>NC_090266.1:904333787-904656009 GCF_040414725.1 Anabrus simplex
TCCGCAGCCCTAAAGACTGTTTTCCGTTGTTTGCCATCTTCACACCATGCCACGGCTGTTACCTTCTCAATCTCCCCTTACCCATCTTTCCGTCGCCGAAAACATTCGAAGTGTTAGTGATAATTTAAACAAGTATCAAAAACAAGTCATAATTCATTAATTATAGCTATACTCTAAGTACTTTTAGGTTAGGTACTGCTAACAGTTAAATACAGGTACAGGGGGGCAATATGGCGTGATAATCGTACCAACCTGAGATTGAATTCTTGTGAAATAGCATGAGTCCTAGTTCATGTCTTAAATTCCTCCTGGGGGCTGGGGTCGAAACTGATGTCTAATTCCGCAGACTGCTCAATGAGCTTAATGTTGGCGAGTGAAACATGCAACAAAAGTTAGTCATCAGAGATAAGCATAGTGGAAGTAATCGCTAGTCTCGAAATGTCGTCATCTTTCTGTTGATTGACAGGACCTCGCTTTCTCGTGGAGGTGGTCAAAGCTTTATGTAAATTGAGTTACTAATCAGACGATTTCACGTGTTCTTTATTTCTCTTTAAACATTCCCTTGAGATATATCCGTGTCTGTAACTTTCTAACAAGTGTATAATCAGGTACTTAAGCTGCGGTGCAGAATCAGATTATGATGATTCTTGCTTTAAGGAGTCTCTATACTTTTTACCGACCAATTCTATGTCTCGTAGCTTCGTTGAATTCAAGGTTTATAGTTTAACTGAGACCAGGCGAGTTGGCCGTGCGGTTAGGATCACGCAGCCGTGAGCTTGCATCCGGGAGATAGTGGGCTCGAATCCAACTGTCGGCAGCCCTGTCGTGACCTACCTGTCCAGAGAGACGATCTCGTAGGTTGGTCACCAGGCCGTTGGACGTTGAAGTATTACCTGTCCTGCCGAGCGGAATGTAGGGAGGTAACTTGTAGGTATGACTCGTCCCGCAACTCCCGAAATAAAAGAAGAAGTTATTTCCCTGTCCTTTATTACTGAGGACACTAAAACTACTATGTACAGTATATTTACAAGTCTGAATGTAATGATCTACAGAGAGAGCGAGCTTGTTCCTCGCGCCTACTGTTCTACTACGCGTCTATCTGAATCTTGCCCTACGGCACTTGGGCTATGCCCGAACAGAATCTCGTCCTGACAAGTACGAACTACTGGCTGGAAGAAGGCCCCGCGCCATCTTGGCCAGGGGTTATATCTCCGCTCCTGAACTCAAAGTTCTATCCCCACCTCCTACCAAGGGGTTGGGTCTTATGGGCATTGCCAAACTGATCATCTTGTCAGTGGCTCCCTCAAGTGGCTATTCTCAATAATTGTTACAGTAAGTGCTGCTACCTAGGCACTACTGTCTTCTGTCTTACTTTGTCCTCATCTTTCCTTGTTTCCTAAAGTGCATCTGTACTGACCCTGACTGGCTTTGCACTCGGCTTTGCTCCTTTGTCGGTTATCGGGCGGGCCGCCTGGCCCGCATACTAACTTTGTTTGTTGATACATAGTAAATATCTTGTTGTGATCAACAAGTCTCCGCTCTTCGTCAACAATTTTTGTAAGCGAGCGCGTTTCACAAACTGCTCTCCAATGCATGTAGCTTCTTGAAAGTTACTTTTGCCTTCTAAAATATTATATCTAACTATAATTATTATTCCATCACTACAAGGTGTCTCATGTCGATGAGTATCATTATTCTAACACTAATTAATCTCCTCTGACACCTTGAGCTCTAGACTCGGCTGCGAATCCTGGCTGCCTTCCACCTGGCAGTCCGCCGGTTCGAGTCCGTGGGAGGTCGGTACACGACATCTCCCCCCTTAGGGAAGAAATGGACGCAACCATACGTTGCGTCCATTTCTATACCATACTATTTACACTCTGATGTTGCCGGTACGTAAGGATCGGCGACCCTGTGGTGAAGGGGAAGGTTGTTCTCTACTCTGATTAACACTTGTATCCATTTCTACTTCTTCTATAGATCTCACAGGCGTACTAGAGCGTCCCCCAGCAGGCCTGGAGTGTAATTCCATGATCTCCTCAGACATCTCCTGGCGTCCCCGGATCCGCCTGGGACTTTGGAATATGGTTAAATCCTCATCTGAAGCCTTAACCTTATCTCCCTTCGTGATTACCGTTTGTTTTATACATATATTAGGGCAATTAGCCCGTGCGTCTTCAAACCATCCTTTTGCTGGAAACCCTACTTTCGGACAATAACAGTTACAACAGTAACAAATTAAAATTAAACTTATGATACCAACAACTATCCACACAATATATCTGTACACATTAATATGCTGATAGACCAGTTGTCTTTGCAGTTCTTCTTCTTTTTGTCTCACCATATCTTCCACTTCTTGTGTCTTATGGGTAGCCCATTGTAAATCGTTGATGTGATTTAGCAAATTATTTAAGGACAACTTATTCATTTCGGGTATCTGTTCTAACTTGATTTCACTACCTCTCTGTTCACAACACTCATAATCAAGTGTGTATTCTGGTACAAGGTCTATACTTTGTGTAGTGTTCACTTCACCTACACCTTGTACTTTTCTATGTGGCCCATATACTGTGCAACCTGCACTTAAAACAAGAATACCAGTGCCTGTTAACCTGATATCACTGGTGGTATCCTTACACATACATGTTACCATAACTTCTTCTGGGGATACATATATATATCTGTTAGCTCTGATAGGTATCCACATGAGCTGTTGAATGGGAAGTACTCCTTTTTCACAATTATCTGGAATTTGACTAACTCCAATAATTAACTGGATCGCGCAACTCTTTTGAGTGTACACTGTATTAATAGGGAATTTAATATGACATAGTCTCCAACTGGGTGTTACTACCTTACATTGATTTACCTGATCTTTGTCTAATTGAACATAAGTTTGTTTCTCCTTGTCCATAAGGATATAGTCCTTGGTCTCTTGAATATAAACAAAATTGTGATAACAAGATGGCGCATGTAGTTAAACGTGTGTGAAAGTGCTCCGTAATTCGCCTACCGAATATCAAAATATATCACACATATTTACCGTGAGTGGGATCCACTAGATTTATTGAATATATATATATTTCATTTTTAGTGCATCAAACATGACCCTCAAAGCTGTGAATGAGAAGATTAGTGAATTTGAAAGACGTATGTCTCAATTTCAAGGGCGCCTGGAGGAAGCTCTAACTGCTACTACTAACAATGCCACTAATCCCAAAGAGTTGTTACGTGTGCTTGAAAGTGACTTCCGTGACTTTCGAGAATCGATTTCAGCGGAAATATCCGATTTGAAGAGAAGTATAAGTGAAATTGAACAGCGTCTTGTGATACAAGAAGCATTGTCAGATGAAGCGGCCCAATACAGCAGACGCAATTGTCTCCTGTTGCATGGTGTTAAGGAGACTGCTGATGAAGATGTGTACAGCAAGGACTTGGATACCATCAGAGATAAACTGCAGATTGACCTGAATATTGAGTGCATTGATCGATGTCACAGATTAGGGCGACAACAGAGATCGACTGCTGATGTGGTGACTTCGGGAAACAGGCCAATTGTCATAAAATTTCTTAGATATCAGCAACGAGATAGAGTGTGGCGCGCTAAGCGGCTGCTAAAAGGCACTAAAGTTCTTATTACTGAATCTCTGACAGCTACAAGGAAGGAGATGTTCCGCAATGCACGTGATATATTTGGAATGCGTAACACCTATACGCAAAATGGCACGATTATCGTCCTCACAGCCGATGGAAAGAAGATGCACTTAAACACTCCTGCAGAATTAAATTCTTTGATTAGACGGTTAGGCGAAAGCACTAGGAAATAATTATGATTGTGATCTTGTTATTGCTAATGTATACTAGGCCAATTCTATGTTTTAGGTTAGTTATGGTTAGTAAGTGTGTGTGTTTGTGTGAATCAGCAGGAAGTTATATTTTATGCTATGTCGAGGTAAGCCGCTATCTGTTTATTTTCAACTTCTGCCTGAGGATTTAAGTATAACAATGTCATTCACTTCTATTGCGAGCATAGACTTGGACACAGACACCACCCCTCCTTTCTCTTTGGCACCGACTTCTAGTTTTACTCCTCTTACCCCTCTTTCTTCCCAGATTCTCTCTTCAGATCTATCTGTTCGTAGTATTTTAGAAACGGAAGTGAAAGAATTTCCACGCGCTTTGTTGTGTGCTCATGTTAACAGCCAATCTGTTGTAGCTCACCATGATGAACTGAAAGCTATATTTGAAAACAGTTTATTTCATATAATTGCTGTAAGTGAGAGTTGGCTATGTAGTTCAATTCCTTCCAGTATGGTTGAAATACAAGGGTATCGTATTCATCGATTTGATAGGATGAGCAGGCGTGGAGGTGGTGTTGCATTGTTTTGTAAGCTTAATCTCAGGAGTACAGTGGTAAAATCTTCTACCACTACTACAAATCCTGTTCCTGAATTTATGTTTGTTGAAATTATTATAGACACTGTTAAAGTACTCATTGGGGTTGTATATAGGCCTCCAAATGCAGGGGGCATTGGTGAGTTAGAGGACGATTTAATGAGACTTTTACCATCTTATGAACACGTGATTATACTAGGCGACTTTAATACAAATTTGTTAACTCGGACTAGTGAAACAATACGTTTTCGAAATATTTTTCTCTCCTGTGACATGACAATATTGCCCTTGGAACCAACTAACCACGTTCATACTTCCACCGTCTCTTCCGATTCACTGATTGATCTCATGATAACCAATAATCCATACAAGGTTCTTAAACACGGTCAAATACCTGTTCCTGAAATATCAACTCATGACCTTATATACTTAGCGTATTCGCTAAGAGTTCTTAAATATAGGTCGAAGTACGTGACTTTTAGAGACTTTAAAAATATAGATTTCAATCACCTAAAAGAAGATGCATGCAAATGTCCTTGGGGTGACATAATACTAATGAATAACATAGATGAAAAACTGGAAAATATTAATTCTCACATTCATGGACTTTACAATAAGCATGCTCCTAAGCGCTGTGTGAAAGTAACACGGCCGCCCTGTCCGTGGCTGACAACTGAAATTAAATCTTTGATGGCTCAGCGTGATTCGTTATATAGACGTTACAAACGAAATTTATCAGCTGACACATTTGAACAATACCGTGTACTGCGTAATCGAATTAAACAAATTATCCGCAATAAGAAATTCGATTACTTCCGGCGTCTATCCAATAATATAAACGCTGGTAGTACTTGGCGACAACTTCGTTCATTAGGTATTGGAAGGCCTCCTGTGAACCATGCTAAACCAGAAATACCGGTTGACGATATTAATAGACACTTTTCAACAGATGTTTTTACTCCTGAACACGATATAGTGCAGGCCACCATCAAGTCTATAATACGACAACAATCATCTGATCGTCCATATTTCGAATTTCGAACTGTTTCAGAGTCTGAAGTGAGACGAGTACTGAATTCAATTAAATCTCATGCAACAGGGGCTGATGAAATCCCTATTTTCTTTATTACTAACATTATGGATATAATATTGCCGGTTATTACTGACTTATTTAATGCATGCCTCTCCCGTAGTTATTTTCCGACAAAATGGAAAGATACACAAGTTGTCCCAGTTCCAAAAAGGTCGCCAGCTAATGTAGCATCCGACTTTCGTCCTGTATGCATTCTTTCAGCACCGTCTAAAGCTCTAGAAAAATTGATCTATAGCCAACTTGAACAATATCTGGAAAAATATTCTCTGCGTGACCCCTTCCAATCTGGTTTCAAGAAAGGACATAGCACAGGGACGACACTGCTAAGAATTACAGACGACATTAGACGAGCTATAGATGAGCGGAAAGTGACTATACTTATTCTACTTGACTTCAGTAGTGCGTTTGACACAGTAAATATTGACATATTATTAGCGAAACTACAAAGATTTAATCTGAGTCCCTCTGCTATTCAGCTCTTTGCTTCGTACCTCTCCAATCGGCGACAACGTGTTGTCATAAATGGCACTACCACAGACTGGAAGACGAAGCAAACAGGTGTCCCACAGGGATCCGTGCTTGGACCTCTTCTGTTTACTCTATATATCAATGATATATCTTCTCAGTTCAGTAACTGTAAGTATCATTTATATGCAGATGATCTACAAATATATTATCACTGTAAAGCTATTGATATTGAGTTTGGAATTCACCAGATGAATTCCATTTTAAATCTGATTAGCTCCTATTCTAATAAGAATTGTTTATTAATTAATCCTAAAAAGACACAAGCTATTATAATAGGGCAACAAAGGCAGTTAAATATCCTTAATAAGAAATTATTGCCTTCACTTTCGCTTTGTGGTGTAGCTATACCATTTCAGAAGTCGGTAAAAAATCTTGGAATTATCATAAGTGACGCACTAGATTGGAGTGAGCACATAACAAGCATCTGTAGGAAAATTCACTCGTCACTTCACCCTCTCAAAACTCGCCAATCACTTCTTCCACTAAGCTTGAAAATTAAACTTATCCAGACCCTCATATTTCCCATACTTAATTATTGTGATATTGTAATGATAGATGCCACCATGGAACAGACACTAAAATTACAGAGGGCAATGAACTCATGCATTAGGTTTATATTTTCAATTAAATTTTCAACTCATATCTCCCCCTATTATGAACTTCTCTCCTGTTTAAAAATCGATAAACTACGACATCTTCACGTTGCTACTCTCGTATTTCGTCTGCTGAATGAATCTAAACCCCAGTATTTATCCTCAAAGTTTAATTTACTCTCCTCCTCTCATGAACACAACACACGATCGACTACGACACTCTCAATTCCTGTGCATCGCTCATCTTCATTTAACCGCTCCTTTCAAGTGTCTGGTGCAAGGCTATGGAATTCCCTTCCAGTTAGTGTTAGGAATTGCACTTCCTTAGCTTCTTTCAAGCGGTCTTGCCGAGATTACCTATTAAATGTATAACCAGCTTGTATGAATGGCAGTATGACTGGAAGAATGAATGAGGTTAGGATTTATATTTTGTTAAATTATTTCATTATTCTGTTTTATAAAGTTTATTAGATATGTGGTTATTTCATTGTTCTGTTTTATAAAGTTTATTAGATATGTGGTTAAGTGTAAGAGAGGGCCGTGAGCCTTAACTTCGCCACAAATGAAGGCATGAAATAAATAAATAAAAATGGTGTGGATTACTCTTCATATACGTGGGGAATGGAATCATGTGATACAATGTATAAGTTACCCTATCTGTAAGGGGTGTCTTGATGCCGTATACTAGATAATTTTTGTTAGCGAACACTTCCACTGTGGCTACTTTGTAAATCAAGTAGCCGTAAGCTGATTTTAAATCAAATGGCAAAGACAATCCTTTAGGGAAATCTCCCTGAGCTTTCTTATAACCTTTAATAATATCATCTGGTGAAATTATTTGCACCTGAATGACTCCTACCTGAGCATTCATTACACATGATAATACAACGCTGTAATGCTCATACAGTTGTATGATAAGGCCTTCAATCTCAATTAAATGCCTATTCACTGAGTTTTCTAATTCTACTTGCTTAATTGCTTCTGTAATCTGAAGCGTGCTATTGGCAAGATAGGATCTAATTTCGGCAATATTTTGAGGTAATCTCTGCTCATTGGTTGTGACATCGTAAATGGTGCTGTTCATAGATTGCAATGTTGATTTTACTACTATCATCTGGTCTTTTGCAATTTTCATAATTAAAAGCTGTTCCTGCTCTAACTCACTAATTTTTGACTCACATTTATCGGCATCCTCTTGACTTAATGTTCCAATTAACGCCTTTGCGATGGAACCTACTGCGTTAATTAGGCCTCGTTTTCGCCTGGTGTTATCCGTTTCCCCTATTGGTTTAGTAATCCTCGTAATTAATTCCTTCGATTCCTTAATTCTATCTAATTGTGCACTTAGCATTTTAACATCCTGTTGACATGTTAGATTAATACTTCTTTCTAACTGTGTACATGTTAATTGAGTCCAATGTATGTGTCTCTTGACATTTGAAAATACATCACTTAATTTATTCATGTTTACATAGGTATCCATTCCGCATGGTATAACTGTATCTCACCCTGATTGTCGAAGTATGCCCCTGGAGTACTCTCATATGGTGTCACCTTGACATCCAGTACTTCTCCGGCTATTCTGTAGCGGTGTGACGTCACGACTATCACTGCTACTACGATGGACAACAATCCTAGCATTCGCGCCATATCTGCTGTCTACCTGCAAGGTAAAGACAGGATATGTGTTACCCTTCTATCTATGGATACATTCGCTTCCCAGTTCTCATTTCACTCATCTACAAGTACAATTTCAAACGGTTCTTATGTACCTTAACCCTTTTTCCTTTCTTGTTCATCTGTAGGGTGCAGTTCACCCCTGAAAAATCTACTATCTCGTACGGACCTTCGAATGGTGGGCTTAGCTTTCTGGATTTTCCTCTTCGCAATGCGTCATTGCGCAAGGGAACCTTATCACCTACCTGAAAGGTGACCTCATTTTGCTTTTTGTCGTAGTGTTCTTTCTCTAATTCCTTTCGCTCTATTAGAGTTTTTCTGGCGGCCTCGTGATTTCGCCTAAGCTGTGCCGTCAGTTCCTCCACCACGTTCTGGTGTTCGTTGTAATTCATCTCAGGTGGCTTTTGTAGCACACCTGGGATATTTGCCTTCCTTCCAAAAATTAATTCGTAGGGAGTGAACCCGTACTTGTGCTCTTCGTGGTGTTATACACAAAACTAGCTGTAGGCAAATACTTGTCCCAGTCATTCTGCTCCCCTGAGCAGACATAATGCCTTAGGTACTCCGTGAGCACCTTATGGGATCTTTCTACGCTACCGTTCGATTGTGGCCTGAAGGCCGTAGTGTGTGTTTTCCGAATGCGCAGCGTTTTAGACAGCGTCTTAAACACATCACTAATGAAATTACTACCCTGGTCAGTGAGAATCTGCTCTGGTATCCCGTAGATACTTATTACGTTATTGATTAGCGTCCGTGCCACGGTTTCTGCCTCCTAATTAGGCATGGCACTCGCTACTAGGTACTTTGACAGCTGGTCTTGGCATGTCAGAATGTACCTGTTTCCTGCCTCTGTCAACGGAAGAGGTCCAACTACGTCTAGGGATATTTTCTCAAAGACTGTGTTCGGGGTATCCGTAATTCTCATGGGAGCCCTGACGTCTGGTCTGGTTCCTTTATTCTTTTGGCAGGAGGGAAATGTGCGTACATAGCGCTCAATGTCCCCTTTCATGCCCTTCCACTGAATTCGTTCACGTACCCTGGCGTACGTGCGCGCTATTCCTTGGTGGCCTCCCACCAAAGAATCATGACAGTCTTTCAAAATGGCTAGTTTTTCAGCTTCGCCTAATTCGTCCTCTTCCTCAGATGAGCTACCTTCGGGCGAAATCTCCTCTGCGTTAGCGTCCTCGGAAACCTCGCTACCGTCCGCTTCAATTCCCTCTGCCGTAGCGTCCTCGGGTTTTGAAGACAGTACCTCCTCTCTATTCTCGTCTGAGGCCTGAATTTCTACTGTTGTCTCTGAGTGAGACCTGTGCTCAGACGAGTTAATCACTCGCGCTTGGCACTTGGGTTCAGTGGGATTCCTACTCAGGGCATCTGCATTGCAGTTCTGTTTGCCCTGCTTATATACGACGTCGAAGTCGTATTCCGCTAGCTTCAGCCTGAACTTTAGCAGGCGTGAAGACGGATCTTGCACGTTGAAGACCCACTTCAACGGCTTATGGTCTGTCACAACAGTGAATTTTCTACCAAACAAATATGGTCTGAAAAACTTTACTCCCCACACTATTGCCAACAATTCTTTCTCAGTTACGCTGTAATTCATTTCTGCTTTGTTCAGCGTTCTACTTGCATAGGCTATTGGAAGGTCTTTTCCGATAGGTCCTTGTGACAATACTGCCCCAACCGCTTCGTTGCTCGCATCAGTGGTAACAACGAATGGTTTTTCAAAATCCGGATACTGCAATATAGGTTCCTCAATTAGCTTTTGCTTAAGTATCTGGAACGCTTGTTCCTGATCGTCTCCCCATACAAAGGGAACGTCCTTCTTCACTAACTGATACAGCGGTTTCGCGATTTTGCTGTAGTTAGGTATGATCTTCCTATAATATCCACTCAGTCCGCAGAACTGCTTGATCTGGCGGCTAGTGGTCGGCCTCGGAAAGTCCTTAACGGCCTGTACTTTACGTGGGTCTGATAAGACACCTTCGTCAGTAATTACATGCCCTAGGAATGCTACTTCGGTTCTTAGGAATTCACACTTATCTGGCTGGAGTTTCAACGTGTTCTCTCTCAGCCTTTGAAATACGTCTCTTAGCTTCGCATTGTGCTCCTGGATTGAACTCCCGTACACAATGACGTCATCCAGGTAACACAGACATTTTATACCTGTTAACCCTGTGAGCACGTTGTTCATCAGCCTCGTAAACGTGGCTGGCGCGTCCATCAAACCCATGGGCATTTTCCTGAATTCGTACTTGCGCCCTAGCGCAGAGAATGCTGTCTTTGGCCTGTCTTCAGGCTTCAACAACACCTGGTGATAGCCACTCGCGAGATCTAAAGTTGAAAAGTATCTCGCCTTGCCAAGGGCGTCTAACAGTTCTGAAATTAATGGCAGGGGATAATTGGTTCCTATCGTTATCTCGTTCAATTTTCTAAAGTCGATCACGACCCTCCATTTTTGTTTCCCTGAGGCGTCTAATTTCTTCGGAATTAAAAGTAATGGCGCATTCCAGGCTGATGTGCTAGGTGTGATAATTTCATCATTCAGCATCTTATCTATCTGAGCTTGTATCTCCCCCTTCTGTGCTTCGGGAAGTCTATAAGGTCGTACATTAATTGGAGGTTGATTTTGGGGTGTAGGGATCTCATGCTGTAGTACATTAGTGTGAATTAGTTTGTCTCCCTCAAGATGGAAGATATCATTGTACTCAGCACAGATGGCGTATATCCCTTCCTTATCTACCTGCGTGAGGTGATCAACTCGCAAACAGTCTATCACCCGCTGTGATCGGGGCTTCTGGGTGGCCGGTTCTCCGTTTGCCTCTCTACTGTTCTTTTATCTACCTCCTGTATGTGCACTCGTGGACTGTGTAAAGTCACCGCCTTTTCAGTGGTATTCATCATGCTAACCACTGCTTCGTGGTGCGCTGATTTAGTTAGGCACCCTGCGAGGTACACCCCGGGTATCACCTCTTCCTTCTCAATAATTCCTAAGGGTAGATTCCGATCTACCTCTATAACAACGACCTTCTGGGTCCTTGGTTCGAGACGGATCACTCTCGTCTCTCGCGCCCCCATAGGGTATTGTCGCCCTCTTATGGTGACATGACCTTCCTTGTAGTCGATCACGCTATCTGTCAGGATGTCTCGCCCAACTATACCATCCTGTGTTAATTGGAAATCACTCCCTACCACATGAAATGTGTGATTTGTGTTTCCAATGGCAAAACGTACAGTACCCTGGGTGTAAATTATTCCCTTACTTACACCCGCTAGTTCAATTCATTTGCTGCCGTCAATCATGCATTCCTTGGGTACCGATTGCCTCTTTACTAGGCTGATATCGGACCCAGTATCTATCAAAAATCTCAACGGTCTTCCTTGGTTTGCGACCTGGATCAGCACCGTGCCTTCTACGTCAGAATTCTTGGGACCTTCTGGTCTGCGGGCCTCCGTAACTGTCCCCTTGCTACGGGCCCGTTCTAGTTTGCCGCACGAGCCGCGGAGGCTTTCGTGGCTTGCGTACTGCCGCCCTTCTTTTTGAACCAACAGTCTTGGGTTCGATGTGACCACCTATCACAATGTTCGCATTGGGCTCGGTATCCTACGGCCTTGCCCCCTATGCGATCACTCTGAGTTTGGCCTTTCATGGCCCTGTTGCCCGTGGACTTGCCTTGGGCTTTTCGACAATTCCTCTGAATGTGGCCTTGTTGGCCACACGAATAACACCTACGGTTATCCATTCGCATCACCGGAGTGTGTGCACCTTGTGTGTGTGCACCTTGAGTGTGTGCACTTTGTGTGCGTGCACCTTGTCGACAATTCACCTGTATGTGACCTTTTCGCCCGAACGATAACAAGTTCCGTTTTCACCTGTCACTGTGTTTGTTTGTGTGCGTACTATGCGCACTGTTTCTCGTACCTCTGTTTCCTTATCTCTTTGTTTCTTTCTACATTCACGTTCAATAGCCACAATAGCGGCAATTTAATTTACTCAAGGTGCCCCCTGTAGCTGTATTGGAACAAGCGGTCTGTGTGGTGTGAGCCCCCTGCGTTTCTGTGTTCTTACAGTTCTTTGCTATGTGGCCTTCCTTGCTACAATTGTAGCAGACCACCCTAACACTAGCATGTGTTGGCTTAGTATGCCACTTTGGTACTGCACTACGCTCCTGTTCTGGTCTGCGCTTGCTAAACCCTGAGCTACGTTTGTGTTGTAGGCCCTCTCGTGCCTTCTTTGACATTATTACGGTTTTTTTCCTGTTGAGCAAGTGCAACTGCCCTCTCAAAATAATGCCCTTTTCTGACTGTACCCTAGCTTGTATTCGAGGGATGGCTAACCCTTGTATGAAACTAGCAACACATATTTTTCTTGTTATTTGCAATTGTGCATCGCGATCTTCCTCTAATTCGCCTTCAAGTATTGCCTCTCTAAAAGAAGCTGACAATGTTTCTATTTTGTGCGCCCAAAGTGCGACTGATTCTCGCGGGTCCTGCGCTGTTTGGAACATTTGACAAATGTACAAATCTAACGTGCCTTGCTGGCCATAATATTCTATCAATGCCGCTTGGCTTTCTCCCAATTATGTATATCACGTCTGTACAACAACTTATCTCGGGCTCTGCCCGTAACATTAGTTAAAATGTACTTGAAAAACAACTCTTGATCCTCATCCTTAATCATACGAACAGCAGCATCTACGTTAGCTATGAACTCATGCAATCTATCTGGTTGACTGCCATCAAACTCTCGTCCAATGAGACGATGTCCTTCTACTACTGTAACAAAAGGCCCACTCATACTTACTGATTCCACCTCGTCAAGCATCTCAGTGCCTTGGTCTGCTGGTACTGAACTGTTTTGCCGTGCCATTTGAAATAAATATTCAGCTTACCCTAATTCTTCAGTGCTGCTTCACTGCTGGGCTGGATGAGTAGTCGGCTGTATTGCTACGTCTCCACCGGATGGCGTTGTCTGCTACTGGACTGCTACCCCTCTGCTGGGCTGGCTTAGTAGGCTGCGGTAGTGATGCTCCTCTTCTGCGATGTGCGGCATACGAACGAAACTACGCGGTAGCGCGGTTCGGACAATCTTCTGCGAAGTCGCGATTTTTTCACACGGAAATCTTCTGCGAAGTCGCGGTTCTCTTACGTTATTTCGGTGAGTTGACACTGTTCGAGGATCGAACTCGGGACCCTGCACTACCTGACACCAAATTTTTATACGTGCCTGTCGTGACCTACCTGTCCAGAGAGACGATCTCGTAGGTTGGTCACAAGGCCGTTGGACGTTGAAGTATTACCTGTCCTGCCGAGGGGAATGTAGGGAGGTAACTTGTAGGCATGACTCGTCCCGCAACTCCCGAAATAAAAGAAGAAGTTATTTCCATGTCCTTTATTACTGAGGACACTAAAACTACTATGTACAGTATATTTACAAGTCTGAATGTAATGATCTAAAGAGAGAGCGAGCTTGTTCCTCGCGCCTACTGTTCTACTACGCGTCTATCTGAATCTTGCCCTACGGCACTTGAGCTATGCCCGAACAGAATCTCGTCCTGACAAGTACGAACTACTGGCTGGAAGAAGGCCCCGCGCCATCTTGGCCAGGGGTTATATCTCCGCTCCTGAACTCAAAGTTCTATCCCCACCTCCTACCAAGGGATTGGGTCTTATGGGCATTGCCAAACTGATCATCTTGTCAGTGGCTCCCTCAAGTGGCTATTCTCAATAATTGTTACAGTAAGTGCTGCTACCTAGGCACTACTGTCTTCTGTCTTACTTTGTCCTCATCTTTCCTTGTTTCCTAAAGTGCATCTGTACTGACCCTGACTGGCTTTGCACTCGGCTTTGTTCCTTTGTTTGTTGATGCATAGTAAATATCTTGTTGTGATCAACAAGTCTCCGCTCTTCGTCAACAACTTTTGTAAGCGAGCGCGTTTCACAAACTGCTCTCCAATGCATGTAGCTTCTTGAAAGTTACTTTTGCCTTCTAAAATATTATATCTAACTATAATTATTATTCCATCACTACAAGGTGTCTCATGTCGATGAGTATCATTATTCTAACACTAATTAATCTCCTCTGACGCCTTGAGCTGTAGACTCGGCTGCGAATCCCGGCTGCCTTCCACCTGGCAGTCCGCCGGTTCGAGTCCGTGGGAGGTCGGTACACGACAGCCCTGAAGATGGTTTTCCGTGGTTTCCCATTTTCACACCAGGCAGATGCTAGAGCTGTACCTTAATTAAGGTCATGGCCACTTCCTTCCAACTCCTAGCCCTTTCCTGTCCCATCGTCGCCATAAGACCTATCTGTGTCGGTGCGACGTAAAGCCACTAGTAAAAAAAGCTTAACTGAGATAATTGAAATGAATTAATTGTAAATTAAAAATAAAATAAAATGAATTATGTGTATTACTTGACGAATATAAATGGAATTTAAAAGTAATGCATTGAAAACATTCGTGCAAAATATCCTGTCGAAGAGTGTAACCCATATCTTGGATACTTTAGCGGATTCTGTACCTGTACGGGATATACAGTAAGCTAGAACGAAGGAGATATCGCGAATATTCATTGTGTGATATATATGGCTAGTTGAACCTGTTCCACTATAAATTTTCACTGCAGGAAAACTAATCGCATGAACAGGATTTGTTTGTTATTATACAAACCAATATTACGTGCAGGCAATTCACCGGTCACGCTGTATGTACTTACTAAGAACTATATGATACATCGTATTTCGATTTTCACTTGGATATTAATATTTATTGAACTATATACACTTTTACCGGCCCCGTGATGTAGGGGTAGCGTGCCTGCCTCTTACCCGGAGGGCCTGCGTTCGATCCCGGCCAGGTCAGGGATATTTACCTGGACCTGAGGGCTGGTTCGAGGTCCACTCAGCCTACGTGATTAGAATTGAGGAGCTGTCTGACGGTGAGATGGCGGCCCCGGTCTACAAAGCCAAGAATAACGGCCGAGAAGATTCGTCGTGCTGACCACACGACACGTCGTAATCTGCAGGCCTTCGGGCTGAGCAGCGGTCGCTTGTTAGGCCAAGGTCCTTCAAGGGCTGTAGTGCCATGGGGGAATATACATTTTTACCAACATTGACACAAAATATACTTATTTTATTTGCATATATAAATGGGTCATTTGATTAAATATACTTTTCTTTCTTTGCATTGTCCCAGTTACCTGGGGTCGAATCGC
Organism: Anabrus simplex; assembly: GCF_040414725.1. Classification (NCBI taxonomy): domain Eukaryota; kingdom Metazoa; phylum Arthropoda; class Insecta; order Orthoptera; family Tettigoniidae; genus Anabrus; species Anabrus simplex. The sequence continues at coordinate 904,349,292 of NC_090266.1, forward strand.
TTATCAACTCAGCCCAGTTTTGTGGCCAGAATCCCTATATGGAGGGTTGCATTCACTATTACGTGTTGTTGTGATGGCCAGTAGTGTAGTGTGTCGTGTACAAATGAATTATTATCTGCGCACTTTTTAGCGATAGATTCACACCCTACTGCTGAATCGACCGCCTTCGGTTATCTTCGAGATTCGTATTGGCAACCTTTGAAGCACAAACTAAGAATTGCTTATCATCGCTGTGCGACATCTGCCGTACACTTTAAGTACTCGTACTGTTGTTGTTTACACAGCAAAGCCAAACTATAGAATTCATGCTAGGAACACGTTTCGCATCGGGAAATGTTATATAGTATTATATATTGTGTGTGTGACACAGTTGTTGGCGTAAGATACTAAAGGTTTAGAAAATTCATATCGACCGATCATATTATCGATTCAATTCAGATTTCATTTTCATTCAGTTGACAGTACTACCGGAACCAGCAGTGCTCCCTTCTTACTCCTCAACTGAGTACAAAAATCTATCACTAAAAAGTGCGCGTACTATAGTGTGTACAAAGACAAGCATACACGCTGAGACCCCGAGCCAGAGGAATTAACCGGGCACGATTAAAATCCTGAGCCCAGCCGGGAATCGATTTAGAAACTCAGTAAACTGAAGGCTGTTACGCCGATCATTCAGCCAAGGAGATATATTTTCCATTAAATATACTTAAGAACTACGTATTAGTAAAGTCTAACAAACACAAAACGTGCTTCGCAATTTAATTTGTAAACTTGGTGAGAAGCTAGGGACGAAGCCATTTAGTTAGAACATTCTCTCTCTAATAATTGAGTTTTAGATACACGTATTCGACACGCATTAAAAGGAGCTCCATATGAAGTCATAAACTAATATTTAAAAATAGTATCAGATCAATAATTCATTATTTGAAACTTAGTAGTAGGTAATGTGTTAACTTTGTCGAATTTCAGTACTTTTAAGTGCATATCTGCTCGAACCCCACTACCGGAAGCCCTGAAGATGGTTTATAGTGGTTTCCCATTTTCACACTAGACAAATTCTGAGGCTGTACCTTAAATAAATCATCCATTCCTAGCCCTTTCCTAACCCATCATCGCCATAAAACCTGTGTGTGTCAGTGCGACATATAGCAACAAAAAATTCCAACAACAACAACAGCAACAACCAAAATGGGCGACGTTAATACTTAATCATTGTATATTTGTATGTTCCCTCAAGCTCACCCAAAAGCTTCCACACCGAGCTCGATAGCTGCAGTCGCTTAAGTGCGGCCAGTATCCAGTATTCGGGAGACAGTAGGTTCGAGCCCCACTGTCGGCAGCCCTGAAGATGGTTTTCCGTGGTTTCCCATTTTCACACCAGGCAAATGCTGGGGTTGTACCTTAATTAAGGCCACGGCCGCTTCCTTCCCACTCCTAGCCCTTTCCTGTCCCATCGTCGCCGTAAGACCTATCTGTGTCGGTGCGACATAAAGCAACTTGCAAAAAAAAAAAAGCTTCCACTAAAAAAATCACACACGCAGTGCACTTGAATCACCTGACCAGATCGGCCTTTGTTGACACGCACGAACGGTTACTACGACTCGTCCCGTTTTATTAAGGGAGAAGACATATAAAGGGTGGAGTGCTTGCTTCTCTCTGTAGTCATACTCCGTGCTTATTGTTACGAACAAAACGGATACCAGTCAAATTAACTCATCTTGTGTAAGTAATGCAATCTCATCCTTACACAGACATGCAATAATGCGAGTGTCTATATGTATAGTGTTTATAAACAGATACGAATGGCTAATCGTAAAATGATGTACAGTGTTTTGGGTACAAATACACGTTATTTATTGCTGTAAATAAATAAAGTAAAGACGGGCTCGCTAGATATTCTAGCAACGTGTTCTTCTAGCGTGAAAGTCTTTGATAGCGAGAATCTGCGATTCCAATCCTTGTGCCAGCAGATACAAATTTCCCTTCAGGGACACATGTTTCATTGAGTATGGTTGCCCAGTTGAATACCTGCCGGCAAAATCGTTGTAACCCTCACTTTTCTAGAATGCTGGGTTTCCGTACATGAACGGTGTATGCGGTCAGAGTGAGGCATGTAGGAAGTTATGTTGGCAAACATGAACATTAAGCGCCTTTTTTCTTTTGTTTAAATTGCGCCGCGGGTCGTGCGGGTGCAGAAACGTTGTATCAATGGAGGAGGGACGTCGTGTGTCGCTAAGTCCGAGTGTGTGCAACTATATAAATAGGGGACGAAAACGCAAAATAAAATATAGTAACTGGAAGAGGAATGAAAAAAAATAGAAGCGGAATTCGGGGCAACCATATTTGGCCCACAATAACAAATCAGTGCCTGGGAAAATCCTTGCTGAAGAGGCGGGTGCAAAAACGCCAATGTAAGAAAGTCAACGTGTTTAATGGGAGATTCATATGTCTTATATGTTAATGCGTAATCAGAGTTTTTATTCTCGACTGTATTATATACGTATATAATGTATTATATATACTGTATATTCATATAAATATGTCTTGCTCTCTTTACAGATTGCTCATTGTATTCATTAAACGGTGCCTGTATCTGCGGAAAAGAAAGCTAATCTGCTAGACATGTGTCGGTACATTAGTGAAAAATATCGAGGTTTTTATGAGAACCTAAAGACAAAGTAAAGTGACAATGTAATGTTTATTCATCACTGCAAAACATTCTCGCAACAATATTGCTGTGTTGAGTGAATTCTGTTAAACAATGGGAAGCTCTAACAATGGGTACTGCAAATTAGAAGTGTGGTTTATGTTTCATTATTTTTATACAGGATAAAAACGATAAATAATATTAAAAGCTATAAATAATTTCAATAGTATAAACGTTGTAACCCGCAAGAATGTGCCACTTCCGTTACAGTTACAACCTTTTTGCACGGACGTCCAACGATCACCTCTTATATCTTGATTTTAAAGTCGCACATTGTCAAAATTATTATGCAGTAATAACTAGTGAACTCATTTAAACTAATTGTCAATGGCAGAATAAGCATTCACAAACAATTCGGTTGTTTATTTGTTTTTCTTCTCTCCTGAAAAATTTGCATTTTGAGGGTTACAACGTTTTTTGCCGGCAGGTATTCAGTTGTACTTACTCTAAATACAATCACCACCACCACATCTTTCATTGAACACTTTCGATTAAGGAAAGCCCTGAATCACTCTTCTCTACGTCAAAACGTCAGTAGATTAAGCAATTTTCGGTGCTTGTAAGTGTCTTGAAGTTGATGGTCCGTACTTGCATTCCATCATAGTGTAACGATGTCTTCAGAACAATTTACATTATTTGAAAAACACGTATTTACATTATGATGTGGGATACCTTTTCTTTTCTTACTGTTAAACTAATCATACAAATAGTGAAAAATATTCAACCACAAAGAGTTTCAGGATGCATAATTGGTCCAGAACGCCTGTTGTTTTTTGAGAAGTAGGACCTAAGCATAATTTTGAAAACTCACCACTGAATAGAAATGAACCCCTGTAAGAAAGTACCGACATGAATTAATACAACTAGTGTACGAAATAAATGTAAACGGGCGACCTAAGAGGCGCAGTCGGTTAGTCGTTTTTCTTCTGTTCCAATAATAGCTGGTTCGATCCCATCTGAGATAGGTAACATTTGAGGGTTTAAATGCACCAATTTTGTATCGTCAGCTTCCAATACGTTAAAGACTTAGTGCTAAGTGATATCTCACAGGGTTTCTGAAACCATGCACCTGAGTGGTACGATAAGTAAAAAAGAATGAAAATTGGCTGGAGGGTTACAGCTTCAAAAATGTCAAAAAGCGCCACGTAAAAAAAAATTCGTTGGTCTGCCTCAAATATTACACAAATTATGGCAATCACAAACTTTCGCAGTTATTGACTTCTTACATTGAAAGACTAAGTTGGGAAAAGTATGTGTTCGATCTGGCCGTCATCTTTCCCTTAAGATGTTTTACATGGTCTTCCTAGCTATAACTGCGGCAGTTTGCTTGTGATGTTACCTTTCCGAAAGGCTACGTCCAGCTCTTCCACTACTCCGTGCGTAGCTGCTCCTCATCCCTGTCACACACAAACGTCTCATGTTTGTTCGGAGTGGACTACATACGCCGTTGACAGTTGACAAAACGCTTTCAATGCATACTGAACTGTGTAAATGAGGATACTTAAATGTATATTAGTCCTGACATAGAAAAGCACTTTACCTCCAAATTCCGGAATACGATCACAGGATCCTCTAGTACTTCATCAGTGTGGTAGAACAACAGTCCGCTTAAGTTGAACATAGTAGAGATGAGTAAATAGCTCTTAATGACTACAACGAAGTCGTTTCTTTAATATATATATATATTACTATCTGCTTTACGTCACACCGACACAGATCGGTCTTATGGCGACAATGGGATAGGAAAGGGCTAGGAGTGGGAAGAAAGCGACCGTGGTCTTAATTGATGTACATCCCCAGAATTTTTCTGGTGTGAAAATAAGAAACTACGGAAAACCATCTTCAGGGCTGCCAACAGTGGAGTTCGAACCCACTATCTCCCGAATGAAAGTTGATAGCTACGTAACCCATACCGCACTGCCACTTGCTCTGTTTTCTTTAATATAATCCAAGATTACAATCCAATAAGCTCAGAGATAAGACAGAAACTGTAGGAAAAGCTGAGAGTATTGTTAGATGCAGCTATTGGAGGAGCCTCATAATCACAGGCCTAGAGACTGCGTACTTTTTACAAAGATGACTCCTTAAATGCAGTGCATTTTCTTGCCCTGTCTTCAGTTGAGACTTGCTTGTATTTTAATCATCGTTCTTGTAGGTTTACAGTAACAATGCAACCACTTCCCCGAAGTTCTATTTTAAGCGAGTTTTCCTGGAAATAGTTAATATTCCATTTGATGGACCATTCCACTCTTATTTATATACGTAGCAGGCGAAGTCCGTGTAGCTACCGGACTCGTTACGTGCATGAGATCAGAAAGAGTTTATGCATCAGAGGCGCAGAAGTAGCCTATAACAGAGGTTGCCTGCTTGCTAGGGGTTTCACGGCTGGGCGGAGAAGACGGGTATGAACGCTGACTCGTGGTTCATCTCTAGAACTTAGTGTATATATTACTTAAGTTTACGACTATGTTCCAGACCAATCTCTACGTGGAGCATTCATGTTTGCACCCAACACTCTGCATGTAACTTTACAGTGAGTCATCCACTTCTGCCTGAATTGTTGCATGTTTGTAGAAGTGCGGAATTGCATAACTTCTCCATGTGAAGGATGAGTTTTACCACCTGATATCCAAACGTATTTTAGGGGGCTCTAAGTCACTTAAGGCGCTGAAATCCAAATAGTTGGGTTCAAGGATAATAATAATAATAATAATAATAATAATAATAATAATAATAATAATAATAATAATAATAATAATAATAAAATACCGGGCGAGTTGACCGTGCGGTCAGAGGCGCGCGGCTGTGAGCTTGCATCCGGAAGACAGTAGGTTTGAATCCCACTGTCGGCAGCCCTGAAGATGGTTTTCCGTGGTTTCCCATTTTCACACTAGGCAAATGCTGGGTCTGTACCTTAATTAAGGCCACGGCAGCTTCCTTCCAATTCCTAGGCCTTTCCTATCCCATCGTCGCCATAAGACATATCTGTGTCGGCGCGACGTAAAGCCATTAGCAAATAATAATAATTATAATAATAATAATAATAATAATAATAATAATAATAATAATAATAATAATGATAATAACTGTTCCGGGGTATCTGTGGAACGCAGACAGGTGAAGGAAGGTGCGGGATGAATGGGTCTATTTACGAAAGTCAAAAATTAATGAAATATTTTAAAATAAATGTTATATTTCTTTTCAGGAAATCAAATATTAACAAAACAAATTCTTCGCTTAGTAAAAGAACAATATATCAGGTACAATAACATTTTTTTTACAAGACTAGAAAACCCATAGATAGGTAAATTACAAGTTTTGAGCTTTGAGCTCTAAATTCACAAGTTTACAACGTCGCTACTATAGTATTTAGATAGACAAGGAGAGGAATCTCCCAAGATACAAATTATCCAGAGCACCTTGCGCCAGCCTTTACAATTTAAGTCCTTCCAAAGGCACCACTCATTATTACACAAATATCAAAAAAGAGCTCACATGCTCTACAAATTCAACCAAGGAGGCTGCGCTCCCAAACACTTATAGCCTACTCAAGGCAACTTTACAATTTGGCCTCTCCAGGCACAACCTATCATTTACAATCTAGTCAATACAGGAGTATCTAGTACCCATACTACTGGGCCTTCGTGAAAAGAACAGGTTAAATTACTGGCCCCAACTAAAAAATGTATGGAGGCGTACACTTGCTCTCCTCGAAAACCAAGTTTTAAAACCCAACTTGGGCTAGTGGCCCGATGATGCAGAGGCTAATCCCAAACTACTGAGGTGATTCGAAGGACAAGTTAATTTATGATTTACATGAGAAAAACAGTTACAAAATCGTAGTCACCTCCAGATAAATTGAAGGGGAACTAGAGAGGGTAACGCACTCTCTATCCCCGAATTTACAGTTTAAGACTTTATGAAATTTACATTAGAAGAAGAAGTTTACATTTTAGGAAACAGGTGGTTACATAGTTAAAGATTAGAACCTTCCCCTCGGGTGAGTTTGCGGAGATAGCTACCGAGATAGAAAACTGTTGGCCATTACCTGGGCTGATGTTCTGCCTGTCTTAACACACACTATCAATAATTCGACGATCTATAAAACAAGGTAGCTCGAAAAAGCCACAGCTTAAATATCTGAGGGGAGGGTTCGAGAAGGCTCTGGAGTAAATCCGGACACATCCTCTCATTTTTATTGGATAAACAAAATACCTACAAGAAGCCTATGATTGGCTAAAAAATAATTACATAAAAATTGTTATTGGTCAGATTCAAAAGCTGGCGGGATGAGAAGGAAGTGTTGCAAACCTTGAAGTACCAAAATAAATGAAAGTCAATTATGTTGAGAAAACCTATAAACACAAAACTTCTTCAAGTCACTCATTACTCCACCCTGCACCAGAGTGCATGACCTCAGTTTTTTATAGAGACATCTATGGAGAAAAGTTGAAACTTATTGATGTACATCAGAACAAAACAAAGAAATCCAATCAGTTTAGGAAACTTTAAAATAACGTATTACTCAGTTATTCAGTAGTGACCTCTTCTAGTCAACGTCCCAACTTTATGCATTAGCAGTTTCAAGATTCGTCTGATAGATAGCGTTCCTTAAGGCGCTTCTTTTAAATGTGTGGGGTTGAGGTGTACCTCCCGGTACAATATTATTATTATTATTATTATTATTATTATTATTATTATTATTATTATTATTATTATTAATAATAATAATTAATTATTAATGTGTATGTTGGCTATTCAGCCCAAAGGCTGGTTTGATCCTCCAAAGCTCAGCCAACAGCTGTCACAGATAACATAGGTGTCACTGACGAGGCATACTAGAGAAATTTCCGTTGCTTTCCTCACCGGGCCAGAAGTTGCAATTACATATCAGTCTGCCAAGCCCACTGAATTGCATGCACGAATCGATCCTAGGAGCAATATTTTCACACCATTCATGACAGAGACTGGCTGCATACTGAATGGTATTACTAGCATCGTTCATACCTCTGTCACTTTCGTATTGTCAAAGGAAACGATAAGACTGAGACAGGTCAATGAAAGTAACGAATTTGTTCTAGCCCATACCAGAAGACATAGTGCACTGTAAACACTACATCTCGCCAGAAGAGGCATAATAATAATAATAATAATAATAATAATAATAATAATAATAATAATAATAATAATAATAATAATAATAATAATAATAATAATAATTGTCCTTGAAAACTGCAGTGTCTTCGCATTAGATAACGCAACACATTATGTGTACAGGATTATTCAGCTAAGTTGTCCACCTCAAATATCTTCTGATTCGTTAAAGATATAGACATTCTGATTTCAAATTCTTAAATTGAATTAAAGGGCTCATAAAACACTGTCCAATTAGTCTTCATCACGTAAGCAATTACCGAGAAACTGGTGGCAACTTTGTATTTTAAAATGGGAATATACTAATTTCACCCGATAAAACAACAAATAATCGATCGATAAGTTTAGTGATGTGATTCTTTTGCAAATATGACGAGTACTTTTGGAAATATTACAGAGTTTCGTACGTGAAGACATTGGACAGAAAGAGATGTACCACTCGCTCTGATGTAGAGTGTTTGCTGCGGGACTCACGCCTTGTTGGTAAACACACATACCTCAACCAGTTTTTAGGTGACAGTACATTTCCCTGCGCGATGGAACTCGTTGAAAAGGGGCAGAATGAAATGATCCTCTTAAAAATACCTGAGCCATTTTGTCCAGACAGCTGTGTATGCTAGCATACCAGGGAAATGTATTCTCAACTCGAATACTGCCTCTTGTAAGTACATCGATCTTACACGTTGGCTTTAAAGAGGGCCAAAGAGCCTAACTTTATCGTTCTCTGCACATTTTTGCATACATTTTTTCGAATGACCATGTAACTCACCGAAATTTATAGTTGTTGAATTCATATCGTGTATGTGTACTCATGAGAAGTGCAATAAAGCTCTTGAATAATTACAGTTTCACTGTGTTATCTCGTCTCTTTACAAGTCAATGTAAACGAAACAAAAGTTTTGTCACTTCGAAATGCTGACATCATACTATTGCTTCTCGGGGCCCACTCGACATCAGGGAGAGGAATGTGTGTTCATGAAAAAGGCGTGAGTACTGTAATCATCACAAGGAGTGGCGCATCGATTTCTTTCATTTATTATTTTTTTGCTAATTGCTTTAAGTAGTAAAATACAGGGATTCGGCGGCCACCACCTCCACCGGCTCCCAGAGGCCTCCTCCTCCACCTCCGCACGGGTGGCCTTCCCAGGGGCCCACTCCTCCTCCTCCTCCTCCACCCGGGAGCCTTCCCAGGGGCCTGCTCCTCCTCCCGCGGGAAATTTGAATTGGTAAACAAAGCCACGTGCTTTCTTTGACAGCCACGTGCTTTTTGACAGACAACAACGCATCGCTAACCTCAGTACTGCCATTTTGACGGGCCTAAACTTTAGTGGTACCAACTTAACCTAACTAGCGCGAGATTTGCATCGGTAAACAAATCCACGTGCTTTTTCACAGCCACGTGCTGTTTTGACAGCTATCATCGACAACAACGTATCGCAAACCTCAGTACTACCATCTTGACGGGCCTAAATCCTAGTGGTACCAACTTAACCTAACTAGCGCGATATTTGAATCGGTAAACAAATCTACATGCTTTTTTTTAAGCTGTCATCCGCCATCTTTAATCAACAGAGTACCATGCTGCCCTCTTTAGCTACATATCTCTGAACTGTGGTGGCGGATAATTTGAAAAATGCTTTTTGATAGCAGCCATCTTTAATCGACAGACCACCGTGCTGCACTCTGGTGGCAGGCAATTCCACGTGACAGCAGCCATCATTAATCAAGAGAGCACAGTGCTGCATCTTTACTTGAAATGTGGTGGCGGCAATTTGAAAACTTCTACGTGCACTTGTTTGGAAACAAAGCCACCTGCTTTTTTTTGACAGCAACCATCCGCCATCTTCAATCAAGGGAGCACCGTGCCGCACTCTTTAGTGGAAACGTGGTGGCGGCAATTTGAAAAATTCCACATGCTCTTGTTTGGAAAGAATGCCACGTGCTTTTTTGTCATCCGCCATCTTTAATCAAGAGAGCACCGTGCTGCACTCTTTAGTTGAAATGTGGTGGCGGCAATTTGAAAAAATCTACTCGCTCTTGTTTGGAAACAAATCCACGTGCTTTTTTCTGACAGCTGTCATCCGCCATCTTTAATCAAGAGAGCACCGTGCTGCACCCTTTAGTTGAAATGTGGTTGTGGCAAGTTGTACATTCTCTTGTTTGGAAACAAACTCACATGCTTTTTGTCATCTACCATCTTTATTCAAGAGAGCGCCGTGCTGCACTCTTTAGTTGAAATGTGGTGGCGGCAAATTCGAAGTGCTTTACAAACTCACGTGATTTTGTCATCCGCCATCTTTAATCAAGAGAGGACCGTGCTGCCCTCTTTAGCTACATACCTTTAACATGTGGTGGCGGCAAATTCGAAGTGCTTTACAAACTCACGTGCTTTTTGTCATCCGCCATCCTTAATCAAGAGAGCACCGTGATGCAGTCTTTAGTTGAAATGTGGTGGCGGCAAATTCCAAGTGCTTTACAAACTCACGTGCTTTTTCGAGAGCTGCCATCCGCCATCTCTAAACAAGAGAGCACAGTGCTGCACTCTTTAGATACTTACCTTTGAGGCGCAAAAATTCTACAGCAGCCATCTTTAATCAAGAGAGCACCGTGCTGCACCCTATGTGGTGGCGGACAATTTGAAAAGCAGCCATCTTTAATCGACAGATCACCGTGCTGCACTCTATATCGCAGTAGTGGACAATTTCTACGTCAGAGCTGTCATCCACCATCTTGCATCGCAAACCTTACTGTTAGTGCTGCCCTCTTTAGCTACTTACATTTGAGGCGGACTATTTGAAAAATTCTATTTGACAACCTGTTATCCGCCATCTTGCATCGCAAACCTCAGTGCTTTACTCTTTACTTGAAATGTGGTGGCGGACAATTTGACAGCAGCCATCTTTAATCAATCCAGCATCGTGCTGCACTCTTCAGCTGAAATGTGGTGGCGGGTAATTCCACGTGACAGCTGTCATCCGCCATCTTGCATCGCTAACCTTAGTGCTGCACGTTCTACGACACTGCTGGTAATTTAAAATCCACGTGACAGCTGTCATCCTCCTTCTTGCATCGCAAACCTCAGTGCTACCCTCTTTAGTTGAAATGTAGTAGCTGATAATTTGAAAAACTCTATTTGACAAGCTGCCATCTTTAATCAACACAGCTACCGCTATCTTACATCGCTTACCTCGGTGCTGCACCCTTTAGTCGAAATGTGGTGGCGGACAATTCTATTCGACAGCAGCCATCTTTATTCAACAGAGTACCGTGCTGCTATCTTTACGGCTACTACATCGCTAATTAGCACTTAGGTGCCTACGACACAAGATGGCGGTGGATGTTATAGCCTCTTCCTCTGTTAAGGCATAGCTTTATGCAACAAGTTTAAACATGCATCGGGAAAGATAGAGTAAGCACGTGCTGCAGTGATGACGTCATTGTGCATGTTTAGACCTGATCGTTTTCTTAAGAGTAAGTAGGTGAAAGGAATGCAATAAGTATGCATCATAAAAGCAAGAGTGTGCATGGACTGCAGCGATGACGTTATTGTAGGTGTGCATGTTTAAACCCGTTCGTTGACTAAAAGCTTTAGTCTTCGAGAAACAGTGATAGAGAGTGGAGTACAAACATGACGAAAACATTAATAGTTGATGTGCAAGGCTTTAAAGTAAACGGCTGTGTTAGATTGCAGTGTGCTGTAGGCACCAAAACTTGTTAGTTTAGTATTTAGCCCACCGTTCCCTTACTGTTTGCAAACAGATGAAGATAAAAAGCAGACCCAATGGATTGAAAACAATTTAGGTTTGAAGTGGGAAGAAAAAGGAATACCTTATCGTTTTCTACCTTTAATGATGAATGCACATTTGTCAAGAGCAGATCTTGTTCTTTTAAAGTGTTGTGAAAAGAAAGAATGGTTGCGTGATTTTCTACCATCATCGTGTGAAATTATCGACATGCATGAATTGGGGTGTCCATCATTCAAAACTCTTCCGAAAGAGCATAGTAAAGAAACAAGTAAACAGTCTTTACAACATGTATGCATGCTCTTTGATTGGTTGTGTTGCAGTGCATGCCAGGAAGTGAACAACATATATAAACTGCAGTGTCGAAATAACCTTAGTGTAAAAGAAACATTTGTAGAGTAAATACATCATGTCATTTCTAACAGATACTAAGTGTAACGCAGTTGAAAAGGCGATCGTAAAGTTTTATGCATGCAAAAAGAAACTAAACACTTTTACTGAAGAAGAGTTAAATGCATTACCAAAGGCATTTTTGGTTATTGTAGCTGCGAATGCTGTAAAGAAGATTTGGGATAAGGTGCCCCGTGAGTGGACTCAAGATCCTGTTTTGTCAGAGCTTGAAACGTGTAGTTTACATCATGAACACGTGAGTTTAGGTAGAAGACCTTCTGTGAGACAGTGCCGTACATGTCAACTAATTAAACTGTATCACGGACCTAAAACTAACGAGTTGTCTTCGCTTATAAACACTTATCATGGCTGCGTAGAGAGTAAACAATAAAAGGTGGAGAAACGTGCTGGGAAAAGGTGAGGAAGCATGTTGGGCGTGGACTCATCATTAAGGTGATTGATCTTCTTTTCTTCGAGCTTCATCTCCCCTGCGGCCCTAGAACACGTTCGCCTGACACGTTGTTACATGCTGCCTGCACAGAGTATGTCGTGTAGCTGTTAAAATCTGCTTCGTAAAGTTATGCTGTGTGTGTGTGTGTTATTACCTAGTGCTTCAGCTGCTCAGAAGAAGATAGCAGCACTTGTCGTTGTTGGTGCAATAAAACGAAAACTGAGTGACAAAGACCGTAAAATAAACAAAGGATAAAAATGTATAAATATTCTAAAATAAATATGAATTGTCAAAACATATTACAGGTGTTGTTTAATCCTACAGCATGTCCTAGTGACTTAGAAGGAAGGATAGGTAGAGGATTAAAAGAAAACACACATAAGATTTAAAGTACATCCTCTTTATTAATTCATGAATTAAAGCTGTTATTAAAACCAAGCCATTTAACATACAGTTTATTCCTACGACGTCGAATAACACATTCAACGAAATAGTGATCAGGATATTTTGTTTTCTGCAGTTCTTCGATGTAGAATCCTCCTTCAATAGGCTATCCTCTTAGATTGCGAAGTAAATACGTAACTGGATTAGTAAGATTAACACTTCTGATTTGAAAAATTTCAGTGCTCCAGTTAGGTGTGTATCCTTTTGCAAAAATAGACTTGTGTTTGCTGATGCGAACAAAATCACCTTCTTTAAAGAGATAGCGACGTGGATCGGCTGTTTTAATTACAAGATGAATAGCATCTAGACGAGGTGTATTCTTTGTAACAAGACGTGGCTTTTTTCCGATAGTGCGATGAGGTGTATCGTTGTAGGTAGATAAAATTCTAGGTAGCAGATCAATCCAACGATATGAACCTTGTGCTGTAAATTCTCGCCACATCATTGTTTTCAGTGTACGATTAAAGCGTTCTACACACTTGCCTTGAGATTGCTGAACGTAGAGTAGTGTTGAATGCCAAGTAACTTGAGGTAAGAGGAAAAATCCTTGCTGTAAAACTATTTACCTTGATCAGTTTGAAGAAGCCTTGGGCAGCGTTTCGATTCTTCAACAATATGTTTAAATGCTTCTTTAACTTGAGCTGCTGTTTCAGAACGCACGGGTTGTGCGTTCTGTTTCAGAACGCACGGGTTGTGCAAAAGCAAACTTCGAGTACACATCGATAACAGTAAGTAGATACTTATACCCCTTATTACTAGAGGCATATGGAATCATTTCTACTAAGTCATCTTTTCCTCGTGTAATAACGCGTCTGCGACAGTAGGTGCGACGTGCTGGTTTATGTAATTCATGTGCGACGTATACCTTTACAGGTGAGATCTTCTCTTGACGAGCCATTACAAAATAATACCGGCATAACGTAGTTCTCTTTCTATTTCTAGAATTTCTGATCCGTGACATGTGTGACCAGCCTCTTGCGATGCTCTTAAACGTTGTAATCGTTCAACGAGTAAGTTTGGGTCATTCCAGTATCTTATATCCACATACGGCAACAAAGGCTTGTAGATAACATCAAGACTACGTGCAGTCGGAAACAGCTTAGAAATAAACTAACGATACTTGTAACTCTTATTTGCATTTACAGCTTCTGTTGTCATGTAATTACGTCGTGTTGCGACAGTAGCAAAAAGTATTGCTTTATATTTTTTAAGATCATCTTGTAAAATTATATCCTTGTCAGGTATTCGTGAGAAAAGAAGTTCTAAGAGTCCTTTCGTAGGTTTATAGGAAGCACCTTTTACAATGAGTTTGTTGTTATTTATCTTAACATTTGAATTTCCTATCCAGAAACAGTCATCTTCGTATCGAATACCGTAGGTAGCGTAAGTTTGTCCAGTAAAAAGTTTTTCTATATAAGGTGCAAAGAGAGATCCATAGGTATCTTGAATAAAAGTTCTAAACTGATTGCGATACTCTGGTGTAATCATAACCTCAGACAAAAATGGTAGATTTTGCGTCGATGTAGTAGGTGTTTCAGCAATAACATCTGTAGTTAAAAACTCAACACGCTTAGATGGTGATGTATCATTAAGTTCTTCTTCTTATTATTATTCTTCTTCCTTATCTTCCTCTTCTTGATCTACATCCTGCTTCTTCTCTTTCTTATCTTGTTCATGATTTTCTTCTTCTTCATGCTTCTCTTTATGATATGATGTTTGCATAGAAGCAAAACTTGAAGTAGACTGCGGTAATGAAGTAGAATTAAAAATTTCTTTGAGTGGCGTACTTAGATGTGTTTAAAAAAATAAATCCGTGTCTGCTTGAATACGTTTAAGCACTTTAAATTTCCGTCGAATATTGTTTCGAGCTTGGATGATATGTTTTGTGATCTCCTTGCTAGATGTTAACATGATGATGGTTTTTAATCAAGTAGTTACTGTAATTCTGTGTTAATGCATATAAAATGATCGAAACCCATGCGATATCGTCCATGCTGAACATCACTTTCTTTATCAATAATTAAAAAGCTGTAACGGTGTAATGACCAACATTTAGCACACATACGTTTAAAGTCATCGAATGTCATATCAGTGTTAACATGATCGTTATACACATGTCGCATGTTGCGCTCATCTTGCCGGAAAAGCACAATAACATTTGCGTTGTCGCGTATCAACTGCTTAGACACACAAGAATAGGTTTGACACAAATAGATGCAATCAACATATTTATGTCGAACCATACTAAAGAATGCACGAATAACGTTTTGCTATTCTGTTGCGACATCATCAAACATCATAAGAGAATTAGGAAGCACATCGTCTGGTGAAGGTACTTGCTCATGCGAATTCAATTTTAAATATCTTATTCCATCTTTAAATAGATCGTGCATTACAGTTTGTAGAATAGTATATAGCGGTTGATAGAGTGATTTTGCAAAAACGTAAATATTCTCGAAGCGTACACCATTTACAGAAGTAATAAGTGTAAGTAATAGATTTGTTTTCCCGCATCCCGACGTGCCTGATATACACTGACTGACAGTGACAATGCAACACCAAGGAGGAGTGGTTCGAAAGGGATGAAAGTTGGGGAAAAAACAGAGACGGCACGGATGAATAATTGATGTTTATTTCAAACCGATATGCAGGTTACACAATGCGCACGGCATCGAATCAGTAGGATGTAGGACCACCGCGAGCGGCGATGCATGCAGAAACACGTCGAGGTACAGAGTCAATAAGAGTGCGGATGGTGTCCTGAGGGATGGTTCTCCATTCTCTGTCAACCATTTGCCACAGTTGGTCGTCCGTACGAGGCTGGGGCAGAGTTTGCAAACGGCGTCCAATGAGATCCCACACGTGTTCGATTGGTGAGAGATCCGGAGAGTACGCTGGCCACGGAAGCATCTGTACACCTCGTAGAGCCTGTTGGGAGATGCGAGCAGTGTGTGGGCGGGCATTATCCTGCTGAAACAGAGCATTGGGCAGCCCGTGAAGGTACGGGAGTGCCACCGGCCGCAGCACATGCTGCACGTAGCGGTGGGCATTTAACGTGCCTTGAATACGCACTAGAGGTGACGTGGAATCATACGCAATAGCTCCCCAAACCATGATACCGCGTTGTCTAGCGGTAGGGCGCTCCACAGTTACTGCCGGATTTGACCTTTCTCCACGCCGACGCCACACTCGTCTGCGGTGACTATCACTGACAGAACAGAAGCGTGACTCATCGGAGAACACGACGTTCCGCCATTCCCTCATCCAAGTCGCTCTAGCCCGGCACCATGCCAGGCGTGCACGTCTATGCTGTGGAGTCAATGGTAGTCTTCTGAGCGGACGCCGGGAGTGCAGGCCTCCTTCAACCAATCGACGGGAAATTGTTCTCGTCGATATTGGAACAGCCAGGGTGTCTTGCACATGCTGAAGAATGGCGGTTGACGTGGCGTGCGGGGCTGCCACCGCTTGGCGGCGGATGCGCCGATCCTCGCGTGCTGACGTCACTCGGGCTGCGCCTGGACCCCTCGCACGTGCCACATGTCCCTGCGCCAACCATCTTCGCCACAGGCGCTGCACCGTGGACACATCCCTATGGGTATCGGCTGCGATTTGACGAAGCGACCAACCTGTCCTTCTCAGCCCGATCACCATACCCCTCGTAAAGTCATCTGTCTGCTGGAAATGCCTCCGTTGACGGCGGCCTGGCATTCTTAGCTATACACGTGTCCTGTGGCACGCGACAACACGTTCTACAATGACTGTCGGCTGAGAAATCACGGTACGAAGTGGGCCATTCGCCAACGCCGTGTCCCATTTATCGTTCGCTACGTGCGCAACACAGCGGCGCATTTCACATCATGAGCATACCTCAGTGACGTCAGTCTACCCTGCAATTGGCATAAAGTTCTGACCACTCCTTCTTGGTGTTGCATTTGCTTTGTCAGTCGGTGTAATACATTGAACAGTAAAAGCAAACAACGTTCCATGACGTTTTTTGTAGTTGTACTAGAACTAGGTAAGAGATGTGGTACAATGTCGGTAACAGGTAGTGTGCCTTGCTACTTTATAACCTTCATGAAAACTGAATCATAAAGTACGTAATAGTAATATATATATTAAACGAAACAAGAGGCAACGGTTAGTTTATGATTTGCTCTTGACTAGTAAAGTTGTGTACAGCGTGGTGAAACAATGATATCCAAACGACATGAAGAATGAGAAGAAAGTAAAAACTGTTGGATGGAAAGATGTTATAAAGGCTGCGAAAAAGGTATTCGAGGGGAATACAATCCTCTTGTAGCTATTACTAGGGCATTACGCCCAGCAAGAGCGAGAATTTCTCCAAAGTGCAGAGCAATATTTAGTAAACGTGCATGAATTATTCCTGTACCAAAACGAGGAGGATTTCTTCTTGCGCTGTTTGCTGGCCTAGCAGCTTTAGGGTCATTGCTAGGTGGTGCTAGTGCTGTAGCGAGAACTGTCAAAGCTGTAGAAGAAGCGAAACAACAGTTTAAAGAGAGTGAACGTCATAACAAGACGATGGAGGCAATTGCATTACGAGGCAAAAGTGTGGACATGAAGCTAGCGCCATACAAGAAAGGGCTTGGTATCTACATTTCTCCAAGAAACGTCTACTGAATGCACTGCCACATCGAGCTCTAACGCATGATGAAGTTTTACGTTTGCTGAACAACTAGGAATTCATTATTTTTGAGGAGTGTATATGCAAGATCAACTACCAGCGCGCCCACGTGAACGTGAAAGTGCCGTAATTAACTTGGACGACAGTCGTGGACCTGAAACTCATTACGTTGCTTATGTAAAACGTAAATCTAAAGTATGGTGTTTTGATAGCTATGGAGACTTACCTCCTCCTTTTGAGCTCATACGTTATTTCGGAAGCAGTGCAGATATTGTTTACAATAAAAACCGTGTGCAAAACTTTAATACACGCATGTGCGGACGATTATGTCTTATGTTCTTATATCAAACCCAGACAGTAGAGAAAGAGCATTAGTGTCTACGTGATGACGAACAGTGAAAGAACGTTTGCTGTACGTGGAGAAGGACCTGAAAAAACCGTCTATTTTAATCCGCCAATCGAACTTGGCTATCAGCCGCATAGTCTTGGACTAGTATCGTTTGAAAGCTACAATAAAATCTATAATGTGCGTGATGGTGTAAACAAGTTATATTACGATGAGTATGTGCTAACACTACCCTCAGGTAGTTATTCAGTAGACGATATTCATGACTATATTGAAAGTACGTTAATTGATCAGTTTGCAGAAGATAGTTTTATTAATCATAATTACAAGTTCTCAATCACTATAAGCAACATTACACATAAATGTGTTATTGAATCATCATTTAAGGTTGACTTCAAATCACAACCTGATTCGATTGGACTATTGCTTGGATTTTCATCGAGGGACCTCCTACCGAACGTACGTTACGAGTTTGATCAACCTATAACACTCTTCGATGATTATCATGTGAACATTGCTTGTAATATTATTACAGACTTGAATAGTAATCTACAAACTTCGCACGTCCTGCAGGACTTTATTGTTACAGAGGAACGTGGATATACTATTTGTGAGAAACCAGCAGTAGTTCTTTATCATCCTGTGACTGTAAAACACATTAGCAACATTACTCTTAGACTTGTAAATAAACATAATCAGCTTATTCATTTTGATCGGCACGCGTACGTAGCTTACAAACTACATCTTAAACCGGTATGAAAAACATCTATAAAACACGGTGTACATGCCGAAGACATACTACATGTGTGCAGAGACTCATCGAGTTAACAGATATCCATAAGCAGATACTACAATATTTAGGATATACACTGCTACAACAGAATGGAAGAAATGCTAGACATTACGAATACAGTAGAAACTCGTGAAGGTGTAGTACGAAGTGAGCTTCATTCCTATCAACCTTTTACGTTTGGATTAAATAACAATGATGAAATTCATTTTATTATTAATCAGTAAGATGTATACACCTTACGACACGAAAGCTACCTCTATATTGAAGGACGACTAGAAAAGTCGGATGGAAGTGGACCTAGCACTTCAACACTAAACAACCATGCTCCAGCTTTTCTCTTTTCTGAAGCGCGATATGAAGTAAATAATGTTGAAATAGATCGAACGAAGAATGTTGGTATTACAAGTGCAATGAAACTCTACCCTTCTTTCTGTGATGAAGAAAGTAATCTTTTGCGGATGGCTGGATGGTGTCCAAAAGCTAATAACAACTGGATGATTAATGAGGATGGAACTTTTACAGGGTATGTTATCACTGAAACATATTTTTGGATTCGCAGAAGACTTTACACGTATTATAATCAACGCAAAACAAGAGCTTATTCTAATCCGTGATCGAAGTGATTACAATTCTCTTAAAGCAGTAGAAACACCAGTAGAATCGAAAATTACACTTCATCGTATACTGTGGAGGATTCCACATGTAACCTTGTCTGATCGTGAAAAACTTCGATTACTCAAGATTGTAGAAAATGATACACCATTACCTATACGTTTTCGAAGTTGGGAACTGCATGAGTATCCTGTGTTACCACCTACAAACAAGCATAGCTGGGCTGTTATAACATCACGTTTTACTGAGAAGCCCTTGTATATTATTTTTGGATTTCAAACTAATCGTAAATTCAATCACGAAAAAGATAGTTCACTGTTTGATCGCTGTAAATTAAGACACGTTAGACTATATTTCAACGGAATTACGTATCCCTACGAAAACATAGACATTAACTTTGAGAAAAATAAGTTCGGGATGCTTTATGACATGTTTTGTAAATTTCAATCATCGTATTTTCAGAAAGAAGATCGTCCGCTATTTACACCTCAAGAATTTAAAACTAAAGCACCGATTGTAGTTATAGATTGCTCTTATCATGAAGAATCTATAAAAGAATCTCCAGTTGATATTCGTTTAGAATTTGAAACATCTGAAAACATTTCTGCTAACACAGCAGCCTATTGTCTTATTATTCATATGAGTTATGTTACTTACCATCAGCTAACGAATATTGTTACGAGACTATAAATAAGAATAGCTCTTTATCATTTACATTAGTGTGTGCTTCGACATCGTACGCCATGGAACAAAACTGTAAATGTGCATGCTGTTTGCATGCTCATACGCAACATCTTATTTATCTTACACGAGTGAGTGAGGCTATTAAGAAGTTCTATAAACATAGATCGTCGATGCCGAAACATCTTATTCAATACTTACTGTTGTATGTCCGGCGCTCCCTTCTCGCTCCGCCAGCCAGCTACACGCGCGCCAAGTGTCATTCTTCTAGCCTCGACGCGCAGCTCTCAGTGCGCGTGCCTGAACTGTCGTGTGTGTACTATAAAGAGGAACTCCCAGCCTGTCCTGATGCCCACTTGCCCCGGTGTCCAGCTCCAGAATACACCCTACGTCGAGCACGGAGGCTACTCCTCTTGAAAATGTGCTTCGACCAGGTGGACTGAATTTCTGGCAGTACGAGGTCTCACCTCTGGTCACCGCTCCTCTGACCTATTCCGCTGCCCATATCCAGTCATACTATTACATACCGTTATATTTCCCTAATTAATGCAAGCTCCCTTGGTTTCGCCAAGTAAGAATTCTTTCAACATTGAACTTGCTTTTATGAACTCAGCAAGGAAGGACTTTCCAAAACATTTATGTCAGTACTTCGGATAGTTTTCGACTATCGACTTTGCTATCACAAGGACTATCTTTTCGAGATAGTAGTGGATGTAAATACTGCAAACTTGTATATAGTGTACAAAAGATAGACTCTTTTCAAGATTCCTAATTCATTTTGCTTCAAGTTAAATTTCAGTTTTATTTGTGTAAATAGTGTATATTGCATTTGAAGCGAATAATAAAGTTGTGTTTTGTAAATCTCAACCTTGGTTACAACACAACTCTATGGCGACGAGGTAAAAGAAAAAAGACCGCAACGGACACTCCAATTCATCGGCCCCAGTCACCAATTCTGTGGCGACAGGATAATAACTTGCAATTCATCCACTCCTTCACAACGAGGTACAGCAAACTCAGTGCCCTCATACACTTAGACATTGGCGACGAAGTCAATCAGTGCTCAGTGTGTCGCCCACTCAACAGACATTCCACAGCTCTCTGTCGTGCGCTCCACCTGTGTGGCACGCTCCAGCGTGTTTGCTTGCTCTCTCTCTCACTCCCAGCATATACCGGTCAAGGTCGCGCCTACAACCAGTTCTGACACACAGCTCTCCTTGCTCTTTATTGCACGCATCTTGCAATGGCTACAGCTGAGCAACTCGCTGCGGTATTCCAAGCCTTACAGCAGCAACAACAACAGTTTATGCAACAACAACAGGCAGCATTAATTCAGACTATTCAAGCTATTTCTGTCTCTACACAGCCATCAGCTATTCCTCCGTTCTCTGCTTTTGATCCGGCTAAGGAAGAATGGTCAGTTTATTTAGCACGCTTACAACAGCATTTCATCTGCCATTCTGTCACAGATGATCAACGCCGCCGCGCACTATTTCTTAGTTCGGTTGGCAATGCCACGTGTGAATTACTACGTAAATTAGGTCCAGAAGAAAACCTTTCTGAGGTACCATTCGCACAGCTCCTGGCCCGTCTCACTGAACATTATGCCAAAGCTCCTCACATAGTGGCTGCTCGCTATAAATTTTTTCAGAGCAGAAAGCAACCCCATCATACACATACTGAATGGATAACTGAATTGCGTGGTCTAGCTAAACCCTGCCAGTTCATATGCTCCAAGGACGGTTGTGGTTCACCCTACACTGATTCTCTCATTCGGGACATGGTAATTTTACATACTCCTGAGGACAAGATACGTTTTGACGCTGTCAAGCAGAGTAACCCTTCTTTAGAAGACGTCCAGCGTATTGCTACGGTTTATGAGCTTACTACCAAGACTGCCGCAGCCATAGCTTCTCCACACGAAGTTGCTCAAGTCTCGACTCAGGCCCGCAAGTCCTCTGCTACAGTGAACCGTCCAGATAAGGCGCTCTCTACCAAGCATTCTCGCCAGGTTCCCTCTCGTAATGCTACAAGGAAGCCCAATTCTAAAAGCACCTCGAAACTCCTGCCTTCCTGCCGCGACTGTTTCAAGCATCATGAACGTCGTGACTGTCGTTTTTTCAAAGCCACTTGTGAACGATGTAATAAACTTGGACACATTAAGACTGTATGTCGGAGTTCGCTCCGCCCTGCTAAGACTCCTGCAGCACGCCCGAAGCATATACAGCCCCGCCAAGACATGGAAGTTAATCAGATCAATCTTATTCTTCCCACAAGGAATTCTCACAAGATCATCGTTCCTCTCTCATTCTCTACTCGATCTGTCGATTTTCAATTAGACACTGGCTCACCTGTCTCTATTATTAATCTGGCTACCTACCATGACTTAGGTTCCCCTTTATGCTCTCCAGCTGACATCCAGCTTGTGACGTTTAACAAAAGGAAAATTGACATTAAAGGTCAAATCCAGCTTCAGGCTAGTTATAAAGGAATTCAGAAGGCTATTCCTCTTCTCGTAGTTAACAACTACACTGCATCCAACATTATGGGCATGGATCTATTTAACTTATTTGGTTTCCAGATACATGACAACATTAACGTTGTATCTACATTGCATCCTACTTCGGACGTTACCGATCTCCTAAAGCAGTTTCCTGAAGTCTTCGACTCTCAGCTCGGAACAGCAAAAGACTATACAGCTCACATACAGCTGAAATCCGGAGCTAAGCCTCGCTTCCTCAAAGCACGTCCAGTACCCCTAGCACTTCAAGACCCGGTCACGAAAGAATTAGAAAGATGGATACAAACTGGCATTGTGGTACCAGTTACTTCTAGTCAATGGGCTACTCCACTAGTGGTAATCAAGAAACCTGATGGTAATGTTCGACTTTGTGGCGATTTTCGATCTACAGTCAACGCACAACTCGACACAGATATCTTTCCTATTCCACGTCCAGAAGACTTATTCCGTCGTCTCGCTGGTGGACAATTCTTCTCTCGAGTTGATCTTAAAGAAGCATATCTCCAGCTACTTTTAGACGAAGACTCTAAGAAATTTCTAACACTCAACACTCCTCTCGGACTGCTCCAGCTCCAGCGGCTCCCATTCGGTGTTTCATCCTCAGCGGCTATTTTTCAGCGCTATTTAGCTCAACTCACTGCCTCCATTCCCGGTTGTGCTAACTACCTGGATGATATTATTGTTACGGGAAAAGATCATCAGGAACATCTAAACAATCTACGCCTCCTTCTACAGACATTGAAAGACAATGGCCTACGAGCGAATCTCGCTAAATGTACATTCTTTCAGCCTCAAGTTCACTACCTAGGACATATACTTGATAAGACTGGAATTCGCCCTAGTGCACAGAATGTCTCAGCTATCGTCAACATGCCAGCACCTCAGAACCTCAAGCAGCTCCAGTCCTTCATAGGCAAAGCGAACTACTATAATAAGTTCATTCCCCGCTTCGCTACAGTGGCAGCTCCATTAAACGCTCTACGTAAAAAAGGTGTTAAATTTCAATGGACTCCGCAATGCCAACAGGCATGGAAAACCATCAACAACGCCTTAATTCAAGCTATACAACTCACTCATTTTCAGCCCGACAAGCTCATCACGCTAGCTACTGACGCTTCAGACTACGGTGTCGGTGCCGTTCTCGCCCAGAAGGATCGTCATGGACGGGAACGCCCCATCGCTTTCGCTTCGAAAACACTTAATGACCATCAACGTCAATACTCACAGATAGAGAAAGAAGCTTTAGCCATCATCTTTGGTATTCGCCGTTTCAATGAATATCTCTATGGCAACCATTTCCTGATCATTACTGATCATAAGCCTCTCGTACACTTATTCCATCCTGGTAATAAGATCCCTGAGAATTCCCTCAGAAAGCTTCAAAGATGGTCCATGTTCCTTTCTGATTATTCCTATCAGATTATCTATCGAGCCACATCCCAGCATTGTAATGCTGATGCCCTCTCACGCTTACCAGTTGGTCCTGATACTGCCTTCGATTCTCAAGAATCTGAATGTCTTCAGTTGGACATAGAACTTGAAGATACTGTCTCCAGTTTTCCTATTGATGCTACCTGCATAGCTAAAGCTACGGATAAGGACAGTACACTTGCTACTGTGCGTACTTACATCCGCAACGGTTGGCCTCTTCAGAGCAATCTTCCCGCCCACCTTGCACCTTATCATCGTATGCAGCATCGTCTCACGACTCGTGCTGGAGTCGTACTCCTAGAAGCAGGCACCATCTTCCGAGTGGTTATCCCACTTAGCCTACAGAAACAAGTTCTCGAATTATTACATCAAAGCCATTGGGGTATATCCCGAACGAAGCAACTAGCACGTCAACACTGCTACTGGCCCGGTATTGATGCCGCCATCGAAAAGCTCATCCGTCATTGTGAACAATGTCAACTGAATCAGAACGCCCCGTCTTCTGATCTAGCTTCATGGCCTCCTGCTACTACTCCATGGGAACGAGTTCACATTGATTTCGCAGGTCCTTTCCTCAATTCCATGTGGTTAATAGTCATCGATTCACTATCGCACTTTCCATATGTAGTGGATATGCATTCGACTACTACGACCGAAGCTACCATTCGTGCTCTACAGAAAATATTTACTACAGAAGGCTTACCTCAAGTACTCATTTCGGACAACGGACCTCAATTTACAGCTACTGCTTTTAAGAAATTTTGTACATATAATGGCATTCGTCATATCCTAGCACCGCCTTTTCACCCTCAATCTAATGGTGAAGCTGAACGCTTTGTACAAACATTTAAGAGAAGTATGAAAAAAGCTGTCTCTTCAGGCTTAACTAAAGACCAAGCATTGCTCCAACTCTTAAGCAACTACAGAACTCTGCCCGGCGCTGATAATATCACTCCTGCACAGAAGCTCCATGGACGACCTCACAGAACTTTACTTTCTCTGTTGCAGCCTCTTCCGGCCCCGTCTCAGACCTCACCAACGAAGTTCTCAGTCAACGACAAGGTCTACACCCGGACATTCAGGTCAAACCCACTCTGGATACCTGGAGTCATCTGCAGATCTTTGGGTCATCGTCTCTACGAAATACAAACTACGGAGAAACGTATCTGCCGCCATCAAGACCAGATACGTCTGCGCTACCGCCCATGTCCAGCTATTGATTCTATTGCTCAGCCAGATAAATCTATTGCTGAACGAGCTTTAGACCATTTAATAACAATGGGTTCCTTTCAGGACGAGACAGCGCCACTCCGCCCGGTCCCAGCTCCGGACAATCCAACAGAGACATCAGCAGCTCCGGCCCAGCATCGCAGCCGCCGCCAGCGCCGCCGCCGTTTCACGCCGTACCGGCGTATTTAGGAGGGGAGGGTGTTGTATGTCCGGCGCTCCCTTCTCGCTCCGCCAGCCAGCTACTCGCGCGCCAAGTGTCATTCTTCTAGCCTCGACGCGCAGCTCTCAGTGCGCGTGCCTGAACTGTCGTGTGTGTACTATAAAGAGGAACTCCCAGCCTGTCCTGATGCCCACTTGCCCCGGTGTCCAGCTCCAGAATACACCCTACGTCGAGCACGGAGGCTACTCCTCTTGAAAATGTGCTTCGACCAGGTGGACTGAATTTCTGGCAGTACGAGGTCTCACCTCTGGTCACCGCTCCTCTTCCGCTGCCCATATCCAGTCATACTATTACATACCGTTATATTTCCCTAATTAATGCAAGCTCCCTTGGTTTCGCCAAGTAAGAATTCTTTCAACATTGAACTTGCTTTTATGAACGCAGCAAGGAAGGACTTTCCAAAACATTTATGTCAGTACTTCGGATAGTTTTCGACTATCGACTTTGCTATCACAAGGACTATCTTTTCGAGATAGTAGTGGATGTAAATACTGCAAACTTGTATATAGTGTACAAAAGATAGACTCTTTTCAAGATTCCTAATTCATTTTGCTTCAAGTTAAATTTCAGTTTTATTTGTGTAAATAGTGTATATTGCATTTGAAGCGAATAATAAAGTTGTGTTTTGTAAATCTCAACCTTGGTTACAACACTTACCACCAGGATTTTTATCTACGTACGCTGCCTCTTACGTACATAATTTTTGGCACATCCTTCCTCTACACAGTAAGATGTCGATCGAAGTAGCTTTATGCAGAACTTGTCAACGACATTACAAGCATCGAGGAGAAAATGGTGATGATGATTGGGATGGACCAAATCCAGGGATTGAACACTGTACACAGTGTATGAATGAACTTCCTCTAGTACCTCATGATGATGATGATGATGATTCCGAAAAGGAATAACTACAAGGTAAGAAGTGTATGATCTTCTCTGTAAAGCATAACATACTTAGTATAATATATTTGTAAATGTTTTTGTTTAATTTGAATGTTGCAGGAGGCATACTGCAAAACGTTGTTAAGAAGCATACCAACCTTGTCAGCAGGAAAACGAACACTGTTGTAGTACATTGTAAATAAATATTTGATCGCATTCAAAATGTTGTACTAACTGCATTCCTTTCACCTACTTACTCTTAAGAAAACGATCAGGTCTAAACATGCACAATGACGTCATAACTGCAGCAAGTGCTTACTCTATCTTTCCTGATGCATGTTTAAACTTGTTGGATAAAGCTATGCCTTAACAGAGGAAGAGGCTATAACAGCCACCAACATCTTGTGTCGTAGGCACCTAAGTGCTAATTAGCGATGTAGTAGCCGTAAAGATAGCGGCACGGTACTCTGTTGAATAAAGATGGCTGCTGTCGAATAGAATTGTCCGCCACCACATTTCGACTAAAGGGTGCAGCACCGAGGTAAGCGATGTAAGATAGCGGTAGCAGTGTTGATTAAAGATGGCAGCTTGTCAAATAGAATTTTTTAAATTATCCGCTACTACATTTCTACTAAAGAGGGTAGCACTAAGGTTTGCGATGCAAGAAGGCTGATGACAGCTGTCACGTGGAATTACCCAACACCACATTTCAGCTGAAGAGTGCAGCACGATGCTCCATTGATTAAAGATGGCTGCTGTCAAATTGTCCGCCACCACATTTCAACTAAGCAGTGCAGCACTGAAGTTTGCGATGCAAGATGGCGTATAACAGCTTGTCAAATTGAATTTTTCAAATAGTCCGCCTCATAGGTAAGTAGCTAAAGAGGGATGACAGCTGTGACGTAGAAATTGCCCACTACTACGATAAAGAGTGCAGCACGATGCTCTGTCGATTAAAGATGGCTGCTTTCTAAATTATCCGCCACCACATAGAGTGCAGCACGGTGCTCTCTCGATTAAAGATGGCTGCTGTAGAATTTTTGCGCCTCAAAGGTAAGTAGCTAAAGAGTGCAGCACTGTGCTCTCTTGTTTAAAGATGGCGGATGGCAGCTGTCGAAAAAGCACGTGAGTTTGTAAAGCACTTCGAATTTGCCGCCACCACATGTTAAAGGTATGTAGCTAAAGAGGGCAGCACGGTCCTCTCTTGATTAAGGATGGCGGATGTCAAAATCACGTGAGTTTGTAAAGCACTTTTTTTTTGCTAGGGGCTTTACGTCGCACCGACACAGATAGGTCTTATGGCGACGATGGGATAGGAAAGGCCTAGCAGTTGAAAGGAAGCGGCCGTGGCCTTAATTAAGGTACAGCTCCAGCATTTGCCTGGCGTGAGAATGGGAAACCACGGAAAACCATCTTCAGGGCTGCCGATAGCGGGATTCGAACCTACTATCTCCCGTTTCCATCTCACAGCCGCGCGCCTCTACGCACACGGCCAACTCGCCCGGTCACTTCGAATTTGCCACCACCACATTTCAACTAATGATTGCAGCACGGCGCTCTCTTGAATAAAGATGGTAGATGGCAAAAAGCATGTGAGTTTGTTTCCAAACAAGAGAATGTAGAATTTGCCACCACCACATTTCAACTAGAGAGTGCAGCACGGTGCTCTCTTGATCAAGGATGGCGGATGACAGCTGTCAAAAAAAAGCACGCCGATTTGTTTCCAAACAAGAGCGAGTAGAATTTTCAAATTACCGCCACCACATTTCAACTAAAGAATGCAGCACGGTGCTCTCTTGATTAAAGATGGCGGATGACAAAAAAACGTGTCATTGTTTCCAAACAAGAGCATGTGGAATTTTTCAAATTGCCGCCACCACATTTCAACTAAAGAGTGCGGCACGGTGCTCCCTTGATTAAAGATGGCGGATGGTTGCTGTCAAAAAAAAGCAGGTGGCTTTGTTTCCAAACAAGAGCACGTAGACGATTTCAAATTGCCGCCACCACATTTCAACGTAAGAGTGCAGCACTGTGCTCTCTTGATTAAAGATGGCTGCTGTCACGTGGAATTGCCTGTCACCAGAGTGCAGCACGGTGTTCTGTCGATTAGAGATGGCTGCTATCAAAAAGCATTTTTCAAATTATCCGCCACCACATTTCAAAGATATGTAGCTAACGAGGGCAGCATGGTGCTCTGTTGATTAAAGATGGTGGATAACAGCTGTCCAAAAAAAAAAACACGTAGATTTTTTTACCGATTCAAATCTCGCGCTAGTTAGGTTAAGTTGGTACCACTACGGTTTAGGCCCGTCAGGATTGTAGTACTGGGGTTTGCGATACGTTGTTGTCGATGATAGCTGTCAAAAAAGCACGTGGCTGTCAAAAAGCACGTGGAATTGTTTACCGATTCAAATCTCGCGCTAGTTAGGTTAAGTTGGTACCACTAAGGTTTAGGCCCGTCAAGATGGCAGTACTGAGGTTAGTGATGCGTTGTTATCTGTCAAAAAGCACGTGGCTGTCAAAAAAAACGTGGCTTTGTTTACCAATTCAAATTTCCCGCGGGAGGAGGAGCAGGCTCCTGGGAAGGCTCCCGGGAGGAGGAGGAGGAGGAGTGGGCCCCTGGGAAGGCCACCCGTGCGGAGGTGGAAGAGGAGGCCCCTGGGAAGGCCACCCGTGCGGAGGTGGAGGAGGAGGCCTCTGGGAGCCGGTGGAGGTGAAGGCCGCCGAATCCCTGTGTTACACTACTGCTTTATGTCGCACCGACAGAGATAGGTCTTACGGCGACGATGGGATAGGAAGGGTCTAGGTATGGGAAGGAAGCGGCCGTGGCCTTATTTAAGGTACAGCCCCAGCATTTGCCTGGTGTAAAAATGGGAAACCACGGAAAACGATCTTCAGGGCTGCCGACAGTGGGGTTCGAATCCACTATCTCCCGGATGCAAGCTCACAGCCGAGCGCCTCTAACCGCACGGCCAACTCGCCCGGTGCATCGCATTCTCTCTAATGCCTACACATATGAAACACTTTAATATCACCGAAAGTACTCGTCGAATTTGCAACATAACAACATCACTGTACTTGTCACTCGATTCTTAGTTGTTCCATTGTATAAAATCAGTATGCTTATAGTCCCTTTTAAAACAATAGAAGTTGCTACTGATTTATTGGTAATCACGCATGCGATGGAGACGAAATTGACAGTATTTCATTGGGCGAGTTGGCCATGCCGTTTGGGGCGTGCAGCTGTGAGCTTGCATCCGAGAGATAGTGGGTTCGAACCCCACTGTCGGCAGCCCTGAAGATGGTTTTCCGTGGTTTCCCATTTTCACACCAGCCAAATGCAGGGGCTGTACCTTAATTAAGGCCACGACCGCTTCCTTCCCACTCCTAGGCCTCTCCTATCCATTCGTCGCCTTAAGCCCTATCTGTGTCGATGCGATGTAAAGCAAATAATATTAATAATAATTGACAGTGTTTCATGAGCCCCTAAATACAATTAAAAGAATTTCGAAACAGAGTATACATATAGGTTTTCAACGGATCAGAAAATGTTTGAGTAGGACAGCTTAGCTGAATAACCCTGCATAAATCGTCCATATACTGTGACAACCATGGAATTGATAATTGTGACTTGTAACATATGTAAATACCTCGTTTTAAATGATTAAACCTCAATCCTATTCGGCTTATTAGATACTCGTATGGATAAAAAAGAATATTCTTTTAAATTCCCCGCTGAAAATTTATTTTCGTACATTTCGACCTGAGCCACCCGATAAGTACCCCAGATACCCATTTAAGCTGATAATAGTAAAATGATATCGATTTTCGATCTTCGATGAAGAATATTTTTGTTTTACCGTAATAGATGGGGTTAATTTGTACTGGGGTCTTTTATAGAAAGCCGAATTTCAGTGCATGGAGGACGAAAATAAAACGATAATTGTGTTGCTGCTTCATGTAAAGCACTTAATACATTGTGTCTGACAGCCTTGGTCTGAAGGATGTGATATGTGTACCGTTTCGTAAATTTTAATCAATTTGGAAGAAAGTGGCAAATATGTAAACGTAATACATATTCCGGTCATTCCCCTTCCAGAATAAACAAGAGTGCGACTTTAACCCATATAGCTTCTCTGTTGGGGAGATAGTGGGTTCGAACCCCACTGTCGGCAGCCTGCAGATTTTTTTCCGATGTTTCCCATTTTCACACCAGGCAAATGCTGGGATTGTACCTTAATTAAGGCAACGGCCGCTTCCTCCCCACTCCTACATTTTTCCTATCCCATCATCACCATAACACTTATCTGTGTCGGTGCGACGCAAAGCAAATTGTAGAAAAAATCTTTTCTGTTATGTTACGTGAGGTGCCTTTGTTGGCAGGACCTAGTGTTTACAGTGCACTGTGTCTTCTGGTATAGGCTAGAGAAATTTTGTTACTTTCATTGATCTGTCTCTGTCTTATACTTGGCTTTGACAATATGACAGTGACTGAGGTATGAGCGATTATAGTAATGTCATTCCTTATGCAGCCAGTCCCTGCTATGAATGGTGTGAAACTGTTGCTCATAGGGTTGGTTGGTGCATGCATTTCAGTGGGCTTGACAGACTGATATGTAATAGTAACTTCTAGCTCAGTGAGGAAAGCAACGGGAAACTACCTCACTCCTCATTTCCCTCGTAGGCCTCTTCAGTGATGCCTAGGCCATCTATGACAGCTGATGGCGGAGCTTTTGAGGATCCAACCAGCCTTCGGGCTGATGACTAAACATACATACATACATGTTACGTGAGACTCATTAGTAGGGAGGCTACAAAAGAACTGGACTAAGTTTGACTTTTAACTGACCTTAGAGCTTGGGACCTCACTTAGAGGGCGATTTGAAATGGGCGCGTGTGTAAGCTTAACCTTAAAGTGGTGCTATCCTTACAGATCGAAGTTCGATGCCGATGAGAGTGCAAGCTTAGACTTTCAGACTCGGATGTGACTCCAGGCTCAACCTCACAAGGGCGTTAACCTTACAGACCTAAGTTCGATGCCCGAGGAGGCTAATCGCATAAGAGTGCAAGTTTAACATTACAGGCTTAATCTAACTAGACAAGATGGCCACTATAAATTGTTCTTAAGTGGCATGGTTCAGGGCTACCTCAGGACCTCAGAGCTGAGCTACTACCTTTGAGCAAGTCTGTGGCTATACATTGTTATTATGGAACTAGGAAAGTGGTGTAAGGGTTAATACATATGCATTGCTTATATATGACTAACTCTGGAAGGCGACCTCAGAAACTCGGAGCTGAGCTTGGAATTGTCCTTATGAGAACAGGGAGATGGTGTAAAGGCTAATACGTGTGCATTAGTTATATAGGACTAACTCTGGAGGGCGACCTCAGGTACGCGGAGCTAAACTTGGACCTCTGAACAAGATGGCGACTATAGAGATGGTGACTATACATTGTTCTTATGTTACTAAATCTAGGGAGCTGGTGCAAGGGCTAATGCGTATACCTTAATGTTATGGGTGTCTAAATATGGAGAGCTACCTAAGGCTCCTTTTATACTTACATGCGACATGCTACATGCCACATGCTTCAAGCCAGGCATGCGGCGTTAGCCCTTGGAAAGGATCCTTTTATAGTTTCGTATCGGTCGACCAGGCGCAATGGCAGAGTTTACAACTAAAGTTTTCGCAGCTGCATACCTCTGCGAGATAATGGCAAGAAAAACGAAGAGGAAAAGTCATTCTCTTTTTTTTTTGCTAGGGGCTTTACGTCGCACCGACACAGATAGGTCTTATGGCGACGATGGGATGGGAAAGGCCTAGGAGTTGGAAGGAAGCGGCCGTGGCCTTGGTTAAGGTACAGCCCCAGCATTTGCCTGGTGTGAAAATGGGAAACCACGGAAAACCATCTTCAGGGCTGCCAATAGTGGGATTCGAACCTACTATCTCCCGGATGCAAGCTCACAGCCGCGCGCCTCTACGCGCACGGCCAACTCGCCCGGTAAATGTCATTTCAGTTTTCATCCTCTGAACATTCAAATATATATGATAGGAGCTTTCGAAACCGTTTACACTGACCTACGAGAGGACGAAACAATGTTTTAATTATTTTAGGATGACCCCAAAATCATTTGACGAATTCTTTGGAAAAAGAGAATGACAGTTCCATATTACAAGAAAACACTTCATGTCCATTCGTCCAATAGAGCGGTTCTGTGTAACTCTGGGTATGTATATTTTTCTTTCGGCATACACAGTAGAACTAAGTTCTACAATCTACAGATGTATTAAATACAAAGAACATTATGTAAAATACCATGTAAACAACTAAATATAAATTATTTCTTATACTATGTAACTTTGGCTTTGAGTGAAGTTCATTGTCCTTTGTATATTGCTGACTAGTCACTTCACATTTAAAACTATTCGGTACTTACTGATTTCCAAGAATGTGTAGATTTATCTAGACAAATACATATATAATAACCAACGTTGATATGGATGAATATAGTGAATTTGTAATCGGCCTGGATCAGACAAAGATGTAGAAGGTTTTTTGGGAGGACATTAGTCAATTGGGACTGACCCGAATCTGTTTGGTTTCGGGAGTGTGCATTATATGAATCTTTCTTCATACGTAGATTTCCTCCCACGCGTTATTCCGAAGATCTCGGTTTTTGTAGTCGTTGCCTGGATCCCACAATACCGGTCTACTCTGCACCTCTGTATCTAAACCAGCATCCATTGTCCTACACCACAAACTATACTGAACCGCCCGGCATAACGCGTCAACTATAAACATTCCCAAAAGGCTTTGGTCCCACCCGCGTGGCGGCCACCTGCTCGTCCCGACCCGCCTCAGTCACATGCCTGGCGGGAGGAAGCGACCGCGAGACGCGAGCAGGTAAGTATAAAATGGTCCCATTTAAACAATGTTAATTCACATGCTTGGCATGCGGCGTGTAGAATGTGGCATGTAACTATAGAATGAGCCTCAGGGTCTCACGACTTGTTACTTCGAGCGAGTTCTACACCTTGGCTGATCTCGCGGACTGTTAGGTGCTATAGGGCCTTCTTTGGGTGCTACTGGCCATCTCTTGGGCATTGTAGGACGTGTTTTGGATGCTTATACGAGTTCTTTTGTGCTTTATAGGACCTTTCTTGAGTGCTACTGGACTCCTTTGGTACGTTATGGGACCTCTTTTGGACATTATCGGACCTTCTTGGGTGCTATGAGACATTATATATACGCTACGGAGCTACGTTTGAGCACTCTTCGGGTAGGGTGGAGGTAGGTGGTGTGAGGTGCCGATTTTTTCGCATATAAGATCATGCTGGGAGTTGCGGCGGCTATGAGCTCATATGGGTGCTACTAAGTTTCGTTTAGGTGCTATGAGGCTCTCAGTGGTGCTTCTTTCGGGCACTACGGGCTCATATGGGAGCTATGGAGCTTCGTGTGGGTACTTTGGAATCAATTCAAACATTTAAATTCCTGATCGGACCGTGTATTGAACTTTGGTAGAGGTGGGGTATAAAGGCGGCTTCCGTGTCTCAGGCGGCAGCCTCTCACCGATGGGTTCCGTGGTTCAAATCCCGAACACTCCATGTGACATTTGTATTGGACAAAACGGAGGTGAGACAGAATTTTCTCCGCGTGCTCCAGTTTTCCCCTGTCACCTTTCATTCCAGCCACCAAGCTTGATAGCTGCAGTCGCTTAAGTGCGGTCAGTATCCAGTATTCTGGAGATAGTAGGTTCGAACCCCACTGTCGGCAGCCCTGAAAATGGTTTTTCCGTGGTTTCCTGTTTTCACACCAGGCAAATGCTGGGCTGTACCTTAATTAAGGCCACGGCCGCTTCCTTCCCACTCCTAGCCCTTTCCTGTCCCATCGTCGCCATAAGACCTATCCGTGTCGGTGCGACGTAAAGCAACTAGCAAAAAAAAAAAAAAATCATTCCAGCCAATAAAATTTCATTTCACCTATCAGTCATTAATCATTACCGAGCGAGTTGGCTATGCAGCTGTGAGCTTGCATTTGGAAGTTCGAACTCCTCTGTTGGCAGCCCTGAGGATGGTTTTCCGTGGTTTCCCATTTTCACACTAGGAAAATGCTGGGGCTGTACCTTAATTAGGGCCACGGTCGCTTTCTTCCGAAACCTAGCCCTTTCCTATCCCCTCGTCACGATCTATCTGTGTCGTTGCGACGAAAAATAAAACTGTAAATATTAATCACTGCCCCAGAGGATTGCGACAGCTTCGGCAACCGACACAATTCCTACCCTCGCCGCTAGATGGGGCTTCATTCATTCCATTGCAGACCCGGTCGAATGACTGGAAAAAGGCTGTGGATTTTCATTTACATTTCTCGTGAACTCTTTAAAATCAGTAGTAATAGTTCATAACCCCGTCTAGAGCATACTTCGATGTTGTAGCAACACCCAAAAAATGTCATTCACTATGACTAAATCTGCTTCGAAGACACGATAAATGGACTTGAATACATTAACATACTGTGATGTGGTATTCACTTGAGTGTAAGGACTGACTGGGCTAACCAGGTTTCCAAGTTCATGTAGAGCACTTGAATGATTTTACATATCACACGGAAGGATCCATAATCTTGAAATTTTTTCTTTTAAATTATCGTCGTTGCCGTTACAAAACCTCCTATGTGATAATATTTTTGGAGATATACTGACCCGCAGCACACACATTATGAAGAGCGAGAATGCCTTGACTATATTCACACAATATTGCACCTTAAATGACAGAACCTTACCGGCCAAAGTTCTAAGCTAAAATATTTCACATAGGAGGTTTTGTCCCGGCAGCGACGATATGTTATGCTCTTCCCAGAAATATTTAATCCATGTTACATCGACATTACAATACAGAGAAGGGAAGTAAAACGAAATTCTCAATAAGAGACTTTTGCATACTATTTATTATTCCAGTGTTAAACTTTTAAAATTATTCCACATGGTATTGCTAAAATAATCTTTCAGTGCCGCCATAACATACCGGTTCTTTCCTAATATAATCTAGTAATCTGATGTTTGAAAATTCATAATTCATGTAGAAATTATAAGAAACTGTACTGTACAGTACATCATCCACTAAGGAAAATTATTTTCTCATCCTCCTCACAAGCACTTCACTTTCTTTTAAGATTCTCTCGTCAGTTTGGTTGAGATTATTCCTATTCGTAAACACGTGTCCTCGTCATGAGCTCTTTTGAGACACACTCCCAGTGGAGGTGACTTGCATGTACCATTTTAACCACATACCAGCCCTCCTGCCATTCTTAAATCTCTGGCGGTACTAGGAATCGAACTCGTGCCCTCAAGGACGGCAGCTAATAGTGCTAACCGTTACGCCGTGGAGATGGACATTGTTCTGTTTAATGTTTCTTACAAAGTCGTGATGTTTATAGCGTTAACCACAAACATGAAAGAAAATCCGACATAAGTGTCGCTGTAGCGACAAGAACGACCTTGAGTGTCCGTAAATGGGTATTAAAATAATCAGATTTTCTTTGCTTGCAAAGCGGAGGTATTGTCTCTCCCTGTCACGCGTATTCTGCACGTAGCTACAGTCAAAGGCATCGTAGTCATATTTAAGAGGATTTGAAATGTGTATTTGTGAACCGTGGGAATCTGCTACGAGCGGAGTGGAGAACGACGTTCTTGAAGACGTTGCAGCTCTACCAGAAAACAGCGGAAGCATTCGAAACGACAAACGATCGATTGGAGAAGAATAAAGGTGACAACGTCGCTGCGGGTCTGGAGCTGCTGCTTGGTGCGAACAGGCCGTTTACTTGTCACTCATAATACAAAGCGAGCAGGGTAAATGCTTCAAACGTTCAGGACTTTTAACCCTTTCTTGCGAAGGGAGGTGGTGATTATCGGGAAGACGATATCAAGATCAAATCAGAATCAAAATCTCTGTATTTACAAATGAGGTGTCTCCCTCGTGGCAAATGGTACACTAAAATACATTATTGTCAAGCACTAAATTTTAAATTAACAAGAGACGAAGAAAATTTTCCTAGAATACAATATATAATTTACACTAATAATTTTTTCTATTTAACACACATATCATCCTTAATAAATTTAGATTGTTTACAAAATTCTACTTATAATATCTCTTGTACTTACAAACATAGTCAACTTATATACAGTATGTGAAATTACTTCTAATAATACTATACAACTGGTATAAGATTAAAATTAACATTGTATTTATTTACATATTTATATTTTACCCATTTTGGAACCTAAGTAGCATAACGACCTGCTGCGTCTTAACCAGAGCCCCTTTTGCCACCGCTTTTCAGAGTTCCTGAAGGGCCTGCACAGCTACCGTAGCGGTCTCAGGGCCCTCGAAGTCCCCACTGTACTTCACCCCTACAGGCAGTCCCCTACTTGAGCTGTCCAAACTCCATAGACCAGGGGATGGAATTAATTTAATCAGACACATTTTTTATTTACAATATCCTGCACTGGTCGAATGCCCTCTAACATTTCATTTATTTTCTCTGTTGCTGTTTATTCTCTTCTTGAATATATGTACAGATTTTGGAAAAGGATCAAACACTACCCCTGGTAAACTGTTCCAATCCTTCACGCCCTTCCCAATGAATGAAAATTTACCCCAATCGCTTCTGCTAAAATTCTTTCTAATTTTGTATTTGTGGTCAGTTCTGCCAATATAATATTTTATGCCGTTTCATACGCAGCATCTCACCATGGGTGCAGTTTCTCAGCACACGAGCCAAGGTTTCATACTCACTGCAGTGCCTGCTGGAAGACCGACGAGGCAGTGATCTTACCGGTGACCCCATAGCTCTCATGTTATCATGTCCTTCCATTTAGATTTTGATAATTTCTTTCGTTTATTATCCACGAAATAGCTGATGGAACTTCTGAAAATAGCGCCACCCCTTTCCCTTTATGAGGATAGCTACACCATTTTTCAAACTCACTGCTTCTCAGATTTTTCCTCAGATTTTTAACACTCAGATCTGTCTAGTCCTTGTAGGTAAACTGCAACTCTGTTAGGCATGCTGTCTCAGTGCGTTTAACATCTCTGGCAATGTTCACATGTTGGTTGTTTATACTTTGCAGTTTGTTATTCATGATTAACTGTTGCAGAAATGTCTCCAACGTGGCTTTCATAACCGAAAGCCTTTTGCATCTATGTGGTGAATATGTCATGAACTTAAGTGTGTCCTCTGGCAGCGGTAGGATTTCCTTCATTGCATTCCTCATCAGTTTGTCTGCCTTTTTGAGGAAATGTTTTTGGATACTTTGTATTGGACATGTTTAAAAATGATATATTAATGTTGGTTGGTTAGTTGCTTCATAACAGTGCGCTTTTGATTTATTTGAAGAAGATGTAAGGAGCACAATTTGTCTAGCCTTTCTTGAGATAATTCATCACTTCCTTGTCGTTCAAAATTAGGCAGTGATTAGAAGTGACACCCAAGTATTTTGTTCGGTCTTCCTGTCCAATACTTTTCATTGCTCCAGTTACTGTGTCAAGTGTACCAGATTTCAGAGTCCCTTGCTTGATAATGATTGCATTGGATTTTTTAGTATTGACTTGTAAACATTTTTCCCGAAGAAGACCAATAGTTGACACAGTGAGGGAAATTGCATATTTCTTATTTCGACCCACTATCATAAGATCAGCAGCAAACCTGAAAGTTTTAATGAGATCGGTGTTTTCCGACAGGCAAAACCATGTGTTTCTGCAATACTTATTTCTGTGAACTGCTTTAGAATGTGGTCTATGGCCATATTAAACAGGAATTGTTACAATAGATCTCCCCCAGCGTAACACCACGTTTAACTGAAATTTGTTCTAACTGGCTTTTATGTTTAAATATTTCTGTTCTCTTGCATGTTAATAGATTTTCAAGAGTCACTTGTACATCGGAAATTAGGCAGACCTGCTAGGGAGAGTTTTAGGTGTTCATTGCCCATTGAGTCAAAGGCTTTATTTCTATCCAGGAAAATCAGACAAGCCGAACCTTTACTCGAAGTTGCTTTCCGCAGAATGCCTACTACAATGTTAATGTTCATAAACATCCCTGGTAATCAAACGAATCCCATATGGCAAGTGTTAAGAGCTTACATATCACTTTTGGCACAATGAAGCGTGTAGTGCTTGGTCTTCAGCTTTTTATATCTCCGTAATTGAAGATGATAATGGTCTTTGCTAACTTCAAGATCATCTGGAATAAATCCTGTCAGTAACATTCTAGCCGCTATATTAACAATGATACCAACTGCCACCATATTTTGAATCACTTTCAGTAGTACCTTATCGGGGCCAGCGCTAGTGTCAGGTTTTCATTTTCTGCTCGGAGGACGGTATCATATCTCCCGTTATTGTTGGCATATCGCTATCATCAAAGCCCACGTTTGTGTTATTCATCCCTCTTGTACTCATTAGGTGTTTAGAATCTTTCTCGGAAATGGGAAGTTATTTCTTCTGTAGACATTGCCAGCCTAGTGGTATCTACTCCAGTAAGAATCTTCGTTACGGAGTTCCTCCGTTGGTAATAGAATTCGAACTGTGCCATTTGATAACCAAATCTAGCCCTTCTACGCAATCTTTCATGTTTATGCTCTTTTCGGATTAGAGCATTGACTTTACTGCTTGGTGTAATTCTTTAGTTTTCCACCCTCCCGGGTCTCAGTGTACTTCATTGCTGGTTTTATGGTCCAGGGAGCATATTAGGTGCTTTCGAGACAAATTTTGTATCACTTGTTGAAGTGGTCGGAATTTGTCTGACTTGACTACTGATGCTACTTTGATCCTCACAAATATTTTTACATCATGTCTAAATGTCTTGATAGATCCTGATTCATTTCTGTGCTTATGGACGTTACTAAGGTGAATATTAACCCTTATCTTATGTTTAAATTGCTTGCCACAATGTTCACAACCTTCTGGAATTCCAGTTACATTAGACAGAGGTATAATATTATCCGTATTTTATAAAAATATCCTTAGTTTTTCCAACCCGCGTGTAGTAAATTAGAAAGATTCGCCCGGAAAAACGGATTTACATTTCAGGTAGAAATTCAAATACGTTCAGAATGCGGAAACTCCTTTGACATTTTTCGTAAGTGTCTGCAGCAACACTTCACCATCAGTCCAACAAGATATCCCATGGTACAGTCAAAAGAGGTTAAGGTATAAACCAAATCAACTGTGAACTCATTAGTGTACCATACTGATTGATATTGTACCGGTAACGGCGGTACCAACTAAGTCCCCATCATAAAAATCTTAAACTTACGTGTTATGCTCCGGACCGCTTACGAAGAACTAACTAGGCAGCGAGCAACAGCTGTGCGCGCGTGACGTAGTGAGCGGGTGACGTCACAGCATGCCTCGCCGCACTACAGAGCCTGGACCGATGTAGAATGTTCTACGAGTTTCGACGGATCAGATATAAATACGTACTGTTTCGCTCAGCAAATCAGTGTCTATTCCAGCAGGTTACAGTACGCTGCAGTGTGTGTGTTCCAGCAGGTTACAGTATGTTGCCTGAGTGTAATACCAGTGTGTGGCCGGAATTTCTATGTGCACACTAGACTGTAGTATTCGCACAGTCAGTTCGCGGGTACCGTGATCGAGCGTGAAGCCGCTATTAAGTTTCAAGTTCGTGGACTTTAATCTCATCGTGTTGAATGGGGACTTATGCAGATTTCTTTATATTGTGAAAACCTTTTACTCCGATAGGACGTGAGGTGAATTGTGTATCGTCTGGACATTATCTATTGACTGTTACTCTATACGAGTGTCTACGACCCACAAACGTTTTCGAGTGCTCAAAATTGAAATTTTATGGACAGGACTTAGAACTGATTGCTCCTTGCCGAATACTAAATACTTCGAGTTATAAGACTGTGTTTGAATCCAAATTCAATTTACCAATCCATAAACTGTGTCGACATTTTAGGTCATAAACTGTGAACTGTGCATGTGTGAACAGTGCATCTCTATACTAATGAACAGTGTATTTCAAGTCTGCGAACATTTAGTTTACAAACAGTCGAACCAAGGACTGTCGGTATTCAATTGATTTCGTCTTTTGGTTTCATGTTATTTTCAATACGTGAATGAGTTCTGATTCGCGAGCGGAACATCTTTATTTCATTTAAATTATATTGAGCAGTGCTTCAATGAACTAAGTCATGTGACATTACTTCACGTTGTACTAGTAACTCTGTTAAACTCGACAATCAGTTCCGAGTGGACTTTATTTTATGAATATT
Organism: Anabrus simplex; assembly: GCF_040414725.1. NCBI lineage: Eukaryota > Metazoa > Arthropoda > Insecta > Orthoptera > Tettigoniidae > Anabrus > Anabrus simplex. Next base: position 904,389,835 of record NC_090266.1, read on the forward strand.
TCTTTCACTTGGCACGTGACAAAATTAAGTGACATTTCACCGAGACATTTGTGTTTGGACTTTGTTAAAAGCATTTATAAACACTCTCTCATCTGTGCAGAAGCAGCCTTTGCATTAACTCGCCCCAGAGCTTAACGATGTTCATTCATGTTCACCATTTACAAGGACTACATCAACGCCATGGATTTACAAGTCACCGAATAGATCTTCTAGAACTTCCATCGGGGGACGAATGGTGGTTCGCTGCTATGGAAAATGGAGCTGCCGGAATCCAAGGACATCGCCAGCCATAGGACGAGGAACATTTTCGACTGTATACGCTGTACAGAGGTGATATTAATTTCAATCTTTTAATAAACTCTGAAAAAAAAGTTGTTAGGATTTCTTTTAAACAAACCCTCTCCCTCTGTATGCACTTCAGCGACTGGTACACGCCCTGCGTCGCATCTCTACCGAAGTACCAAATTTACTGTTACAATATGATACAACAAAATATTATTTTTCTGCAGGCCTACTAGATACAACTGTATTAAAAGTCACAAGAAAAGTGGTACTACAAATTACTTAAATCTCCGTGACTATATAACAAACATGTAAATAACAAATTGTCCACATATTTTAAGAGTTATTAGAACTTAACATTCACCAGACTCAATAAAACACACCACCAGCAATAAAGGGGTCTAAAAGACACACTACAAACCACAAGTGACACAAGAAATGACAAATGAACATGGGGAAATCACCGAAACATGAGGAGCAGAAGTATAGCCAGTTCTTCATCAGACACCAAAAATTAGTTTACAAATACATTGCACACCGAGCTCGATAGCTGCAGTCGCTTAAGTGCGGCCAGTATCCAGTATTCGGGAGATAGTGGGTTCGAGTCCCACTGTCGGCAGCCTTAAAGATGGTTGTCCGTGGTTTCCCATTTTCACACCAGGCAAATGCCGGAGCTGTACCATAATTAAGGCCACAGCCGCTTCCTTCCAACTCCTAGGCCTTTCCTATCCCATCGTCGCCATAAGACTTATCTGTGTCAGTGCGACGTAAAGCAAATAGCAAAAAAAAAAAAAAACATTCCACTTGGGAGATATCCCGCTGGCAATGATTGTTTTACTGCAAAGTAAAATTAAAACGTACAGTACATTACATAACATGTAAACAACAAATTGTCCACATATTTGAAAAGTTATTAGAACTTAACAACAAGCAATTCCATGAAAACCAAGTATAAACTATATCGAAATAAGAATTTTTACATAAAAAGGGAATTACATTAAATTAAGAAACAAAAAGGAACCTGATAATTAAAAATGGCATTCGAGTAGTGTCACATAATAACCAAAAGCAATAGCAAAGGAATTAATACGAAATTTTCGGAAAATATCTTAAACATTTTTAAGTTAATCTTTTTTCCGACCTGCATGTAGTAAATCAGGGGGATTTACCGGCAAAACGGATTTACAGTTCAAGTAGAAATTCAAATATGTTCAGAATGCGGAAACTCCTTTGCTATTCTTCGTAAGTATCCGCAGCAACACTTCACCATCAATTCGCCTAGCTGAACAAGCTTATAGAACACCTTTGTCCATCATTCACACCGGACAATGAGAAATTAATTTACGCACGCATTAAATTAATTTACAGTCGACAAAGAAGCTTCTTGATAACTTGATTATATGAGTGGCGTCGTTATGCTTGCAGCCCTAGACACGAATATCGTACTCTCGGGGTAAAAGAAGAAGTTAACCTCATGTTTTATCTTTTTTTATGAGATCATTGCTGCTATATTCTACGTCATCAAATGTGAATGAGTTACTAGTAGACGGTTTGAACTCGTTCATGTTATGTTATAGAGTAGATGCAATGAAACCTACATTGTTTTTAGATGTCTGAACTTCTGTCATTGCGGATTTAGAGGTAACTAAACCCACTGCATTTGCAGTGTGATTATTGGGGTGGAGAATGGTCCTAATTCCACCATGTTGTTGTAAAACAGTGTGTTGTTACTGAAATAAGTGTACGGATTTTTTTTAATTTATGCTGAATTTAAGGATGACTATTAAGTGAAGGTATTCATTAAATTATTAACATACATATGGAAGAATGACAGGTTGATGGCACGTCTCTCGTGTGTATACTGCAGGAGAAAAGAAATAAGCCAAGTGTGTCGTGGTCTATATGACAGCCTGACCTTCGCGTGACTGCTAGTTTATTGGTATTTTACTCACTTAACTAGTCAACCGCAGGAATATGACAGTGATTATAGTTAGCCTATTAAGTGTGTAATGGCCCTCTACGGTATTGGTTCCTGCAGCTATGTTTATGAAGTTGTCTGTTTGCAGGATATAGTGACAATAAGAATCGTCGTGTCAGTATCAGACCAATAAACCAGTATACTTGGAATTGCTTGAATTACTTAAATTTTACATATTTTTATTACAATGTTTGCATAATTCTTAATCATTTCTCGGTGCAAAGTAAGCTATGTTTTACTCACAAAATATATGTAAAGGCTTTTAGCATAAGGTACAAAGGTTAAACACTTTGTACAGAACGGTCTTGATTTCCGGAGGGTTTTATGAGTTAAATTGAATATATATTTTTTTGTCTCGATTCATTATCCAGTATGATTAATGATCTAATAACTACCAATTATGTATTATACTGGAAATTTACACTCAATGCACAACATTTTACTGGCAAAAAATATGTAATTGTATATATTTTCGAAACGCTAGGATATTCCTAAACTGTGGAGAGCCCGTGGTCGAAGATATGATACTTAGGAATCCTACCAGCTGCACAATAAGTTCATTATTATTATTGATTTAAGCCCACTGAGGAGCGCTGATGACTAGTTCTTCCTCGATGCCCTTCTTCGTTCCCAATATCTCTTGAGCCCTGCTGATAATTTCTCCCTTCTCTCCTGTGAAAGGGGCTTCCGACTTCTAGGAACTCTAGGTGGTGGGGTCCAAGACTGTACCATAGCACAAAATTTGGAACGATCTTCTATATCAATGTCTGAAATCCCAGCAGAATCCAAGTCCCTCTGTACTTCATTAAGCCACAAGCTTCCAGTCTTGTAGCTTTTAACCAAAGAAAAGATCTTCTTGGTAAGCCTGTTGCTGTTCATTCGTTGTAGGTGTCCGTAGAACTTAAGCCTCCTACGTCGCATGCTGGTATTGGCTGATTCTAACTGTCGATACAGCTCAGAGTTCGATTTAAGTCTGTAGGTTCCATCTGGGAGCAATCTCGGTCCATGAATTTTCCTGAGGATACGTCTTTCGGCTTTCTCTCTTTAGATCATACATGGTGCCTTTTTTGTTCATCAGGAGGGTCTCTGAGGCGTACAAAAACTGTGGTCCGACAACAGTTTTGTAATGACAGATCTTCGAAATGCACCTCTTATTATAATGGTTGTGGGATAGTTGGTACGCTGCATTGAGTTTGTTACACCTTTCTAGGATGGATGGACCGTCTCTACCATTGGGGTGGACCCATTCACCAAGATAGCGGAAGCGATTGACTTTCCCAATCGTTCCATATATGGTCGTCAAAGGGGGGTTTCCGGGATGCCGAGTCTCAAAGTACTTAGTTTTGTCGTATGATATGTGTAAACCTGCCCTCACCGCTATCTCGTGCAGGGCTTCAATAGCAATGACAGCATCCTTAGAGTTGTTGGTTAGGATTGCAATGTCATCTGCGAATGCTAGGCACCTGATCTCAATCTTTCGGGTCCCGGCTCCAATGGTAACTGGTTTGATTTCTAGATTCCTCAGTGTACATTCCCAGTTCTTGATGACTTTATCAAGCACTAGATTAAACAGAATGGGTGAGAGGCCATCACCCTGTCGTACTCCAGTTTTTATCTTGAAACTCCGAGATAGTTCTCCCCTGAACTTCACCTTAGATGTTGTATCCGTAAGAGTCTGTTGGATGAGGGTGCGTGTGTTGTAATCAACACCTCGTTCTTGCAGTACGGAGAAGAGTGTCTGGCGGTCGATGGAATCATAAGCTTTTTTAAAGTCGACGAAAACCACAGCGATGTTCATACTCCTTACTTGTTTTAGTTGGAGAATGGTTTTTAGGTTGAAGATCTGCTCGGTAAAGGACCGTCCCCGCCGAAATCCTCCTTGATATTCACCAATCGTTCGATCACATTGGCTTTCTACATTGTCCAGTAAAATTCATGACAGCACTTTGTATGCTACTGACAGCAGAGATATCCCTCGGTAGTTATTGACATCACTGCGGTCACCTTTTTATGTAAAGGGTGTATGATAGCTGATTTCCAGTCATCAGGGATCCTGCCAGTCTCCCAGCTGTCGATCAAGATCTGGTGTATGGCCTCTGTGATCGTATTTCCACCTGCTTTTAGAGCTTCCGCAATGATGCCATCTTCCCCGGGTGCCTTGCAGTTCTTAAGATGTCCGATGGCATTAGCAACTTGCTGCTTTGTTGGTAGATTAGATGGGAGGTGTATCTCTGGAGGGTCTTCAACAGGTAATCTTTCCGTGGGCTCCTCGCAATTGAGCAGCTGCTCAAAGTAGTTTGCCAAACGTTCCACGTTCCGGCGGTTACAGGTGACCAACTCCCAATCCGTATTCTTAAAGTGAAGACATTGTGGTTTATAACCTGAGAGTTCCTCTTTGCAGGCCCGATAAAAGTTTCTGGTGTTGTACATTTTGAATTCTTCATCTAACTTCTCCAGTCTTGACCGATCGTAAGATCTTTTCACACGTCTGATGGTCTTACTCGACAGTTTCCGCATCATTCTGAAATTTTCTCAGTCTTCCTTTCGTTTAGTCGAGTACCACTTCGTCCACGCTGCGGCGCGCTCATCAACTGCAAGATCGCATTCAGTATTCCACCATCTATGTCGTCTCTTCCTTCGAGGTTGTCCGAGGTTATTGGTCGTTTCGCATATGGTGGACTTCAAATGGTTCCAGTCTTTCATATCTTTCTGCAAGATGTCAGTTGCAAAACGTTCTTTATTCTCCGACAGGAATTGGGGATCAATCGTTAGTGGAACTGTGGTAGAAGGTATATTTCGTTTGGGCAGTAATCTGGTCTTTATTTGTGTGAAGAAATGGTCAGAATCAACATTCCAACCTTTACGAACTCTGACATTCATGATCTCTGCGTTTAGTCTTCACCCCTAGTAAATTTCCTTACTAGTTCGCATACGATAATAAGTTCATCCTTTTTTCAAACAAAATTATTTTAAAAGAAAGTCATCTTCTGCTACGGCCATTTTTTGTGCGGTTGAGTGAACCATTAGTCTCAAAGGAATTCAGTATCTATCGATTACAAACTCGTATATTCTTCTAAGCAAATTGATATTTAGGGAAATAATGCTATATGGCAACTTCCATTCAACTGCTATAGATTTTAGATCTACTCTTAGGAGCCTCCTACATTTTCAAATTCTAAAATGCGCATCGACTGAGTGAGAATTCGATCCCGGAAAATTGAGCATAGAAGGTAAGTGTCTAACCTTTCGTTTTGAGAGAAATAAACACAGTGAACAGAGGGCTTCAACATAGTTTCTTATGTTATAAACAATTCTGATATGTCCCACTTACGGAGAATTGCTGTAGTTGGATTTAATTATAGTGAATTTATTGTTGTGATTGATGGCATGTAACATGTTCCCACGAATTCTAAACATTATTTGACTGAAATGATTGCTAAATCAGTTTCCCAGTTTGGTATGTATTTCATATGGACGTAAAAATATAAAATACCGGAAGTGGTATGAGTTACGTATGAGTTAAATGGCATATGATATCCGTGAGAATTTGCACCAGGTTGATTTCACCAATCTTCCTAAATTTGGCAGTATCGTATTTTTGGCATTGTTGTAAAAAATTAGAGACTAATTCCTGGTCGATTCGGGGATTTTAATCCCATCCGATTAATTTCTCGGACTCGGGAACTGGGTATTTGTGTTTGTCCCAAAACACTCTTCTTCATATTCACACAACACACCACATTACCAAACACCACAGAGGCACGGAATAGTGAATTCTTCCCTCAACGTAGTGTTGGCGCTATGTAGGGCATCCGGCTGTGAAACAAGGCCAAACGCACATGTGTGACAATGTTTGTACCCGACACTCCACTAGTGTGTGGAAAAAGCGGTAGAAGAAGAAGACGCTGAAAGTGATGGCCCGCACCGTGCACAAATTGACCCCCATCTTCATTTAGCTTGCTAGTATATACTAATTTATGACAGACTCCGGGACACAGACAGTGTGTTATTTGTTTTGTGAGGACAATATTTGGAGGAAATTGGCGAAGGGAGTATAAATAATGTCATTAAATATTTTGACAATGTAACTGACTGCTCTAAAATACATGGCACCGTAGTGAAGGATGTGATAGGATCTATTCAAATGAAAGAGATACATTCGGGGAACCAAACTTTCACTTACTTACAGAACTTAAATACAGTCATTCCTTCTTCGACTATCTTCAGCGTCGTTCCCAAATATCGTAAACTATGACGTCCTTATTCTTTTTTTTTTTTGCTAGTTGCTTTACGTCGCACCAACACAGGTAGGTCTTATGGCGACGATGGGACAGGGAAGGGCTAGGAGTGGGAAGGAAGCGGCCGTGGCCTTAATTGGGGTGCAACTCCAGCATTTGCCTGGTGTGAAAATGGGAAACCACCGAAAACCATTTTCAGGTCTGCCGACAGCGGGGTTCGAACATACTACCTCCCGGATACTGGATACTGGCCGCACTTAACCGACTGCAGCTATCGAGCTTGGTACGTCATTATCAGGAAGCCAAAAATTTCAGACACGTGATTCCCACTTCTGAGGATGCATCTGGCTCTGAAGTTCCAGCAACCTAAACAAAACACGTACCAGTTTAATTCCTGGGGGCAGAGGTGGTCAGGCATAGAGTTAACCAGTCTCTCTCGCTTAGTGCCGAGATTACAAATAACGGAAGCCTTTACCGTCCATTCCTCCGAGTGTCTTCATGACCACCAGGGATGTAACTTTACCAAAATGAGTACCATCGTTTAAGAAAATACATTTGCATTTTTATATTTGTGTCATATCTCGGTTTAGGTGCTAGTTGCGCCGAAAGGTGTATTGTTTATTTATATCTATACGTTGCACGAAATATAAATTGTATCCAAGATGAATATTTGTTCTATAGCACTAAATGATGCTACTTTGTTCATGAAGTAGGCAATATTACGATTACTTCATACGATACACTAGAAGCAGGAGAGAGGTCCACGTTCGTGACATTTCAAAAGTTAAATGCTAATTAAAAGCTCATGTCTGTCGAACACACGGGTTAAATATAAATGATATACTACAACGTACCTTTGATAAACGTTGTTAAGCATGGGATGAAAATACACACCATTTATCATTTGTTTAAAAATGATTCGCGGACTCGATTTCCGCCAGGCCGGGGATGTTAACCTTCCCTTAATTTGTGGACTGAGTGTTTGTGCCGCAATCAACATTAGATTTCATCCTAGGTAGAATCCATCTTCATTTGCCTCACCATGTGTGAATCTGGTCACCTATTGGCGCACAGCATTAGCAATGTCCTCTCGTGTTGCAAACCGCCTACCACGTAGTGGTTCCTTAATCTTTCGAATGAGATCAAAGTCACAGGGCGAAATTTCGGGATAGTACGGTGGGTGCTCCAAATCTTCCCATCTCCAACGTCGCAGTAGCTGCCCTACACACTCTGCTTTATGTCCACAAGATCCGGACGTTTCTAACGAACGCCACGTCGTACCTGTCGTACCAGGAAGTCCCTGTAATACTGTGCGGTCACTGTTCTGCCATGTGGAACAAAGTGGCAAACAATGACACCCCTGACGTCATACGTGACGATCACCATCATTTTGACTGGGGAAGAATTCTGACGGACCTTCTGCCTCCTTGGTGATCCAGCATGTCGCCACTCCGCGGACTGACGTTAGGGTTCTGGTTCGTATGTCCTGGCCCAAAATTCATTGATGGTGATTATTCGTGACAAGAATTGATCGCCGTCCTGTTGCCAGCGTGCAAGGTGGTCAGAGCATATTGCATAGCGCACCCACCTTTGAACTTCCGTCAGTGCATGCGGTACCCACCGTGATGCGATTTTGCGCAGTTGCAGCTCATTACGCAATATACTGTGGACGGTGTGTTTCTCGATGCCACTTGCCCTCTCTAACTCCAGGAGCGTCCATCGTCTGTCTTCATCCAGGAGCTGCTCGATGATGGCACGTGCCACGTCGGTCCGCACACTGACAGGTCGTCCCGAACGTTGCTCATCACTGGTTGACACACGTCCTTGCTGAAACTTTCCTACTTACCATGCTACTGTACAGTATGGTAGGGAATTATTTCCAAGGGCTTCCACTAATTCACTGTGACATTCCATCGCATTTCTCCCTCGGAGAACGGCTATTTTGATGGAAGCGCTCTGCTCAACACGGGTTACTTCCATCTCGCACGACACTCATCAACTGACTGATTTCACAGCCCTCGCTGAGCTAGTACCAGCTATCACAGAGCCATCTGTTGTTCTGCATACACACTATGCCTGCAGAACTTTCACACGACACATATACGTTTGTGATCCGTTCACATATCTACAAGAAAAAAAATAGTTGCCATGACTTTTGCCCCAATCTTCGTATTTACCACGTAAAAACAGATGAGGATGAGACAGACAAGTTCTGTAAAGCTGTGAGCGAGAATACTGAGGTTCCACTTCATGGTATTGAAGGATAGCTTCGTTTTCGCTTTCTAAGGAGATAATGGGCAAGTGAGAACGGGCAAACTCTGAATGAACATCTTGTGTTCTTGCCGCCCCAAATCAATATTCTTCCAGCGCGCGCCCATTTCCCCTTTCACCCAGAGGCTGTGTGCATAGGACAGATAACATAGGAGGAGTAAACACGGTATGATTAACTTTGAAACAATGAAATATCTGAGGAATCTGCGGATCTTTAGGGAACTTTTCATACCGAGTGTATTGGCCGTGAGATTAGGGTCGCGCAGCTGTAGGCTTGCATTCGGGAGACAGTGAGTTCGAACTCCACTGTCGGCAGACCTGAAGATAGTTTTGCATGGTTTCCCATTTTCACACTAGGCAAATGCTGGAGCTGGACCTTAATTAAGGCAACAGTCGCTTCCTTCCCACTCCTAGCTCTCTCCTATCCCTTCGTCGCTCTAAGACCAATCTATGTCGGTGCGTCGTAAAGCTATTTTGTGTGTGTGTGTGTGGGGGGGGGGCTTTTCGAGTGTACAGACTGTATCTGCACTAATGCGAATAATTATAATCGAGGTAGTGAAGCGAGAGGTTATGGTGTGTTGTATTGTGTTGTGGGTGCTGAGCGAGGAATATGGGGATTGAAGTTCATCAGTATCGGATGGCCATAGCCCGAAGGCACGGATGTGTGAAGTGTGAACGTAAGGCAAGTGCGAAGAGTAACCGGAAACAATCCGTGCTGCAGGTATCTCTAATGGTGGCAGCAGTGGTGCATCCCTACTTGTAATAGGTGGCGTTGAGATGAGTGCTGGTCCCGGCCCAGTGGAAGCAATTGGCTAAGAAGAGATAAAGAAGATCAGAGATGCGCAAACTAGAAACCTCATCCGCGAGCAATAAAACGAAATGAAGGAGATAAGGTGGTGTCTTATAGAGTAACTGGGAATAATAACATAAATGGTTGTGCAGAATGCTGGTGAAATAGAAATACTGAAATCCAAAGTGGAGGAAGAGTTAAGAAATGCAGAGCGGCAAGAAAGTATGGTTAACCTGGAAGCCAGGAGTATTCCTGAGAAAAATGGAAATTTAAACGACACATGGAGTAAAATATTTGAAACCGTATGAAGGTAAACTGCGGGGAAGCGGTTATATATGACTTGCGCAGAGTGGGGAAAGTGAAGAGAAAAGATCAATTAAAGTCAAGTTATTATGGACTTTGATGGCAAATGAAATTTTATTGAAGTGGTACACAGAGAATTTAAAAGGAGAAAAAATATGGGTCAAAATGGATACAGTTAAAGACACGAGTACAGAGCAGAGAATTCTACGCTTACGTATATGAAGAGCAAGGAATTCAGGCGTAAATACTAGGAAAGCGCCTTATAGTAAGTGATGATAACAGACGGTGAGCTTGGACACCAATGCAGCTAAAGGAAATGGATCAGCAGCAGCAGCAATGTGCGGCGCATACGAAAGAGGAAGGAATGTGCAAGGATGCTAAGAATCAGGATAGTGTTTGTACAAGGACTTCGGAAGCTTCAGCTGATAGAGAGGTTCGGTGCACTGCATGGTTGGTGCAAGGAAGTGGGTAGGCAGCTGAACTTGCAGAGGTATTGGACATCGGAGTAGATGACTGTCGGTTCGAGTCACGTCCGTGGTCCGGCAGAAGACAGGAGTGGCAGAGGTAAAAGTCTGAGTTTAAAGGACTTCTGGACTAAAAAGAGTAAGGCACATGAGGACAATATGGAAAGAGAAATTAGTACCTCACCAGAGGATAGTATTTAGGAAGTAGAGATAGTGAGGGTAACTGGAAGTAAGACCACCAACCTGATAAGGAGAAAAGAAAAAAAAAAGCTAGAATGGAGACTGGAATGTGTGAAAATACATGAGATAAGAGTACTCGTACAGGGAGACATCCTGGTGGAATACTAACTTTAATAGGGAAGGATATACTGGAGAAAAGTTTACTCATAGAAACAGGAAGAGAAGAAGTACTAAATGCGAATTGGAAAGGTGAAGTTACGTTATGTCTTAGTTTCGTCTACAGCCCTCCTGAAGGCTCCCAATTTGCGAACAAAGATTTCCTCCCTGAGTTGGCAATAAAAATAAACGGATAAAGGAATATATTCTTCTTCAACCGCTTTTCCCACACGTTTGGGATCGCGGGTGCGAACTATGTCGCGCATGTGAATTTGGCCCTGATTTACAGCCGGATGCCCTTCCTGGTGCCATCCCTATATGAAGGAATGTAACCATTATTCCGTGTTTCTGTGATGGTTGGTGTGTTGTCTTAATATGAATAGTAAAGTGTTGGGACGAACGCAAGCACCCAGTCCCCAAGTCAAATCACGATTAAAATCCCCGCCCATCCGAGAATCGAACACGGGACCCTCCGAGCCGAAGGCATCAGCTCTGAACATTTGCCAAGGAGTCGGACCTAACAAATAAAGGAATATGTGTGGGGAGAAATAGGTATTGTGCTGATAGAGGACTTAAATGCGAGGGTTGCAGACCAAAAACCAGAGTATAAAGGCGTAGAGGAAATGGTAGTAAATAAGGGACGTCAAGATGGAGAGTATAACAGGTAAGGTGAAAAATTACTACAATTATGTGGCACTGAAGAGTTGTATATTTTGAAAGGGTGATGGTCAGGAGAAGGAAGGGATAACTTAACAGAAACAGAAAGAAGTGTTATGAATCTAGTTCAAGAGAGGAATTACCATTCATCAAAAGAGTAACAGTTGAAGGCTGGGAAGAATCTCAGCACTCATCAATAATTATTAATCTGATAAGTATGAAAGACAATGGTATGACCTGTTATCATATAAATATTAAAAGAAAGATATACCTTAGCAAGGACTTGAAATATGATTTTAAAGGAGGATGATTGGAAATTATGAACACACGAATATGACTTGCGATTGAAAATACCCAAATAAATGCGACAATAGAGCTTATAGGAAATACATATTCATAGCAGGGCCTAAGGTGCATACGCAGAGAATAAGGCTACCAAGGAATAATGGGTGGTACAATGAAGAATGCAGAAATAAAAGACGGAAGCAACGAAAGCTTAAAATCATATACGAAGTGAGGGAGTCTTGAAGCAAAAATCACATTCTGTAGCAAACGAAAAGAGTATATAGAACTATTTGTAAACACAAAGTACACATGGCAGAAGAAACAAGCTGAAAAACGAAATAAAGATTATAAAAATAAGGGCAGTGAGGAATAGAATAAGCCAGATCGGTAGCAAGAGAAAAACACAACATAGGACATGATGGATGGATCGAGCATTTCAGAGGACTATCATATGGGGAGAATAGTTCGAAATCTGATAACACAAACGACTGGGATTTCGAGACGATTGAAGTGCACTATTACTTAAGACAAGTTAATTTCAGTTGATAAAGTAAAATAAGTAATCATATAAACAAACAGGTAAAGCAGGAGCAAATTCAGGTATCAAGGATGAGGTTTGAAAGGAAGTTAGGTAAGAATAGTGAAAATATTCAGTAAGATTTTGATGGAACAAGAGTGCCAGAATCATGGCAGGAGAGAGTGACCTGCTCTATATGTAATGAACGAGGTGAGGAATGGAATCAAAGTAACTATAGAGGGTTAACATTGCTAAATTCACTAAGTAAGATATGTACACGGATGTTGGCAAACAGACTAATGCACTGGGCAGAGGGGTAATCGAGCCTGCCGAGGCTCCAATCAGGATCAGAAAGGGAATTAGTACAATTGATAATACTGTATAATGGTTGTAGAAACAATAATGGATATAAATATATGAAGGAGAAAAGAGGCAAACTTTACACCACGGCAATCGATTTAAAGGAAGCTTTTCAGTAGATGGGCTGTCAAACATACTTTAAGTTGAGTCAAATCGGAATATCAAGGAAGATGACAAGAGCAATAGAAAACACATATTCAGAATGTAAATGTTCTACCAAAGTGAAGGATGGGGCGGTAGTGGAAGAGATATTTCCAAAACTGGATATCAAACAGGGTTGCAATCTATCACCAATTTAATTCTGTTATTTATTAATATTATCTTCCAATCGTAAGGCTTTGAGAAATGAGCCTCTCCATGTCTCGAGAACCAAGATATCCCGGGTCTGATCTTCGCGGACTCATGTTCTACTCACATTAACACACGTGAAGATGAAATATAGTATTAGTGATATAGTAAATTATTGTAAAGAGTGGAATCTAAAAATTAATCCGCAGAAAGCCGGAGTTATGGTGTGTAAAACAGGTGATAAACTTTCAAAACGGGAACAGTGATGAATGGGTAAGACAAAACTAGATGTTGTTAAAATAAAATAAATGCCTACGGACAACTATAAGTAGCAATGGCAGTTGGAGAGAACAGATAAAGAGAACAAAAATGAAGGAAGCAAGCGCTTTGGATAGTATAAAAATACTGAACAAAAAGATGCAACATTGAATATAAAATTCAGAAAAAGGTATTTAATTCAGTAGTTAAAACTAAGTAATTGTATGGAGCAGAAATGTGGGGAGTAGATGATGGACTTGTAGCATTGGATGTAATCTTAAGTAAATTTGTCGAGAAATTAATGGAATCGCCAAGCTGTACTGCAAACAGTAAAATGATAATGATATGCGAAAGGATTAATATACGGGAAGATATTGTTAAACGATTAGCTAAATATTGAGACTAAATACTGGGACAGGAGGTGAAATTCTAAGGACAGGGTTCCAGTATCAAATGAAACATCAACATGTGTGTCACTGGCTGGATTGGTGGATGGGGTGAAGAAACTACTAGATGTTATAGGAATGGGGTACCACTGGGAAATAAATTTATCAAGGGATGATATGTGATTGTGTAAGATGGTGGCCCAAAGAGTGAAAGACAAAACGACAAACAATAAGGACAGAATGCAATAGCAATAGAACAATCGCAGAATATTTTAAAATAAGAAACGATATGGTAATAAGGATTGAAATGTTAACAGAAAGGAAAATGAGATGGATAATTTGGTCGCTGATGGGAGTATATACGAGGGCGAATCAAAAAGTAAGTTACAGTTCCATATTATAGCCATTTATGAAACCACCTACACATAGGCAACACGGGTATGACAACATAAAATGTACGAGGTAAGTTCACTTTTCCACATAGTCCCCAAGAGAGTGTAAATATTTCTCGGAGCGTTCAACCAACTTTTCATTTCCGGAAGCGTAGAAATCACCTCCAGCGCTATGTAACCACCTGGAGACAGCTGCTTTGACCTACTCATCGTTTCGGAATCGTCGTCCCCCGGGATCCTTTTTCAGCTTATCGGACACATGGTAATTGCATGGCGCCATGTCTGGACTGTATGGAGGATGTTGTCATACTTCCCACTTGAATCGCTGCAGTAGTTCTGACGTTTGGTGGGCCGTGTGAGGTATTGCGTTACCGTGCAACAAAATCACACGGCGCTCAATTTTTCCCGCCGCTTTTTAATTGCCTTACGCAACTGGTTCAACGTTTGACAAAACGAAGCCGAGTGTATTGTTGTGTCTTTCGGCATACATTCCACGTCCACCACATCCTCCATGTCAAAGAACACTGTCGCCATTAACTTTCCTGCTGAAGGTTGGACCTTAGCCTTCGTTCGTGGTGGTGATGTAGTGTGCACCCATTCCATCGATGTTCTCTTTGTTTCTGGGGTGAAGTAGCTGGACCCATGTTTCATCCCCTGTGATGATTCGCCACAGAAACTCGTTGCCCTCCACAGAATACTGTTGCAAAAATGCCAGTGACGATTGGAAACGTTGTCCCTTTTGAAAATCGGTGAGCAGACGTGGGACCCATCTTGGACATTTGCAACGGTACTGGACGTAGCGGGCCTACCTTCCGGATATTTGTGCGTGAGATCCCTGCGTCCGACGTCAAATACCTTACACCACTTTACAATACCTGGGCGGCAAATTGCACACTCACCCTATTCGGCAGTGATTTTACGATGAATGTCCGTGCAATTGAGCCGTTTAGCCCATAGAAATCTGATCGTTGCATGCACCTGCGATTGGAGTGAACATCCAGTTGACGCGCCAATGAGCGCAGCACGCTATGCACACACAACACAACGGGATACAACATCAACCTTCCTGTCGGACGTGTCAGCAGTTGCTGTAGCTTGCTCCGCATTGGTCACGGTCACGACACACAGTGTGCTCTCGCGGCGAGCTAGTGTAACTTACTTTGTGATTCACCCTCGTAAAAGTAAAACCATAACACGAACAAAATGAGGAAAATCGATGCGTTTTATGCAATAACAATATGGAAGTGGTACACGTACTGAACGATTGTGAAGAAACAAGAAATAGCAATGAGAAATGTGTGGATGGGAAGAAGATAGGTAAAATCGAAAATTAAGCTGAACTTTACACTCTTGTTAGGTTGTTGAACAGAAAATGGAAGAGAGAACAGATAAATGACGTCACCTTAAAAGAGAAATATGGGAAAAGAAATCTAAATAAAGTGAAAGCAGAGAAGATTCATGCAACTAGTAGCAAGGATATGCATGTGCACGTGTCCTGGACTCTGTGACTTAGTTAAAATCTAGGAAATACCTCAAAGGCTAAGTTTATCTAATCATTAAATGTAAGTTACGCACAAGAAGTATTTATGGGATAGATAGAATATCTAATAGCACGACTGACCAAAATAATAACTAGAGTCCGAGTTTCTTTCCAAGTGAAAGTCTCAGTGCCACATGACGTAAGTACAGTTTTGAATACGGGGGCGATGGTATTCTATGTTGAGTATGTGGATGATCTCCGGCCAGTTTTACACGTTGAGTTTATACAACTAGGCATATATTGAACCCATGAAGCAATAAACTGATCTCAAAGAAACCTCGTAAAGTTACTAGTAATTTAGTGTTCACAATTAACTTTAGGATAATGCCGAAGTTCAAAATGTCGTGCAAAAATATTTTAATAAAATTAGGTAAATTATTAAATCACGAGCTTCTGCTGTAAACCTTAGTTGATTACATTTGGTGTTGTTATGAGGCACTAAAGTGTGTTGTCATAATATTGGCTCTGATTGCTTTCCGATAAGAACTTGGTATCTAGCTTTAGAAAAAAGTCAATCCATTTAACTGATTGTGACATTGCTCATTGCCGTTTTAAGGGTACGTATGTTACATAATCTAGAGTCTGTTTTCTTACAGTATGTATAAAGGATGTTGAAATGACTTGTGTTTGTTCTACCATCACTTCGAACTCCATGACATTATTAAGGTATATTTCTGGGCAAATGCTCCACAGGATTGGATACATCTTAATTTTTATAGTACACTAACGGGAAATCAAGTAAGAATACAAAGAAGATCTTGTCCAATATGTGATATTGTAACCAAATGAATGTTCAGTACTCTAGGTGGTTCCTGTAGTAACAATGCAGGCCACAACTTTAGTATGGATCGATCGTAAGAGTGACGGATGTGGAACGGAGTTCCATTACACGTTCACTCTGATGGTGCAGTTTAGGAAGTGATTATCTCTTGTAGGGGGTTGTGATAGCTCAGTGATATCGAACACCGTGCAGCTGAGTGTGAGTAGGTGTTGGCTTGTTGGATTACCACATTTGCCTCTTGCTGCACAAATTCTAGCAGGACTGGTTTTCGATGATCTCGAAACATTATGTGCACTATTCAACGTGACTTATGCAAATAACGGTGGCATTGGACATAGTAGACTATGATTTCCCTCACAATAATTCCAAACTTTGGTCCTGTGTGCACTGCAGAATGGGTCGGTCACCATCGTTAGCACTAAGTCAGAATCTGCTGTCGTCAATGAATACAACGCGTTGATATTCGTCCCTCCAGGTACTCCTCTCTCGACACAATTGAGGGCTGACTGCATGTTGGTGAGGCGTGATTTGAAGTTGGTTTACTGGTATCCATAGTCGTAGTCCAGTATCAAGCAAAAGTTTGCGAATGGTCTTCGCTAACATCCCTGATACTACACTATGTCCATCCTGCCGCGTGGCTCCGCTACAGTCCACTTCGGCAGTTCGTACGATGTAGCGCTCTTGTTGGTCAACTGAATGCCACTACTGTCCGAAACCAGGTATGTGGGAAAATACACCTTCGTCGGGCCAATATTACTAATATTAATGGACTGCTGACACTTCTCGTCTAACGTGTTGCACAGTTCTCCTGTATGACCACCCAGTTCCACAAATATCTAAGGCCTCATTCAAACTTGGTTAAACGCAAAGGAGGTACACTCTTTGGCCGTCTTTGTTAAAAGTCATGGTGGCAAATCTAGACACAGCCAGCCGGTGTCTGTAATGTCTTATTATAGCCTGATACGGCGAGTCATCAGCCAAACGTCGGACCGACTTTCTCTGTGGTAAATACATTGAATACGTCGAAAAGACGCTCCCAACTTGACTCAGTCAAGAGAATCAAAAAATCTTAACCGAAGAAAAAGGCATCAAGTATTCGCAGATTCAGACATGTCTCAACCAACATTAGATAACATTTTACAGAAGAAAATAGAAACAGCCGAAAGGACCATGCATGATGTTACTGGTTATTTGGGACTTTAACCAAGCTCCGTTTGAATGCGAGCATTGTTAGATAAGGGTTTGACATTTAAAACACAATTTCCCCTGCCTTTGTGTTTTTGGTTTATAAGTGAAGATACCTTACTTTTCGGGCACGTTAAATTTGCGCAAGACCATTAATATTCCTCAAGATGAAAGTGTATTGTGCATTGTTGTGATAAGTGGTATTGATCCATGAGCGCATCGTCCATTAGACGATTAAAATGTCTGTCAATCCTTTGACATTCCAAGTGGCGCGTGACGAAGGTACAACAAAGAGAAATTGAGGGTGTGCAAAGTGCTGTAATATGCCCCCTGTCCCCCCTCTCTCTATTGTCACTGCGTAACATTCTTGATCAATATCCATAGCCATGGAATGAAAACATGGTAGATTGTGACTTTATTCACCTTATAATATAAAAATATGATTATAAGAACTAGGAATGGAGTTGCACGATCTTTTCAGAGAAATAATAACTGGTTACTTCTTCTAATATGAAAAGCTTCGTCTGTAGACATTTTCACCGACATGTTCTACGAATTTCAGCTACGTTTTCCTTACCCGATGAATTTAAACGTTAAACCATTTATTTGTAATAGGAGCAAGGTTCTTGTAGATAGATTCAGAGAAAATTAGACTCATCTAGGATGTCATTGGACAGCCATAAGACGGTGATCAGCGAGATGGTAGTGGTGACGGTTGGTGATTATTTATTTAAGACTAACGAAAAGTTAAGAGTTTTGCGATGATATTGATCAGTTTTCATGAAAATGACGAGTTTCCATCCCCCCATTTCTCTTGCAGAGTTAAGGTGTAGTAACATCCAGACTTTCGAATGTGCAATCGTATTAGGAAAATTCATTTCTTTCTTGTTGCTAATTAGTACTTTGTATGATTAACACATTAGTTGTGGTGACCAATAGGAAAATATCACTAACACTATTTTAAGTTAAGTCTGTTGATCCCTTCATTAGTTTGATATGGAGGGATTTTACCACTAGATCTATTGTCCCTTTACTCTAATATGATGTTACCGTGCCCTGAAGATTAGAGTAGTGGGACTATTTCCACATTTACCTCGGATGTAGAACTTTTGATTATCCGGAAAGGGAACATAACCTCTCGTGCATACAAATAACGAAAGTGGGTTAAAATCCCATTCTCGGTGATCGTAGAAGTGGTTTTTGCTTTGAACTTCAATTCTAGGAGGTTTCTGGGATCATAGTAACACAATAACAACGGTCACTTCCTTCGCAGTCCTAGCTCTTATAATTCACACACACACACATGAATGTTAAAAAGGATATCCCAAGCCATCCTACGTTTACATAAAGCAACATTATTCGTTTACCTGTTACTTACTTTTATTCCTATTTCGTAATGAAACAATTAATTTCTCTTTTTTCTCAACAGCATCTTTCAATAGAAGAAATAGAAATTGACCGTCCAACCGAACGAGAATTTACTATTCTAATCCTTACACTATGGTGGCGATAGGAATATGGTTCGAACAACAGATCGAAGACAACACTCTAAAGCTATCTTCAGCGCGTCTTTGAGGTACCATTTCATTGATCTTCATGAACGATCCCTTTCCTCGAAAGAACTGAAGTTTAATAGACTCCTATCGGCTTCTGGGCTATCAGGCCTGGTCAGACTGTCTCATATTGACGATTTGGTTACTACACAACCGACCTTGTCAACATCTAGCGCGACTGTGTTGACGTTTCAGCTATTATACAGCAGAACTTGTCAACAACTAGCACGACTGTGTTGACGTTTCAGCTATTATACAGCAGAACTTGTCAACAACTAGCACGACTGTGTTGACGTTTCAGCTGTTGTACAGCAGAACTTGTCAACAACTAGCACGACTGTGTTGACGTTTCAGCTATTATACAACAGAACTTGTCAACAACTAGCACGACTGTGTTGACGTTTCAGCTATTATACAGCAGAACTTGTCAACAACTAGCACGACTGTGTTGACGTTTCAGCTATTATACAGCAGAACTTGTCAACAACTAGCACGACTGTGTTGACGTTTCAGCTATTATACAGCAGAACTTGTCAATAACTAGTCAGACTCGGTCGATGTTTCAGCAACTTGTACAGCAGAACTCGTGAGTACCTAACAAGACTGTGTCGATGTATCAGCAACTTGTACAGCAGAACTCGTGAGTACCTAACCAGACTGTGTCGATGTATCAGCAACTTGTACAGCAGAACTCGTGAGTACCTAACCAGACTCTGTCGACGTTTCAGTTGCTATAAACCAAAACTTTTTAGAAGTATAAGTGGACAGTTCGGCGACACCCGGTACCGGTGGCCCGCTGGACGAGGCGTGAACCGGTGAGTGACGTCACAGCGCAGTGCTGGCTCCTAGCTAAGAGCACGCTCGAAACCTGACATGACCTTAAGCTGGCTACGTGTCCAGGCTTAAACTTACAGATCTCGCGTTCGACCGCAGGCCTAGGGGTGTTAACTGTAGAGACACTAGTTCGAAGCACGTGTCCAAGATTAACATTACAGGCCCCCGGGTTAGACTCCAGGCCTAAGGGCGTTAACCGTAGAGACCCTAGTTCGAAGCACGTGACCAAGCTTAACCTCACAGATGCCGGGTTCGACCCTAGACCTAAGGGCGTTAACATTACAGACCTAAGTTTGATGGCGAGGCTAACAGCATAATAGTGCAGGCTTAGGCTCACACTGACCAGGCGTTAACCTAACCGATTTCAGTTCCTTACACCAGCTTGGGCATAACATTACACCCTAGCTAATTGTGCAGGCTTAAGCTCACGCTGACCAGGCGTTAATCTAACCGGTTGCCCTTCCTTACCCCAGCTCGGACATAACATTACACCTTAGCTAATTGTGCAGGCTTAAGCTCACGCTGACCAGGCGTTAACCTAACCGGTTACCCTTCCTTACACTAGCTCAGGCATGACTTTACACGCTAGCAAGGAGTGCTGGCTTAGCCTTATGCTACCAAGGCGTTAACCTAACCGGTTGCCCTTCCCTACACCCTGGTTGAAAGTGGAGGCTTATTCTTCCACTGACTACGTGTTAATCTAACTTAACATTCCTGGATTTGGAACTGAACTTGGAACTAGATGGTGGCTAAAAGGCTTAGTACGTATATTTTATTCATAGGCGCGTATTGTCGGAAGGTAACTACAGGAGTTTAGAACTGAACTAGGAACAAGATGGCGGTTTCACATAGGGCTAGGGAGATGGTGTAAGGCTGAATGCATGTACTTTATTCATATGTTTAGTGTCTGAAACCTGGACTTTGGCCAAAAATGAAAATCTAGTTTGGGACTCCCATGAAATAAAAAAGAACTACTACAGGACTAAATTATTTGACCCAAACAGAGATCGAGTCAGGGGTCAGGAGACGCCCTTGAACAAAAATAACACTAGTCAAAATATCTAACCTTCTCCGAAAACCGTAAAAGAGTAGTTAGTGGGACGTAAAGCAAATAACATTATTATTATTAAAATATCTAACCTATACAGAGATCCAGTCTAGGACTCCCTTGAACAAAAGAAGAGCGGATATCGAACTAGGAACTCTCTTAGACTGAAGCTCAACATAACAAGGAAATCGAACACTAGATTTTTTCTTGGACCGAACACTAGTGTAACCTAACAGCTCAATCCGCTACAGAAAAAAAAGGAATGCTGAAAAATATTATGAAGCAAACAATACCACGTCTATGCAGAAGTGTTTCTGCAAGCAGCAGGGGTTACTAACCTAGCAAAAATTTGCGAATGTAGCTTCTTGTGCAGATGTTCATACATGTTATTATCCGGTCTGCATGTGAAAAAATATGCAGACGTTTGAACTTTGGCTGATTGTCCTTCCCTACACTAGCTCGGACATAACTTTACAACCTAGACTTTACCGCACGCTGACCATGCGTTAATCTAACGGTTGCCCATCCCTACACGAGCTTAGCGACTACACGTTGTACTAATAGGACTAGGGAGATGGTGTAAGACCTAATGCAAATGCTTTATTCATAGGAGCGAAACGTTGGAAGACAGCCTCGGGGGCTTGGAGCTGAACCTGGAATCTTGAACAGGATAGCAACTACACACAAGATTGCGGCTACACACATTGTACTGATAGGACTAGTGAGATGGCGTAAGGCTTAATACATGATGTGCTTTATTCATAGGAGCGTAAATTTGGAAGGCACTCTCAGGGGGCTTGGAGCTGAGCTTGGAACAAGATGGCGGCTACAGATGGGACTAGGGAGATGGTGTAAAGCTTAATACATGTGATTTATTCTTAGGGGCATAACGTTGGAAGCTTAACTCGAAACAAAATGGCGGCTATACATTTTACTAGGGAGATGGCGTAAGACTTAATACATATGCTTTATTCATAGGGGCATAACGCAGAAAGGCGACCTTAGGTCTTGGAGCTGAGCGACCGCATAAATGACAAAAGGGCAAAAAGGAGTAAATGTCGAAAGGGAAAAAGGGTAATTGGCTAAAGGACAAAAGGGCAAGAGGCCAAATGGCAAAAGGGAAAAAAGGCAAAAGGTGAAAAGAGCAGAAGGGCAGAAGGACAGAATGGTAAAAAGGACAAAAGGGCAGAAGGGCAAAAGGGAATGAACTATGGCCTAGCGCTTAGACCTGAACATGGAACAAGATGGTGACACGAGACTAGGAATATGGTGCAAGGTTTAATACATGCGCTTTATTCATAGGAACATAACTTTAGAGAGCAAAGCTACTTCAAGGTCTTGAAACTGAGTGGCTGCTGAGTCAAAGACGCTAGAAACTGACCTGATGCGTAACGCACTGTTGGTTTTTAGTGTTTGGAACATAGAATTTTTTATTTTAACATTTTCGAGCTTATAGACTTGAACTCTAGAGACTTATAGTAACTTACAATATTGTTTATATCACTTAGAGATTGAAACGTTGCGTTCAGAACCGAAATAACAAACGTTTGCTTTACATATAACAGGGAATAGAACCCAGGGCTCTTACCTTTGGACTGCTGAGTATTATGCTAAGTAAATGACTGTGTATTGAATGCGTGCGTTAAATTCATATGAATTTGTGTTCGAATTAGAATGTCTCTCCACCTTTATCCAGGCTTGAGACTGGCTCTACAGCTAGAGCGGGAGTTAACACTCTGAAGGGGTTAATAAACAGTTTGTAAGATTGTTGTTTACTATATGTTACAAAAAGAAGGCTTAGGATTAGAGGAAATACGAGTAATGTATAAGGAGGTGTTTAGATGATGTACTGTAAAGAGAGTTAGCTGACGTCATCGCTTTGAAGATCTAATAATACCCGCACGACGTAATTCCAGCTCTATATCTAAAATGTACGCTTTATAATCGATACTGTTACTTACCTCCAGTCCCTTAACAATTTTTAAAAATTTATTGAAAGGGAATTTCACTTAATTTGATGACAAACTCCTTTGACCAAGAGGAGTGTGACAGGCTTCGGCAGCCGGCTCAATTCCTATCCTCGCCGCTAGATAGGGCTTTATCCATTCTATCCCTGACCCGGTCGACTGACTGGAAACACACTATGGATATTGATGATGTCAAACTCTATCGACAATCGTGTTTCGTTTTCATAGATATGTAGGTTGATATCGTTAGATTCTATAATGAAATATGGCGAGGTGGGTTACTTGCTTTTAATCATGTTTCAAATAAAATTATTGTCTGCTTTCCTGGCTTTCTTCCCCAGTTGGTGCTAATGTGGATTAAGCCCGTTCTTACGGCCGGATATCAACCCTGATGCCAACCTATGTGAAGGGGTGTACTTATTATCGGTTGTTTCTGTAGTGGATATTAGTGTGGTATTTTTGAGTAGGTGAGGATGTGCATTGAGTAGCTCAGACGGTAGAGCGCTGGTCTTCTGAGCTCAAGTTGGTTGGCTGTATCCCGGCTCAGTCCGGTAGTAGTTGAAGGTGCTCAAATACGTGAGCCTCGTGTCGGTAGACTTATAGCACGTAAAAGGAATCCTGCGGGGAATTATTCTGGCTCCTTGGCGTCTCCAAAAACTGTAAAAGCAGTTAGTGAGACATAACACCAATAACTGTATTGTATTAAATTTGTGTCAAACACCCAGCCCGCAAGATAAGGGAATTCACCCAACATGGTTACAATGCTCAAATTGGTGATTGAACTAGTAAAGTTTGTATGACTAGAAATACTTTTAAGTCAGTGACCCACATAGTGGTTCGACCATGTATTTTCCCCAGATACGGGGCAACTAATCGGCTCGGAACTTCGAATGTGCTACCTGCACAGTCAACCCCCTCAAACTCCAGCCTAAACTGCTACAGTATCTAGATCCGACTTGTCTAATCATCATCAACTACATTTGCAACAACAATAACGGCAACAACAACAACAAAACAACAACAATTCAGCAACGCTCGGCTTCAAAAATTGCGTTATCAGGTAAAATAGAGTCTCCGGACGTCTTTAAATCAGTCTCTATTAACAGATTTTTCTCATACCGCGGATGTAGAAGAATGACAAGCCAAACGGCCGCGTGTGACGAACAGTGATACTCAATTAGAAGAAGATAATATGTCAGGATCTTCCGATACAACAGACAGTATCCTAGCAGATTCCGATAATGCACAAAATAACAAGTTGACACTTTAGGATAATTACAGCCGCAGGGAAGCAAATAGAACGGCTCTCCCTCTCTTTCTCTCTCTCTCTCTCTCTCTCTCTCCTTCCAACTCTCCTGCACCACAGCAAGGCATTCAACGGGACAGATATCGTCGTATGGATTTAGGCCCCTATTTCGTATTTGTGGAGAGCATAGATAAAACAATAGGAAACTTTCATCCTATGACAATAGGTAAAATGCTTTATGTCAACAGTCCAGCTTATAAAAAGGACATTATAAATATTACATCAACAAATTGCAACAGGCTAAAAACTGAAACTAAGACAGCTGCACCTGCTAAATTGTTGGTGATGTCAGCTGTTTTTAAGTACACGAATCTCGAAACGCACGTCTGAAATTTACTGATTCATAGGCAGGGTATCCTTCACAACTTTGATACGACATTAACTGAAGAAGAAATACGGACAGAATTTCAGAGTGATTTTCCAGTCGTCTCCGTGAAACGCTTCACTAAGTTAGATCACACCAACCGCGATAGAATACCAATCCTAGTGTGTTTGATCCCACTTCGACTCCAGCGCTTACCATCTCATTTTGTGATACTCGGCACCCGGTGTGCCGTGCAGCCTGTTATCATCCGACCAAGGACCAAGGGGGATGTTTTCATTCCCCTTCCCGAAGGGAAGGGGTGGGCCACCTAGAAGGTTACGCCTTCTCTCTGCCCAGGAGATTTGGCGGGGTTTGGGGATTTGATTGAGTTGGGTGATAAAAGGGGAGGGAGCTTGATTGTTAAGGAGATGTGGTGGTTTGGCCTCTTGGCTAAAGTGCGTAGCTGTTCTGTGCTTTATTATAAGTGTTTAGATATACATTTGTGCTTACAGATTTTACATGAAGGTTACAATTATTTGTGCTTACAGAGTTTACATTAGGGTTACATTTGTTAATACATGTGATTTTGAATAATACTAGGCTGTGGGTATGGTGGGATGAAGATGGTTGGGAGCAGGTGTGTGGTTAGGAGCTGTAGGGTGGCTGTACAATTGTGAAGAGAGGTGATGAGGAGGTGGAGGAGATCCACTGGGGGCGGGTGGTGGGAATTGGGGTGAGGGAGTGGTGGGAGGACTTGTCGATGTGGAGGGATTGGAGTGGGGGGGGGGGGTGGCCGGGGGCGAAGGTGCTCAGTGACTGATGGGTGGCGGGTGGTTGAGGGTGGCGAATAGGAGGGTTCCACTCGGTGGTGTTCGCCGAATATTTGGGCTCCTGTAGCGATGAGTTGTCATCGGACATCGATCTCAGCATTGCCGTTCTTCTACGATTCGGTGAGGCAGATATGAGAGACCACATGCAATCCGAGCCTCGCTGTGCTAACTGTCAAGGCTCACATCGCGTTACAGATAGGAACTACCCAACATGCAAGCAACAGCGACAGCAGCTATGTAAACACTCCACAGCCTATTCTAATACCGTTAAAGCAGCCGTTACAAGATTCCAGCTCACTTTCAAGTAGCCGGCAGGGTACCTTCTTATAAAGATCCAATGCAGTTTCCACCGCTACCACCAGTGAACCGAGAGCCTCATACTGCCGTATCTGCGCCTATTGTTGTGCGAAGATAAGAGATTTTTCAGGATAACCAGCAGGTATTAGAGACTTCCCCCTCTCCAAGAATCTCGTTTTTTAACAATCTGCTTCAGGGCTGCCGACAGTGTGGGTTCGAACCCACTATCACCCGGACGCAAGCTCATAACTGCGCGCCCCTAACCACATGGCCAAGTCGCTCAGTCTCATATAATAACAGCCGGGCAACTATTTCCACCAGACCTATATCCATCCACAGTCTCCTCCTTCTACCACGCCCTTACTTCTTGCCTCCACATCAATGAGCATTCATTCCGCAGCACCTTCCTGTTAGTTCGATAACACATAATCCGTAGCCCCTCAGTCACATAATAAAATAAGATCAGCTATATCACAAGATGAACAACTGATTGAGAAAATCATCCCAGTATTTTGAATACGATTTGTGAAGTTCAGGCGCTCTGCAGCTTGATCCACTTAGTCACATGTCCACGTGTCTCCTAAGTTCACAACCTGTATCTGTGCTATAGACAATGCTAAGGACATGTGTTATACTCGACCTTGTGTTCACACTCCTCATCTGCTAGGAGTTGTTGCTAAATTTAGCGTTAAACAATTGAGACTTCGTATTTTTACGAAAAAAACACCGTCTGCTTTATTACTCTAATTTGTTTAAGGATGGCCCAATAAATGCACAAGCACACACAAGCGCGCGACATACACACTTACATACACACACACACACGCATTACACACACAATTCTATTCAATCATGAATGGTCAAACTTATTAACTGGCAGTGAGGGGGAGGGGGGCGTAAAGCCAGTAACATTAGCACTTACTAATTGCTGTCTATTTAAAAGTCTCTGTTCCTTCACACAGCAGGGAGTCCCATTCCCATCTCGTTGGGATTACCAGAGAGGGTTGTAGTCCTGTTCACAGGCTCGCCTTATTTTCACTTCTCCAAGTCCAGTCAGCAGGTGCGTACCGACAGCTAGGCCTAAACACAGGGCTACTCGTCACACAACACACGATGAACGTTCCTTGGTTCGACTCCAGAGATAGTCAAGTCATTCACACAGTCAAACACAGTGAACAATTTAACAGCAACAGTCCAACAGTGTTAAACTACAGGACAATACGGTTTACTCCTCACAACAACGGCCATTAACACTGTTTTCATTTCACCCACGACAACTGCTTCAGTCGCCGGTTCTACAACGATCCTCAGTCCACATACACTGTACTCTGAGGCATTATAAACCATATTCCGTTCCGTACCCGACGATATCCTGACTGAGGGCAGCCAACAGCCGTCCAAGTTCAGCTACTCACTCAACACTCCGAAACAAAAATCACTCCTCGTTCAGACCTTCGTGGGACACTGGCGACAGTTAACACCCTGTCACCCCTCCCCAGCCACCGATCCCCAACCCACTGATTGCACCTCTGAGTTCAACACTGATCAACTCTCCACGGCTAGCCTCCTTTTTATAGTTCGAGTGATGTGTACCCAACGAACGAGTTGGCCGTGCAGTTAGGAGCGCGCAGCTGAGAGCTTGCATTCGGGAGATGGTGGTTTTCCGTGGTTTCTCATTTTCACATCAGGCAAATTCTGGGACTGTACCGGTACCTTAAATAAAGCCACGGCCGCTTCCTTCGCACTCCTATCCCATTGTCACCATAAGATCACCTATCTGTGTCCGTGCGACGTAAGGCCAGTAATTGGTTTTGAAAATGTTGTATATCGGAACTAGCAAGATACCCGTGCTTCGCTACGGTATTATACTGAAATTTAGAATTGAATGCTTATTGTTTTATATATAATCCGCCAAAATTCGCGATCTGACTCGTTTTCTGAGAGAATCCGCCAAAATTCTTGATCTGACTCATTTTCTAATAGATTATGGGAAGTTTCCTCCCATTTTTCAATCTTTCTTCCCAGCAATCGATTTCGTACTTCCGTGCTAAGTCCAGGTATTCCACCCGGTCAGTTGGGTCCATAATATTTGCCATCTTTTCCTATAAGCATTTTTAATATGGGACAAATCCTTCAGGAGATCCAGCGTGGTGTCGTCTTGGGTGCCTTGGCGATACTGAACCCGCGGCCGGACTGCGTTCTTAGTCATTACCCGTCCAGGACCCGTTTTCAGCGCGGTCCGCACATTTGACGACGGTCCAGAACATTATTATTATTATTATTATTATTATTATTATTATTATTATTATTATTATTATTATTATTATTATTATTATTATTATTATTATTATTATTATTATTATTATTATAGATGTTCTGGACCCAACAGCAAGATGCAAGACCGCTACTTGGCGGTAAATTACATATGCTGCCATTGTCATTGTTGAAAATGTGACCAACACCATTGTCGCGCGTAGGCAAGTGTGCTGGATTTCTGGCCATACGAATTACATACTTCCGTGCATTATTGACCTTATTATGGGGGTGAAAAATTGGACGGTCAATCTCATTCCTATCGTTTATTTCAAATGTGTTTAAATTTTTATTTATATGCCAGGAAAATCTACTGCAATCTAAGAACGTTCTCCGAAGGAAAAGATGGCTCTTGAAAACGAACCCAGGAAAGATTAAAAATGATCGGTTTATGATCAGAATAAGTACATCGAAAATCTACAGCCTGTTTCCAGTCATTCGACAGGGTCAGGAATGGAATGAATAAAGCCCCCATACAGCGGCGAAAATAGGAATTGTGCCGGCAGCCGAAGCCTGTCGCACTCCTCTGGGGCAATGATTAATGGATGACAAATGAAATGAAATTATATTGGACAGTGTTGTTGGAGTGAATGATGACAGGGAAAAACGGAGTATCCGGAGAAAAACCTGTCCCGCCTTTGTTTTGTCCAGCACGAATGTCACATGGAGGACCGGGATTTGAACCACGGAACCCAGCTGTGAGAGGCCGGCGCGCTGCCGCCTGAGCAACGGAGGCTCCTTATAAATGCATTATGAACAGTAAAATCAATTGGTCTCATCTCCTTTTACACCCCACCGCCGTTAAGTTTATTTAGCCGCCCCCCCCCCAAAAAAAGACTAAAAGATGGCGTGTTTCTTTATGTTAAAGGAGATTCCAAACACTAATGTTCACGTCTGTTACCTTCAGTTTTGGGATTAAAATAATTCACTTTATTTCACTTCCTTTCACACTCCTCCAACACCCCCCCCCCCCAATAAGAGAATATTTCGGCAAAAAGTACTTGTTTCTTTAATAGTAAAGAATCTTCTAAATACCAATTATCACGACACTAACATCTTCAGTTTTTGATTTATGTGTCCTCATGAAAGAAATTCAACTCATTTTCACTCCCGCCCCCCAAGATGGTTTCCCCACCAAAACGCGTTTTTCTTTGTTTTTAAAGGAGATATAAATACCAATTTTCATGTCTGTATGCCCTAACAACTTTAGTTTTCAATAGATGTAAGTATTCTCATACAATTAGGTCAATTAACTTTTCAATTCTTTCACCCCCCCCCCCCCCCCGTTCATTGGATTTTCCGAGAAAATGTGTTTCTTTACTTTTAAAGAAGATTCCAAATATCAAATTTCACGTCTGTAACATCTTCATTTTTGAGATAACCGTAGCCTAATTAAAAGAATTCAACACCCTTTTCAGTCGCTTTACCCCATCCCTCCATCCAAGGGGTATTTCTAAAAACTAAAAATACACGTTCCTTTATTTTTAATAGAGATAAAAAATACCATTTTTCACTTCTGTAACATGTTCAGTTTTTTTTAGATATACTGTATAAATTCTCATTTTAAAATTTCGCTCCCTTTTTAGTTCCCCTTAAGAGGAGTTCCCAAAAACAAATCACCTATGTTTCTTTACATTTACAGGAGATTCCAAATACCACTTTTACGTCTGTATCATTCTATGTTTCTCAGATATTTTGTAGATATAGTCTTTCAAAAAATTCACCCCAATATGTCACTCCTGTTTTACCGCCATTAATTGGAATTTCCAAAAAAAAATCCGTGTTTCTTTATTTTCAAAGGAGATCCCATATACAAATTTTCAGTTCTGTAATATCTTCAGTTTCTGAGATATATGTATCCTCATTAAAGGCATTCAACCCATTATTCACCCTTTTACACCCCTCCTATTCGGATTTACAGAAAACAAAAAATACGTGTTCCTTTATTTTTAAAGGAGATTCTAAATATCAATTTTTACATGTGCAAACTTTTAAAGTTTTGAAATAGAGGTACACTCATTTTAAAAATTCACCCCCCTTTTCCCCGTCCCATTAATTGGATTTTCCAGAAACAAACAAATACGTGATTCTTAATTTTTAAAAGAGATCAAAAGTACCTATTTTCAGGTCTGTAATATCTACAGTTTCTGAGATATAAGTACCGGTATCCTGATTAAAGGCATTCAACCCCTTTTTCACCCTTTTAAACCCGTCCTATTGGTATTTTCTGAAAACAAAAAAATACGTGTTTCTTTATTTTTAATGATGATTCTAAATACCAATTTTTACATCTGTAAACTTTCAAAGTTTTGAGATATAGAACAACTAATTTGAAAAATTCACACCCTTTTCACCCCCCGATTACTTGGATTTTCCAAAAACAAAAAAATACGTGTTTCTTCATTTTTAAAGGAGATCCAAAATTCCAATTTTCAGGTTTATAATATCTTCAGTTTTTGAGATATATGTATCCTCATTAAATGCATTCAACCCATTTTTCACCCCTTTCCACTCCTCCTGTTGGGATTTTTCGAAAACAAAAAATACGTGTTTGTTTATTCTTAATGAAGATGCTAAATACCAGTTTTTACATCTGTAAACTTTCAAAATTTTGAGATATAGAAACACTCAATTTAAAAATTCACCCCCCTTTTCCCCTCCCATTAATTGGATTTTCCAAAAACAAAAAATACGTGTTCCTTTATTTTTAAAAGGGATCAAAAGTACCAATTTTCAGGTCTGTAATATCTACAGTTTCTGAGATATAAGTATCGGTATCCTGATTAAAGGCATTCAACCCCTTTTTCACCCTTTTTCACCCGTCCTATTGGGATTTTCTGAAAACCAAAAATCACTTGTTTCCTTATTTTCAAAGAAGACTCTAAATACCAATTTTTACATTTGTACACGTTTAAAGTTTTGAGATATAGATACACTCATTTTAAAATTTCACCCCCCCTTTTCACCCCCTTAGCAACGGAATATCCAAATATCCTCTCTTAGCGAGCACCTACATCTTAATATGATTGTATTCCCAAAATTTCATTTCATTATGTCCAGTAGTTTTGGCTCGGCGATGATGAATCAGTCAGGACAAGCTATTTTATATACACTGACTGACAGTGACAATGAAACACCAAGGAGGAGTGGTTCGAAAGGGATGAAAGTTGGGGAAAAAACAGAGACGGCACGGATGAATAATTGATGTTTATTTCAAACCGATATGCAGGTTACACAATGCGCATGGCATCGACTCAGTAGGATGTAGGACCACCGCGAGCGGCGATGCACGCAGAAACACGTCGAGGTACAGAGTCAATAAGAGTGCGGATGGTGTCCTGAGGGATGGTTCTCCATTCTCTGTCAACCATTTGCCACAGTTGGTCGTCCGTACGAGGCTGGGGCAGAGTTTGCAAACGGCGTCCAATGAGATCCCACACGTGTTCGATTGGTGAGAGATCCGGAGAGTACGCTGGCCACGGAAGCATCTGTACACCTCGTAGAGCCTGTTGGGAGATGCGAGCAGTGTGTGGGCGGGCATTATCCTGCTGAAACAGAGCATTGAGCAGCTCCTGAAGGTACGGGATTGCCACCGGCCGCAGCACATGCTGCACGTAGCGGTGGGCATTTAACGTGCCTTGAATACGCACTAGAGGTGACGTGGAATCATACGCAATAGCGCCCCAAACCATGATGCCGCATTGTCTAGCGGTAGGGCGCTGCGGTGACTATCACTGACAGAACAGAAGCGTGACTCATCGGAGAACACGACGTTCCGCCATTCCCTCATCCAAGTCGCCCTAGCCCGGCACCATGCCAGGCGTGCACGTCTATGCTGTGGAGTCAATGGTAGTCTTCTGAGCGGACGCCGGGAGTGCAGGCCTCATTCAACCAATCGACGGGAAATTGTTCTGGTCGATATTGGAACAGCCAGGGTGTCTTGCACATGCTGAAGAATGGCGGTTGACGTGGCGTGCGGGGCTGCCACCGCTTGGCGGCGGATGCGCCGATCCTCGCGTGCTGACGTCACTCGGGCTGCGCTTGGACCCCTCGCACGTGCCACATGTCCCTGCGCCAACCATCTTCGCCACAGGCGCTGCACCGTGGACACATCCCTATGGGTATCGGCTGCGATTTGACGAAGCGACCAACCTGCCCTTCTCAGCCCGATCACCATACCCCTCGTAAAGTCGTCTGTCTGCTGGAAATGCCTCCGTTGACGGCGGCCTGGCATTCTTAGCTATACACGTGTCCTGTGGCACACGACAACACGTTCTACAATGACTGTCGGCTGAGAAATCACGGTACGAAGTGGGCCATTCGCCAACGCCGTGTCCCATTTATCGTTCGCTACGTGCGCAGCACAGCGGCGCATTTCACATCATGAGCATACCTCAGTGACGTCAGTCTACCCTGCAATTGGCATAAAGTTCTGACCACTCCTTCTTGGTGTTGCATTTGCTCTGTCAGTCAGTGTATATATAAGCTCACCCTCGACTGTTCCGCTTCAAAGTTTTGGGTTAAAACAAACTTGACGTGAAAACAGTTTAGATGATATATTTTAAATAATACACTGACTGACAGAGCAAATGCAACACCAAGAAGGAGTGGTCAGAACTTTATGCCAATTGCAAGGTGGACTGACGTCGCTGAGGTATGCTCATGATGTGAAATGCGCCGCTGTGCTGCGCACGTAGCGAACGATAAATGGGACACGGCGTTGGCGAATGGCCCACTTCGTACCGTGATTTCTCAGCCGACAGTCATTGTAGAACGTGTTGTCGTGTGTCACAGGACACGTGTATAGCTAAGAATGCCAGGCCGCCGTCAACGGAGGCATTTCCAGCAGACAGACGACTTTACGAGGGGTATGGTGATCGGGCTGAGAAGGGCAGGTTGGTCGCTTCGTCAAATCGCAGCCGATACCCATAGGGATGTGTCCACGGTGCAGCGCCTGTGGCGAAGATGGTTGGCGCAGGGACATGTGGCACGTGCGAGGGGTCCAGGCGCAGCCCGAGTGACGTCAGCACGCGAGGATCGGCGCATCCGCCGCCAAGCGGTGGCAGCCCCGCACGCCACGTCAACCGCCATTCTTCAGCATGTGCAAGACACCCTGGCTGTTCCAATATCGACCAGAACAATTTCCCGTCGGTTGGTTGAAGGAGGCCTGCACTCCCGGCGTCCGCTCAGAAGACTACCATTGACTCCACAGCATAGACGTGCACGCCTGGCATGGTGCCGGGCTAGAGCGACTTGGATGAGGGAATGGCGGAACGTCGTGTTCTCCGATGAGTCACGCTTCTGTTCTGTCAGTGATAGTCACCGCAGACGAGTGTGGCGTCGGCGTGGAGAAAGGTCAAATCCGGCAGTAACTGTGGAGCGCCCTACCGCTAGACAACGCGGCATCATGGTTTGGGGCGCTATTGCGTATGATTCCACGTCACCTCTAGTGCGTATTCAAGGCACGTTAAATGCCCACCGCTACGTGCAGCATGTGCTGCGGCCGGTGGCACTCCCGTACCTTCAGTGGCTGCCCAATGCTCTGTTTCAGCAGGATAATGCCCGCCCACACACTGCTCGCATCTCCCAACAGGCTCTACGAGGTGTACAGATGCTTCCGTGGCCAGCGTACTCTCCGGATCTCTCACCAATCGAACACGTGTGGGATCTCATTGGACGCCGTTTGCAAACTCTGCCCCAGCCTCGTACGGACGACCAACTGTGGCAAATGGTTGACAGAGAATGGAGAACCATCCCTCAGGACACCATCCGCACTCTTATTGACTCTGTACCTCGACGTGTTTCTGCGTGCATCGCCACTCGCGGTGGTCCTACATCCTACTGAGTCGATGCCGTGCGCATTGTGTAACCTGCATATCGGTTTGAAATAAACATCAATTATTCGTCCGTGCCGTCTCTGTTTTTTCCCCAACTTTCATCCCTTTCGAACCACTCCTTCTTGGTGTTGCATTTGCTCTGTCAGTCAGTGTATATTACCGCTTATACGATATCTCATAACAAATTTTAATCTAGAAACATTATTTTGCAACTAACAGTTGAGGAAATATTGAATTTTTAATTTAAGATTCCGTTTTCACCCTGCCCATGACACGAGTACATTTTAACACACTACTACAGTTACTACAACAGGACAGGTTTTCAAACAAATTATAAATACATATAAGTACATTATGCTGGTAACTGTAATGTTATAAAGCTCCAACAACTATAGAGGAGGGTTCGTTATTGAAAGAGCATAAAACCTTCCGCATATGAAATGTATAGCGGCCATCTCGTGTAGTAGCCCAAGCCTACGATCTGGTGTAGGGAAGGGCAGCCGGTTAGGTTGGGTTGACACGCGGTCATCGTGAGGTTAAGTCTGCACTTTTAGCCAGCGTGTATAATTAAGCCCGCGCAATTAGCTGAAGCTCCTTACCGAAGTATCCATTGTACCGGAAACCTTCCAGCTGGTGCTGGGAAGGATAGCCGGTCAGTTTTGTTTAACGCGTTGTCAGCGTAAGGATAAGCCTGCACTCTTAGCCATGTTAGGTTAGTCATGGGCACATAGCCGAGGCTCCTTACCGAAGTGGCCCTTGCGCCGAAAGCCAACACGCCGGTGTAGATAAGGGCAGCCGTTCATTTTAGGTTAACACGTGGTCCGCGTGAGGATAAGCCTGCAATTTTAGCCACGTTAGGTTAACCATGCGGACGTAGCCAAGACCCTCCACCAAAGTAGACCTTGCGCCGGAAGCCCACAAGCTGGTGTAGGGAAGGATAGCCGGTTAGGTTAGGTGAACGCGTGGTCAGCGTGAATTTAAATCCGCAAACTTAGCCAGTGCGTATGGTTAAGTCCGCCCACGTAGCCAAAACTCCTCACCGAAATAGACCTTGAGCCGGAAGCCTACAAGCTGGCGTAGGGAAGAGCAGCCGATTAGGTTAACGCGTGGTCAGCGTGAGGACATGTTGGCCACAGGTATAGCAGCCATATTGTCTAGTAAGAAAGTTAAGGTAAGTCTGTAGTTTTATAAGCATCGAACATGGGTTCGCAGTACCTTGGTCAGGTTGGCACACCTCCACATGTAGCTACCTAATTTTAACATCGCCCATCAGAGCACTGCACCACCACTACGTGGCGTAACAGCTGTCAAACACAACCACGCCCACTTATCAAATATCCCGCACTCTCTAGTTCAAATTTCCCGCGCCTGTGGCAGCATCAGTCAATCAGAGCTTGATCTATTATCCCTGTTACCGCCCTCCTAATAAGTATTACAATTTGGCTATTCCAGGTTGGTAGTACAACCTGTTGTGTCCAGAGTTCATTAATAATATCGAGAAGTATTTTAAAGCAGCTAAGGGCAGATGTAGCGCAGTGAACCTTATATACCCGATGTCTGGTGATGTATTCATAGAATTTTTACTTGTAAGCTGTAATTCCGGAAAAGTGAATGTTGTCCGATCGGTCCAAGTTGAAGCTTTTTGGCTGAGGAACGGTAGGCGACGGAGCGATTCTATCTGCGAACTCTTCTAGCCGGCAATTATCAGAAGTGCCCTCTCTTCGTTCAGAATTTTTATTTTGCGAACATTTTATTCTGCACCACACTTCAGAAATGTTCACAACTTTGTTTAACCTAGAGCAAAATTGTCGCCAGTTCCTTCTTTTCACGTAATGTGTTGTTTTTTGTATTCAAAATACTATTCAGACGTGGGATGAACGCGAAAATTTCGGAGTGCAGATCCACATAATGCAACAGTATGAGAGCATACGGGATTCCACCAGACTGCTGGCGTACTGTCATTTACTTGATCAGGTTTGGAGTAGGGAATTGATAAAATTGCACGGGATTCATGGCCTCCATAAAATAATGTTAGTGATTTTAGGCAATTGAATTTAGGGGAATCTTTCGCACCATGTCCTGCAGTAGTTCAGAAAAATCCAATAACTTCGTTAATATTCCATTTATGTGCGTGAACATAATCAGTGACTGCGCTAGTAGGGACCTGTAAACTGATTTGGAGTGGAAAATTGTTAGAGCCCATAGGATCCTTAAGTGTAGTCCAAGTTGATATCAGAGTTACAGACGGGGAAAATATACAAATACCGACTGCAGAAGGTTGTTCGTACGGCGACGGTACCAGATTAGGAGAATGGTCTTTCAAGATAATCAAACTGTCTGCTTCGATGTTTTGCAGCAAATCGTGTTGCTTGTTCTTTAAAGGGGCTTAACATCTAGGTCATCAGCCTTGCAGCAAATCAACTCCGTAATTGTCTGATTACAAATATTCCCAGGCAGGGCTATAAACGTTAAAATCTCAGTTTATTAAATAAGGCAGAGTTAATTTGTTCGGAATGCTGTTCCATACTACCGGCAGGACACGTGTATGTGGGGTACAGTATACTGAGAGACACGTGAATTCGGTATGTGGATGACGTACACAGTCAGCTGTCACTTGCAACGTTAGTGCGCGGTTGTAGGACAAAGGTATGAACTGATAATCAAGAGCGGAGTGAAAAAATAACATCAGTACGGTCAGTTCGAAGTAAAATGTAGTTGCAGAAGCGTATCTGTTTCACTGGCAGGAACCATGTCTCAGAAATTATTCCTATAGAGACTTTTCGTTCGCAGAGTGCATGCTCGACACTTTCCTTGTAGGAATGGCTGACCTTGCATTCCACTGTAGAATATTTAACATTATATCAACCAAAAATAGAAAGAAAAGAAAATACTGTTACGTACCAGCCTATAGTAGTCCCTTACGGTACTTCCTTGAAGGGGCTAGTGAGTCAGACAACAGAAGAGCTCCCATCCGGCCCCAAGGGCGGAGCCGGTCTTTCCGTGTATTTTTCTCTTGGGCTGGTTTCCCCGTGAGTTCCCGGGAGATGCAACGAGAATGCTCAGTCTCTAGCAACAAAGCGAATATCTATATACTGTATTTAGAGAAAAAATAGTTTGGGGGTGAAAACATCCCTTAACTTAAAATATCAATATCTCCTCGACCGTTAGTTGCGGTCAGTAGTTTTTTTCGTTATTTGCTTCACGTTGCACCGACACAGATAGGTCTTATGGTGACGATGGGACAGGAAAGGCTTAGGAATAGGAAGGAAGCGGCCGTGGCCTTAATTAAGGTACAGTCCCAGCATTTGCCTGGTGTGAAAATGGGAAAACACGGAAAGCCATCTTCACGGTTACCGACAGTGGGGTTCGAACCCACTATCTCCCGTATGCGAGCTCACATCTGCGCGCCCCTAACCGCACGGCCAACTCGCCCGGTGAAAGTATTTTTTTAGCTTAAACATTATCTTTCAACAGGTCATATACAGAGTGTTAGGGGTATACGTGCATATATATCTTGTAGCAGTAGAGAACGATGTGAAGAACCACTATATATCAAAACTTATGGTAATTCTCGGAAGTTATTTTGTAATATGTAATATGCCTTGTTCTTGTGAATGAATAACTTTCCTTCGATAACAGGCAAGATACGCACCATCCGTGCCAGACTGGTTTCTGTTTATGTTTAAGAGCAAATATACTACTGTAACAGCTTAACGCTACCGATACAATGCCACGAGATATTACATAACATACTTGCCAAACTGGTTTTATGTGTAAAAGCAACTGAACTACGATAACAGCTGAAAGCTGCTACTATGATATGCCATGTTACGTAACATTCTCGCCAGACTGGTTTTGTGGTTGTTAGTATTTTGTTTCCATCTTAGGGGCTTCAGACAACCCTAGTCATCGGTTTCGGACCCTGGAGATGTATCGAATTGTCAGTGTTAATACTGGTTATTTTGCTGTTACGTCCTTTAGGGTATTGGGATATCTATGGTCATCAGTCCCATGGTCTAGTGAGTATGGAAATGACCTGAAAATCAGGGTCGGTGCGGAATCTGTACGATGGTATAATTATTGAAGCGTAAGGTTGGGATAGGCGCGCCGGGACGTGAAATACGGTACGATCCCCGTTGTGCATTGCGTAAAGATAGAAGAAAGAAGGCCAAATCCTGTTGACGTGTATGTAAACAAAGTTTTTTACGTCAACGAAAGCATGCATTGGGTAGGATGAAGAAATGAGTAGTATCGGAATTGAATTAGCGAAGCACATCGAACGTGTTATTTCAAACGAATAATGGACATGTTACACAACTAAATAAATTAAACGTACCTACATTTCGTGCTTCCTGCCGGGCTGAGGGGCTCAGACAGTCGAGGTGCCGACCTTTTGACTCCAACTTAGCAGGTTCAAACCTGGCCCAGTCCGGTGGTATTTGAAGGTGCTCACATACGCGTCTCGTGTCTGTAGATTTACTTGCATGTAGAAAACCCCCTGCGGTAGAAAATTCTGGCAACTCGGCCTCTCCGAAAAAACCGTAAAAAATAGTTAGTGGAACGTAAACACATTATTATTATTATTATTATTATTATTATTATTATTATTATTATTATTATTATTATTATTATTATTATTATTATTATTATTATTTAGCCTTTGCTGGCAGGACCTAGTGTTTACAGTGCACTTTGTCTTCTGGTATGGGCTAGAGCAATTTTGTTACTTTCATTGATCTGTCTCTGTCTCATCCTTGGCTTTGACAATATGAAAGTGACTGAGGTATGAGCAATGCTAGTAATGCCATTCCTTCTGCAGTCAGTCCCTGCTATGAATGGTGTAAAATGTTGCTCATAGGGTCGGTTGGTGCATGCATTTCAGTGGGCTTGGTAGACTGATATGTGCCTAGGCCATTTATGACAGCAGATGGCAGCGCTGTTGAGGATCCAACCAGTCTTAGGGCTGAAGACTGAACATACTTACATACAACATTATTATTAATAGTAGTAGTAGTAGTCGTAATGAGAAATGAAATAGCGTATGGCTTTTACTGCCGGGAGTGTCCGAGGAAATGTTCGGCTCGCCAGGTGCAGGTATTTTGATTTGACCCCCGTAGGCGACCTGCGCCTTCTGATGAGGATGAAATGATGATGAAGACGACACATGAACCCAGCCCCCGTGCCAGCGAAATTAACCAATGGTGGTTAAATTTCCCAACCTTGCCGGGAATCGAACCCGGGACCGCTGGGACCAAAGGCCAGCACGCTAACCATTTAGCCACGGAGCCGGACTGTAATAGTAGTAGTAACATTGTTATTAAGGAAGCTCTAATTAAACGGGTCAATTACAGTAATCATTTTACCTATCGGCGCCTATTGACCAATAATAAGTCTTCTATTAAAAATACACAGTCTAGCTTGAGCAAGCGGGGAGTGAGGACGCGTGGTGTAGTGCGTGCCGTGAAATATGGTGGGAGTTGAGAAGTACCGGGCCGCGACTGGGACGTGGCAGTGGAAGCAGAGGAAGGAGTTCAAGAATGGGCCTGTATAAAAGAAGAGATGGTAAAAATAGGTGAAGCGGTGCTCTTAGCAGCAGTGTTAGCTGTGCGTCTGGTCATTGGGGTTGGGGGTGGAATTAAACCTCAGCCCGAATACCAGTGGCAACTTCAGCTTGGAAGATTTCGCAGCACTGAAAATGTTAGTGAGGAAAGTTATACAAGAAAACTGCCCTTGGGATCAGGTGAAGGAAATAAAGGACATGTGAAAGAGCAAACAAAGGAGATAGGGAATATGAAGAAGTGGATAGAAACAAAGACAGAAGAATCGATTAACAGAACGTGTAACAATGAGAAAGAAATAGAGCTGTTGAGAGGGAAAGTAAAATATCTAGGAGAGGAGGAGTTGAAGGTGAAGTAGGAAGCAGAAGTGTTCAGACAGGAGAGAATGAAGAAATCTATACTTGTATATTTGTATGAGAAGG
Organism: Anabrus simplex; assembly: GCF_040414725.1. Taxonomy (NCBI): domain Eukaryota; kingdom Metazoa; phylum Arthropoda; class Insecta; order Orthoptera; family Tettigoniidae; genus Anabrus; species Anabrus simplex. The sequence goes on from NC_090266.1 coordinate 904,429,415, forward strand.
AAGGGAAGGTGGGCATAATTTATAATGTGGTAAGGGTCATAGAGAATAAGATGAAGATAAATTTTAGTGAAGCAGATATAGATGATGTTGAAAGAGTGGGCAAAGTTAAAGGTCGCAGACCAATTAGGTAAAGTTATTGTATACCCTTATGGCAGAAATAGTGGTAAGAAATGGCAACAACTTACAGGGACAGAAATTATGGGTAGAAAGAGATATGGGGAAAGAAAGCAGTTAAATTATGAAAATTCTGAATAGGGATCTTTGGAGAGCGAGACAACAAGGGCTAAATGCGCGCATAAGGGGGCAGAGGCTAGTGGTGTCAAATGGAAACTTGGTTAGAGAGTTCTCAGTGTCAAAATTGAAAGAGATGGACGACCACGTCAGTACGGAGGTGGATGTGATGGCAGTACAAGATGGAAGGAAGGCCGCAAAACCAAATAGGGCTAGAGTGGAGGAAAGTGTGGAGATCAACCCATGTGGAAGTAGACAGTGCAGTGAGGATTTAGAAGAAGAGAGCCGAGAAGTGGTGAGTGAGGGATAGTCGCAAAAATCGTTAAGTGCAGTGTGCAGTGGTCAAGAGAAAAATAAACGAGGTGAGAGGAGTGCCGAACAGAAAGGTAAAGCTGTTATGTACAGAAGAAGAAGTAAGAGTCTAAAAGACTTGTTGGATAAAATGTATAAAGCTATCGAGGATACCGAATGAAAGAGAAAGGCACCAAATGTTAAAAAAAAGGAAAGAGGGATGCCGAGAGTGAGAGGGCTAGAGTAATAAGGAGTAAGAATACAGGAGGTAATTTGGAAGGGGGTAAGATAAGTTATAACTAAATTGGAAAATAGGATTTGTGAATATTGAAAGGCTATTAGGTAAATGACGAACTACAAAGTTAAAGATGTAGTGGAAAGTTTCGATATTGTGGCACTTTGGGGACTTGGCTTGAAACAGGGAAAGACATAACATGGGACCTCTGAAGACAGTGTGACGTAGTGTTCAGTATGTGAAGTGTAATCGTCACACTGGCTGAGGATGTAAAAAAAAGAAATCACCAGCATATTGCAAGACACGGGTGGCGGGACTAAATAGTGCGTCGAAGTCAGAGGCGTAGATGGCATACAGTAAGGAGATTAATACGCAGCCTTGTGGAAGGCCTTCATAGAGTACGTGATCCAGTAAAAGTAGGTCCGTTCCGAACGTATACTGTACGTTCTTTAATCAAAGTCCCAATCCCGAAGATAAGAGTTCTAGGAAACTTCAATGCTGCTAATTTGCGCAGCAAGAGAGATACATCCACACTGTCGTAAACGGAACCAATGCAGAATCGAACCTAGCCATGTAAGCCCGAGACTGCAAAGTACGTTGGATGTGAGTTTTAGATGATCCATAGTTCCACGTCCTGTTCGAAATCTTTGTTGAGATAGTGGTAATAATCTGTAGTGTTTTGAGAATCACTGTAATCTGCTTTTAACCATCCTTTCTTGTATTTGGACCACGCAAGATGATACAAATGTTGGTCTGTAAGATGGTACATCTTGAGGATCATTACTGGGATTTAATATAGGTACCACGATTTGAGTAGTCCAGTCTTCCGGTAGTGGTCGATGTGTCCATATTGGGTTAATAATCTAGACAAGGAGAGTTTTAGAAGAGAGAGATAATTTACCAAGCATGGAGTATTGTATGTCGTACTTTCCAGGAACAATAACATTACAGTCCTTAAGAGCGCGATAGTCTTCGAGAGGCTAATTTTCATACCATACTCATTGCACCTATTTTCAAGTTCCAAGATGTTAGACTGCAGGCTTTCGGCACAGTCTGCCATTAAGACCAAGTCGTCAGCATAGGCCAAGCTGCTTACTACATTTCCACCTAACTGAATCCCTCCCTGCCATTTTATACCTTTCAGCATATGATCCATGTCGCTGCGCTGAAATGCAGCCAATGTAAACGATCTGTGAGAAAGTGATTAGAATCGTCGCAGACGTCATCCATTGTATCTATGTGTTGGGGCACGAACGGAGATGCAAAGATGCCGACAAACTGTTCTCCCAACTCTGTAATGTTAGACTAAATGTATGCAGTATGGCTATTTTCCTGTGGGCCTCTAATTTTAGACCATATTGTAGTTAGAGATATATTTTTATTCAAATGTTCACAGAAACTCCTACAACCTTGACGTTTTCGTTGTTACAATTAAAGTTTTATTTGGAATGTGTATGCTTGTGGAAAACATAATTGTTCCAAGTAGGTTGTGGCGGTATTGGCTAAAAACTTGGTTAGGCTTCGTTAACATCAACGAATATTCTCAATCGCACCAAGGGAATGGAGGTCCTCTTCGATTGGGAGGGGTGATCCCCACTATCTTTGTGTAAGTTCGGTGTTTCCAAAAGTTGATTGAATCCTTGAAAGGAGTATTCCTAGTAGCTGATATTTCGTTTAATTTCTGCCATTAGAGTATTCTGCGCAGTCTTTACTTGTGACAATGTGTAGTCCATTGCAATATACACAAGGATGTGCAGTGTGCTAAAGAGGGCTTGTTAACATATTTAGCGCATCTTCCCGTAGAACGAAATTATTGCTGCGAGTGGCCAAACCGTAAACCCTTAAAACATTGGCGGACAGGAGCAACGTGTGGGACTACCTCACGTGCTTTGCCGTAAATAGACACAATTACAGGCAAATCTGAGTATCGAATTGTACTACATATGTTTGAAGTGGTATAGTGATAGACTAAATTGATGTCAGTAGGTAAGAAATCCAACAGAATTGAATGTCAGATTGGTGATACAAAGCTAGAACAGGTGGATAATTTCAAGTATTTAGGTTGTGTGTTTTCCCAGGATGGTAATATAGTAAGTGAGATTGAATCAAGGTGTAGTAAAGTTAATGCAGTGAGCTCGCAGTTGCGATCAGCAGTATTCTGTAAGAAGGAAGTCAGCTCCCAGACGAAACTATCTTTACATCGGTCTGTTTTCAGACCAACTTTGCTTTATGGGAGCGAAAGCTGGGTGGACTCAGGATATCTTATTCATAAGTTAGAAGTAACAGACATGAAAGTAGCAAGAATGATTGCTGGTACAAACAGGTGGGAACAATGGCAGGAGGGAACTCGGAATGAGGAGATAAAGGCTAATTTGGGAATGAACTCGATGGATGAAGCTGTACGCATAAACCGGCTTCGGTCGTGGGGTCATGTGAGGCGAATGGAGGAGGATAGGTTACCTAGGAGAATAATGGACTCTGTTATGCAGGGTAAGAGAAGTAGAGGGAGACCAAGACGAAACCACCACTCCACTAGCGTGCATCTGCTCGACGCTCGTCACAAGGCACAAACAATGACATGGCCAAAGAAACAGCGCCATTGGCCACTCGAAGCACGATAAAAAGTTCACAGGGCAGATTCGACGATGGTTAGACTCTGTTTCAAACGATTTAAAGATGAGAGGTATAGAACTAAATGAGGCCACAACACTAGTTGCAAATCGAGGATTGTGGCGACGTTTAGTAAATTCTCAGAGGCTTGCAGACTGAACGCTGTAAGGCATAACAGTCTATAATGATAATGTATGTATGTATGTATGTATGTATGTATGTATGTATGTATGCATGTATGTATGTATGTATGTATGTATGTATGTATGTATGTATCAGTTCTTAAATTCATTCTGAGTCTGCTTACGTCAGCGGACCGGACAGCTCGTGTCAGTTGATCTAGAATGCTAACGGGCGAGCAAGTGTTTTGTAGAATCTATTCGTCAGCTATACCGACATCAACATAACAGATAACTCCTTGGCGAGTGATAACATGAGTCGGAACATAAGCTTTCAATGGTTTTTCAGCAAATAGGGGAGATTCTGCAAGTAAGTTAGCATCACGATCTGTTACTAAGTCGACCTGGATTCTATTCCGTCCAATCGAACTAATTTTCAAAATTGACTGCATACTGCTCGGCACCAAATTCCCCAGTCCAATTGTGTGAATTTTCCAATATTTCCTGTCGTACCATCTATGTAAGTATAAAATGGACCAGGAGAATCGTCCTTCTATATATTGTTATTGTTGTTCACATAGGGGGAAGTGCGGGTGCTTTTTACTATACAAAATTACAAATTACAAATCACATTTCAAATTAAGCAATTAGAAAGAAAAAACAACATGACAGTTAAAAGAAATGTAGTGAGCTGAAAATCATAAGCACACCTGTATAATTGTACAAGAGTGTTAGAGATTAATATGAAACACAAACTACACTTTATAAGTTAAAGAAAGAAATACAAAAAATAGAATAATACGCTTGAAAAAATACAAAGCCATCTCATTGTCGTTAATTCTCATTACATCACCGTGTAAAATACATAAAATAAACATTTAAAATTGAAATAAATGTTTCGCAAATTTCTCTATATTGCTGCTTTTTACCACTTCCCAGCGAGCAGTCTTGATTGATCTGATAAAGTCCACCAACGTCCATCCACTCTTATCGTATGATGTCAAATTCCAATGCAGTGCCGCCGCTATCAACCAAGTTACAGCATTCATTTCTGATATTTCCGCCAATTGAAATTCTCCAATCATTAAGTGCTCATTTGATAACGAAGACAGACCTCCTTGTATTTTCCGTACTGTATTGACATACAGGTCGCGGTTCCCGACAAGATGTAACTCGGTGCACTGTGGCATCGAGCTTGCCGCTATCTTCAGACAAGTGGTGACGAAACCACTTTGTTGCTGCTGGAACGATGTCATTAATTACCGAGTAGACTGATGATCTCCACTGTGTTTGTACTTGCTTATTGTTAGCATTTGACCACACCATTTTCCATTTTCTTTGAGGGAATTTTTGTTCAGTCGCTACTGGTCTCTGTAATCCTTTCAGAAGGTAATTGTAGAAATTCTTCGTCGAGTGGAATTCTTTTCTCTCTTTTCGGTCCTGCGGGAGACTGTCAAGGATACCAACGATGATTCGGAAAGCAGGTTGTATGTGCCTATGTTCTTACATCAGGCTCAGGAGGTTGAAGAAATGTCAGTTCTATTCGAGTTTGCAACCCTGATAGTGATTTAAGTATCTTCTTCCCAGTAGAGCCTTACATTTCAGGTCTACACAAATTAGGTTTAGTCCTCCATGTGTAATCGGTAAGTACAGCTGATCACGTTTCACCCGACACAGAGAACTTCTCCAAAGATAGTAGCCTATACAAAGTTCTATACGCTGTGTTATTTGTTTTGTTGCAGGTAGAACTTGAGCAAAGTATCATATTTTGTATAAAGCAAATTATGTTATTAAAAAGGGCCCTGCACAAAATATCTGATATCATCTTCAAATGATCGCTCTCTGTCAAGACGCCCTTGAGAACCTTATGGAGCATAAACATTAATAAAAAAGAGTGTCCTCACATTTCACAGTAACAGTTCTACCGTTGGGATGAAACTCCGCTTCAGAATCAGTCATTCCTGCTCTATATATTATAGCCGTACCTCGAAGTGATGGACCAACATTTACTTTATATTAGTATCACCACAGCCAGTTTAAGTTTGGATCATTAAATTCTTGAAGAAATAAGATATCTATGTCATAAACCCTGAGAAAATCCTGAAGGAGAGTTTGCGTAGTCAGACTTTTGACGCCGTCTACATTCAAGGTGGTGACACAACGTAGGAGTGTCATCTGTAGAAACAAGGGAAGAATCAAAGTAATTGTAGTAGAATTCATCCTGGTAGGAGGATTTTATTAAGCTGATGTGGTCAATACACTTTCACGCATACAATTTTCTATACTTTCTGTTGTTTAAGCCGACTGCTTGAGGTACTTACGCTTTTGGGCGCTGTACGGTTTTAATTCGTCACGTGCAACGTATGTGTTGACAACTTTCATCTGTAAGTTGTGACAGTCCTTGTTACTGCCTGTCGTATTCGAGGTAGTCTTGTCACCTGCTAGCAAGGTCACTGCATTTTCACTAACAGTCGGTCCTGTTGTTTTGTTAGGATCAATTACAGGGTCAGGAATGAGAGAATGCCTATTAATCCTGATTTCGAAAACGCATTTGATGGTGGTTTATCCTGATACTTTCGTGATACAAATTTCTGTGTACAGACTATGTATTAGGAACACACACTCGCACTACGCGATAACCACACAGTACCTACACGCCTCTTGCCGTGTTACCTCTGCCGAGGTTACGCATGAACTGGCTCTAATTGAAGACTGGGGAGCTATTAATCGTAGAGCACGTGTCTCAGACACATTTTCCAGCTTGGTGGGCGCTAAGTCCACTTTGAGTTTCTATTGTAGTTAAAGTTTGCACTGAGAACGTTTCCACCGAACGAGTTGGCCGTGCAATTTGTTTCCCACAAATTCAGGAGATGGTGGGTTCGAATCCCACCGTCGGCAGACCTGAAGATGATTATCCGTGGTTTTCCATTTTCACACAAGGCAAATACTTGAGTTATACCTTCATTAAGGCTACGGCCGCTATCTTCCCAGGGCTAGCACTTTCTCATCTTTCCGTCGCCAAAAACCTACGATAAGTTAGTCCGATGTTAAGAAACAATTAGAAAAAGTTTCTACTCCATCATATTCAGGCATTCCGGGTCGCGAAGGAGGAAGTTTTCCTAATAACAGCAAAGATAGATGGAAGTAGCTACTGCGAGCCTTTTTCCCTTGTTGTGTGCATGGTGATGCATTAGATTCTTTTCAACCATATTGCTTCGAGACTCCTTCTCTGCCTCGTAATCAGGGATGCAGTGGTGCCGGAACGCACCGCAATGGAGTCCGAAACCTATATGGGAAGGGGGAACGCAGTCTGAAACCAATTTCCCTTTTACTTGGCTAAAGTTTGTTTCTTTTACAATACTAGTGGACCCGTGCGCTGCTCCACAGCAGGTCAGATACCTCATCTTGATATGCCTGTCGTAGTCATATTGTGTTTCCTGCCCATTTCAATAATTTTATGAACATTTAATGCCGATAATATAGTTTATGGATTTTCCAAAATTAAAAAATGTGTTTATTTTTAAAGAAGATTCCAAATACCAATTTTAACGTTTGTAACATCTTCAGTTGTACGATCCCGCCCGTATGTGTGTCTTACCCTACAGTTTTCTTTCCCAAACAGTAAGTCATAATATGTTTACCATACCGATTGGGAACGAACTTTGACTTAAACGGCATTCAGAGTGTCACAGTTCATCTCAGCTACCCCAAAGACTATGAATTCGTCACTAATATCGTCATTTTCGGATTTTTAAGTTTCACCCCCTTCCTTTAGCGGTGCTAGGGGTTTCTTGCACCTACAATAATTTTTCCACATAAAAGCAGAAATAAGTTTTAAGGAACACATCTTAATCTTCACATACTGTTGGGTAGGCAACCCGCTGATCGAACTTGTCTTGCGGTTTGCTTATCTTCCCTTATTTTATTTTTCACCCGCTGGTGCCGAACTGCCAAACAGATTTCGTTCAAACCACTTCATAATCCCTCTCAGATGTAATAGGAACAAACTGTGAAAATTTCAGCGAAATCGGTCCAGTAGTTTTTGAGTCTATTAGCTTCAAACATACCAACATCGAAATTTTATGTGTATAGATGCTAATGTTTTAAACCTTCCGCATTATTTCAAATACCCATCGTGAAAAACTTCTGTATCTAATCAGTACTGCCAACTGAAATTGTACCAACACTGCTTCATAAATCTCTGGAATGTGTGATACTAATTATTACTTCAAACATCCAAGTGTGACAGAACCTTTATTCTTAAATTAACGGATTTTTTTAAATATTATTTTATTATTTACCGGATACTCTAGAAAATGGTTAAGACGTATAATAACTAATTGATAGTGCTACTGGTAAATATGTCTCAATATAGAAACCAGTTACAACTTACAAAACCCATTGAGTTAAGCTAACAAAGCACAATGTATTCTAATGTTTTGCTACAGCTGTGCTGTGCAGTTTTCTTGCCCTTCTGATTTTGCATTTTCTTCAAATAAACGGAGGTATATTGAGACATATACATACTTACAAACACTAATTTAATACAATTGGTCCAAACCAACCCCTTACACCGATGTTGATATTTCATTTTGTCATTTCAGGAGTGAGTCTGAAACGTATTTCTGTTTCTACTGCAACTCTGCTCGTAATACTAGTTTCATTCAGGGGTAAGAAGGGCCTCTCTTCCCATATGTTCCAGCGTTCGTCAGTAAAACACCTTTCATCAAAGTATAATACACTGTAGTGAGTGACTGAGAAATAAAAATCATTATTTCAGTAGTACTAGATAACACACAGGCAGTGATACGCTTGCTGCACTGTGTTCCGTTCACCCGAGTCAGCTGTGAGGAGATCAACTGACACGAGCTGTCCGGTCCGCTGACGTAAGCAGACTCAGAATGAATTTAAGAACTGATACATACATACATACATACATACATACATACATACATACATACATTATCATTATAGACTGTTATGCCTTACAGCGTTCAGTCTGCAAGCCTCTGAGAATTTACTAAACGTCGCCACAATCCTCGATTTGCAAATAGTGTTGTGGCCTCATGTAGTTCTATACCTCTTATGTTTAAATCGTTAGAAACCGAGTCTAACCATCGTCGTCTTGGTCTCCCTCTACTTCTCTTACCCTGCATAACAGAGTCCATTATTCTCCTAGGTAACCTATCCTCCTCCATTCGCCTCACATGACCCCACGACCGAAGCCGGTTTATGCATACAGCTTCATCCATCGAGTTCATTCCTAAATTAGCCTTTATCTCCTCATTCCGAGTTCCCTCCTGCCATTGTTCCCACCTGTTTGTACCAGCAATCATTCTTGCTACTTTCATGCCTGTTACTTCTAACTTATGAATAAGATATCCTGAGTCCACCCAGCTTTCGCTCCCATAAAGCAAAGTTGGTCTGAAAACAGACCGATGTAAAGATAGTTTCGTCTGGGAGCTGACTTCCTTCTTACAGAATACTGCTGATCGCAACTGCGAGCTCACTGCATTAACTTTACTACACCTTGATTCAATCTCACTTACTATATTACCATCCTGGGAAAACACACAACCTAAATACTTGAAATTATCCACCTGTTCTAGCTTTGTATCACCAATCTGACATTCAATTCTGTTGGATTTCTTACCTACTGACATCAATTTAGTCTTCGAGAGGCTAATTTTCATACCATACTCATTGCACCTATTTTCAAGTTCCAAGATGTTAGACTGCAGGCTTTCGGCACAGTCTGCCATTAAGACCAAGTCGTCAGCATAGGCCAAGCTGCTTACTACATTTCCACCTAACTGAATCCCTCCCTGCCATTTTATACCTTTCAGCATATGATCCATGTAAACTACAAACAGCAAAGGTGAAAGATTACAGCCTTGTTTAACTCCTGTAAGTACCCTGAACCAAGAACTCATTCTACCATCAATTCTCACTGAAGCCCAATTGTCAACATAAATGCCTTTGATTGATTTTAATAATCTACCTTTAATTCCATAGTCCCCCAGTATAGCGAACATCTTTTCCCTCGGTACCCTGTCATATGCTTTCTCTAGATCTACGAAACATAAACACAACTGCCTATTCCTCTCGTAGCATTTTTCAATTACCTGGCGCATACTGAAAATCTGATCCTGACAGCCTCTCTGTGGTCTGAAACCACACTGGTTTTCATCCCACTTCCTCTCAACGATTGATCGCACCCTCCCTTCCAAGATGCTTGTGAATACATTGCCTGGTATACTAATCAATGGACCGGGCGAGTTGGCCGTGCGCGTAGAGGCGCGCGGCTGTGAGCTTGCATCCGGGAGATAGTAGGTTCGAATCCCACTATCGGCAGCCCTGAAGATGGTTTTCCGTGGTTTCCCATTTTCACACCAGGCAAATGCTGGGGCTGTACCTTAATTAAGGCCACGGCCGCTTCCTTCCCATACCTAGACACTTCCTATCCCATCGTCGCCGTAAGACCTATCTGTGTCGATGCGACGTAAAGCAGCTAGCAAAAAAAAAAAAACTAATCAATGAGATACCTCCATAGTTGTTGCAATCCTTCCTGTTCCCTTGCTTATAGATAGGTGCAATTACTGCTTTTGTCCAATCTGAAGGTACCTTACCAACACTCCACGCTAATTTTACTACTCTATGAAGCGATTTCATCCCTGCCTTCCCACTATACTTCACAATTTCAGGTCTAATTTCATCTATTCCTGCTGCCTTATGACAATGGAGTTTATTTACTATCCTTTCCACTTCCTCAAGCATAATTTCACCAACATCATTTTCCTCCTCCCCATGAGCTTGACTGTTTGCAACACCACCACCACGATGATTTCCTTTTACATTGAGAAGATGTTCAAAATATTCCCTCCACCTCTCCAGTGATTCCCTGGGATCTGTTATGAGTTCACCTGAATTACTCAAAACACTGTTCATTTCTTTTTTCCCTCCCTTCCTAAGATTCTTTATTACTGTCCAGAAAGGCTTCCCTGCTGCTTGACCTAGGCTTTCCAGGTAATTACCAAAATCTTCCCATACTTCTTTTTGGATTCAACAACTATTTGTTTCGCTTTGTTTCTTTCATCTACGTACAAATCCCTGTCTGCCTCGGCCCTTGTTTGGAGCCATTTCTGATAAGCCTTCTTTTTACGTTTACAGGCTGCTCTCACTTCATCATTCCACCAGGATGTTCGCCTTTTCCCATCTTTACACACAGTTGTTCCTAGGCATTCCCTTGCTGTTTCTACTACAGCATCCCTGTATGCCACCCATTCACTTTCTATATCCTGAACCTGCTTACTGTCTACTGTTCGAAACTTCTCACTAATCGTATCCATGTACTTCTGTCTAATTTCCTCGTCCTGGAGATTTTCTACCCTTATTCGTTTGCAGACAGATTTCACTTTCTCTACCCTAGGCCTAGAGATACTTAGTTCACTACAGATCAGATAATGGTCTGTATCATCGAAAAATCCCCGAAAAACTCGTACATTCCTAAAAGATTTCCTGAATTCAAAGTCTGTTAAGATATAGTCTATTATGGATCTGGTAGCCCTAGCCTCCCATGTGTAGCGGTGAATAGCCTTATGCTTGAAGAATGTATTCGTAACAGCTAAACCCATACTAGCATAGAAGTCCAGCAAACGCTTCCCATTCCCATTTTTTTTTTGCTAGGGGCTTTACGTCGCACCGACACAGATAGGTCTTATGGTGACGATGGGATAGGAAAGGCCTAGGGGTTGGAAGGAAGCGGCCGTGGCCTTAATTAAGGTACAGCCCCAGCATTTGCCTGGTGTGAAAATGGGAAACCACGGAAAACCATTTTCAGGGCTGCCGATAGTGGGATTCGAACCTACTATCTCCCGGATGCAAGCTCACAGCCGCGCGCCTCTACGCGCACGGCCAACTCGCCCGGTCCCATTCCCATTAGCTTCCATATCTTCCCCACATTTACCAATCACCCTTTCGTATCCTTCAGTTCTATTCCCAACTCTCGCATTGAAATCGCCCATTAGCACTATTCTATCCTTGCTGTTGACCCTGACCACGATGTCACTCAATGCTTCATAAAACTTGTCAACTTCATCCTCATCTGCACCCTCACATGGTGAATACACGGACACAATTCTTGTCCTAATTCCTCCCACTGACAAATCTACCCACATCATTCGCTCACTTACGTGCCTAACAGAAACTATGTTGCGTGCAATGGTATTCCTGATAAAGAGCCCTACCCCAGACTCTGCCCTTCCCTTTCTAACACCCGTCAAGTACACTTTATAATCTCCTATCTCTTCCTCCTTATCTCCCCTTACCCGAATATCACTTACTCCTAGCACATCCAGATGCATCCTCTTTGGTGACTCAGCAAGTTCTACCTTCTTTCTTCCATAAGCCCCATTAATATTGATAGCTCCCCATCGAATTCCATTTCGTTCGCCAAGTTGTTTCCAAGGATTCCCTCGCCTGTCAAATGGGAGTGGGACTCCATTACTCCCATAGGTCCGAGGCTTGCTTAAAGTGTTCTGAGCTCGGTAAATTCATGAAGCAGGATGCTGCCCTACTTGCACATAGTCCAAGTGAGGATCTCTCCTCTAACGGGTTATGGACCACCGGTGAATTGTGTAGTTCTAGCCGCCTGAGCACAAGGAGGGCCACGACTCAGAATATGTCCGAAATGCCCACTCCCATTCCATAGCAACTGGTATCCCGACTCTCAGGACCACTTACTAGGCCACTCAGCCGTTGACTACAGTAACCCACAAACATGAACTGATACATAGATAAACTAAATTCTTCAAGAAATGGAAGATAATGGAATGAATATTAGAAACTTTCTCAAGGATAAATGTGTTTCCTTTTCACTGAAAAATGAAATGGCGTATGGCTTTTAGTGCCGGGATGTGTCCGAGGACTTCGGCTCGCCAGGTGCAGTATTTTGATGTGACACCGGTTGGCGACCTGCGCTTCGTTATGAGGATGAAATGCTGATGAAGACGACACATACACCCAGTCCCCGTGCCAGAAGAATGAATAAGGTAAGGTAAGGGTGTATTGTGCCCGAAGGCAGGTCCGAACCTCCGCAGAGGTGTTCCTGAGCCGGTGTTTACTTACGGTAGGGTGGCCAGTTCCTTTCTACTCCTCCATTCCCTTACCCCCACCAACAGCATGTGGCAACCCATCCAACTCCTGACCACGTCCAATGTTGCTTAACTTCGGAGATCTCACGGGATCCATTGTTTCAACACGGCTACGGCCGTTGGCGAAGAATGAATAAATTATGGTTAAAATTCCCGACCCTGCCGGGAATCGAACCCGGGATCCCTGCGACCAAAGTCCAGCACGCTGACTATTTAGCCATGGATCATTAAAGAAACAAAACATTGTCCCAATTTAATCCTAGGTCAAGGCAGTTAAATTTTCGTGGTGTTCTGTTTATATTTACCTTCAATGCTACGGTTACAACCTCAAGGCAGTGATACAGATAACCGTTCAAGGTGAGCACTTTAATGTTATTTATTTATTTATTTATTTATTTATTTATTTATTTATTTATTTATTTATTTATTTATTTATTTATTTATTTATTTATTGTAAAGCATTCATTGATACGACTGTTTTGTTTTAAAGTGTATTGTTACCGTTTGCATTTATGGTCCGCCTGAAGCTTTACAAAGCCCAGAAGCCTTAAATGAACGTTTTAGCTAGAATTTGGAGGCTTCCCTGATGACCTATTTACTGGGATAAGGACGGGTTCAATGCCCGTTGGCCTCGAATAAGTCACAAAAGGAAATTACAATGGGCAACATGATATAATATTTCAAACTTTATATTAGTAAAATTTCACGTTGTGAAACGCGCAGTTTCTTATTTGTTGGTATAAAGTGAATAAAGACTTCTTTGCGAAGTATTAGATTCCTCTTGTTTCACTATACACAGTACAAACGACAATAACTAATCGAGTTAGCCGCACGAGTTTACTTACGGTAGAATATGTGTTCGAACCTCATTGTCGAATTCTGAAGACAGTTTTCTGTTTTCACACCGGGTGAGTACTCGGTCTGTACCTTACTTAAGGCCGCAGTCGCCAATATTAATGCTAGTTTTTTTAAGGGGCCTAACATCGAAGGCCATCGGCCCCAAGTCGCCAATATTGCTCTGCTGAAATATACTCTTCATCAGAGAACACAAGTGGCCCCCTTCCATTCTTCAGCTGCGATGGAAAAATGAAAAAGGCGCTTAATCCAGCGATTTATAAAATTGAGCAGTTGTTTTCGAATCATCGTGTAATCTCGAATATATTTGATATATTGTTCGTCATTGTATTAACGCCACGTCGTTCGTGTCCTTCGGGGCAAATGTTGAGCTCTGACAGAATTCTAGAACTTAATGTTCCAAAATGCATAGTTTAATCCATCATAGAATATCCACCTTATACGCAAAAATACAAAGAAAATCAGAAAGCGCTTTGTATTCCCATTATGAAGAGCTTGCTCGGCATATTACGATGTCAAGTGTAGGAATGCGACAAAATAAAAATTGTCTTAATGTAAGTATGCGTGACCATCTTCTGTATGGAATAGCCATTTGTATTCTAGTTCATTTAGTCGGTTTACGTGATGTTATTCTTGTTCTTCTTTTCCTACCACTTTTCCCACACCTGTGAGGGCACGGGTGTGATCTGCGTAGCACATGTGGATTTGACCCTGTTTTACGGCCGGATGCCCTTCCTGACGCCAACCCTATATGGAGGAATGTAATCATTATTGCATGTTTCTGTGGTGGTTGGTAGTGTGGTATGTTGTCTGAATATGATGAGGAGAGTGTTTTTTTGTTATTTGTTTTACGTCGCACCGACACAGATAGGTCTTAAGGCGACGATGGGGTAGGAAAGGCCTAGGAATTGAAAGCAAGCGGCCGTGGCCTTAATTAAGGTACAGCCCCGGCATTTGCCTGGTGTGAAAATGGGAAACCACGGAAAACCATCTTCAGGGCTGCCGACAGTGGGGCTCGAACCCACGATCTCCCGATTACTGGAGAGGAGAATGTTGGGACAGACACATGCACCCAGTCCCCGAGTCAGAAGAATTAATCAGAAGCGATTAAAATCCCCGACCCACCTGGGAATCGATCCCGGGACCCTCTGAACCGAAGGCCATTACACTGACCATTCAGCCAACGAGTATTTCCGTGATGTTTTTAACACTAGAAAATTAACTCATAGATATTTTCTTGATTGTAACAGTCGTATTGAAGACGACCGTACAAGGTGTTAGAGAATATGTTCACCTTAAATAACTGTTAAAGATACACGATACCTGTTTTCACTTTTAGTATCATTACTAAGGGGCTCATAATTTACCTTGCAATATTTTTCCAGAACGCCAATATCTGCTGAGATAACGGTAATAATTTCATTTTTCTGAATATTCCTACCTTCAGTCGAATATGGTATTGATCCGATGAATCATGCACTGCGGGTGATTTTTATGCTTTGAAATCTTCCAGTGACAGATTTAGATAGAAACATAGCAGTGTTCGTGGCGTGACCGGGAATCCATTGTATCCATTGGAATTTTGATGCCTGTGTAGAAAGAGGTGTATCAGTAGAGAAAATAAAATGGCTCCGTGATGAGTATTGAAGATGAAATCTTGGGTTGCACGTTGATTTTATATTTGTTATCCGATAAACAATAAGTTTCTCTTATACACGAGCGAGCTTAAAATCTCTAATATTACGTTTTAATATTCCAGCAAACGCAAGTTAACGATCTTTATTTAAACCGATACTGTAACGTATACTCGTAATGGAGTCAGTGCTATCTTGGGAGTCTGGAATAATTTACATATTTATTGGCACATCACACAATTAAGCTTTATTTAAATTACACGTTTCTTTTGTCCATATATATGTATCTATTAGGTCCTTTGATTGAGTAACTTAATTTAAAATCATGACAGGCAATAATAAAATCAATCCAATGTCAATCATATATTCAGCTGTGATGAAATGAATGACGGCAATTATCCTCTCTAAGCTAGATTAAATGAAAATTTTAATTTCACACGGCTGCTCATACCGCGATTATAGCCACCAGATCTCCTGTTTATACATGGAGTCCACTCCACAGGGACGTGACTTTCCAAGAACCATACATGCACTGGTCGATAGAAACGAGCTAAATGGTAAAGACACTCAGTTATCAAGCCTTCGTCCACCACGCGTAGATTAATAATGAAAATACTTGTATTTCACTGATGCATTAACATTCTACTGCGCTTGTAGAACCATTTCGGTGGTATGTAGGGACAATATAATAATTTCGTGTTCTTATAACTAGCTTGGTGCAGCCCTTGTAAGGTAGACCCTCCGACGAGGACGGGCAGCATCTTCCATGAATAGGAAACTGCGTGCTATTGTAGTGGAGTATAGTGCTGTTTGTGATGCGTGAGTCACAGGAATGTTGGTGACAGCACAAATACCCAGTCTCCGAGCCGAGGAAACTAACTGTTTTAGACTAAAACCCCTTGACCCGTCCAGACATCGAACCCGAGGCCCTGAGCAGCAAGGTCAAGACATTTAACACTCAACTATAGAGTCAAACGGTATGTAGGAATATCTATATATATATAAAATAACATGTCGTGACTGACTGACTGACTGACTGACTGACTGACTGACTGACTGACTGACTGACTGATTCATCATCGCCGAGCTAAATTTACCGGACATAATGAAATGAAATTTTGAGAATACATTTATAGTACAATGTAGGAGCTCGCTAAGGGAGGATTTTTGGATATTCCGTCGCTAACGGGGTGAAAAGGGGGTGAAATTTTCAAATGAGTGCATCTATATCTCAAAACTTTAAAAGTTTTCAGATGTAAAAATTGGTATTAAGAATCCCCTTTAAAAATAAGGAAACACGTATATTTTGCTTTCGGAAAATCCCAATAGGAGGAGTGAAAAAGGGTGAAAAGGGGGTTGTATGCCTTTAATGAGGATACTTATATCTCAGAAACTGAAGATATTACAGACCTGAAAATTGGTATTGGGGATCTCCTTTGAAGGTAAGGTAAGGGTTATTCTGCCCGAAGGCAGGTCCGAACCTCCACAGAGGTGTTCCTGAGTCGGAGTTTACGTGCGGTAGGGTGGCCAGTTCCTTTCCGCTCTCCATTCCCTTACCCCTACCAACAGCGCGTGGCAACCCATCCAACTCCTGACCACGCCCAATGTTGCTTAACTTCGGAGATCTCACGGGATCCGGTGTTTCAACACGGCTACGGCCGTTGGCTGAAATTAAAGAAACATGTATTTTTTGTTTCTGGAAAATCCAATTAATGGGGGGGTGAAAAGGGGGGTGAATTTAAAAAATTAATGTATCTATATCTCAAAACTACTAAAGTTTACAGAGGTAGGAATTGGTATTTAGAATCTACTTTAAAAATAAAGAAACACGTATTTTTTGTTTTTTGGAAAATCCCAATAGGAAGGGTGAAAAAGGGTGAAAAATGGGTTGATTGCCTTTAATGAGGTTACTTATATCTCAGAAAATGAAGATATTACAGACATGAAAATTGGTATTTGGGATCTCCTTTAAAAATTAAGAAACACGTACTTTTGTTTTTTGATAGTCCAATTAATGGGCGGTGAAAGGGGGGTGAATTTTTAAAAATAGTGTATATATCTCAAAAATTTTAAAGTTTACAGATGTAAAAATTGGCATTAAAATCCCCTAAATAAAGAAACTCATATTTTTTGTTTTCGAAAATCCCAATGGGAAGGGTGAAAAGGGTGAAACAGGGTTTGAATGCCTTAAATGAGGACACTTATGTCTCAGAAACAGAAGATATTACTGACCTGAAAATTGGTATTTGGGACCTACTTTGAAAATAAAGAAACGTGTATTTTTTGTTTTCGTAAAATCTCAATAGGAGGAGTGAAAAGGGGGTTGAATGCTTTTAATGAGGACACATATGACTCAGAAACTGAAGATATTACGGACCTGAAAATTGGAATTTAGCATCTCCTTTAAAAATAAAGGAACATGTATTTTTTGTTTTTGGGAAATCCAATTTATGGGGAGTAAAAGGGGGGGGGGTGAATGTTTTAAAATGAATCTATCTATATCTCACAACTTTTAAAGTTTACAGATATAAGAATTGGTACTTAGAATCTCCTTTCGAAATAAAGAAACTCGTATGTTTTGTTTTCGGAAAATCCCAATAGGAAGGGTGAAAAAGCGGTTGAATGCCTTTAATGAGGATACTTATATCTCAGAAACTGAAGATATTACAGACTGAAATTTGGTTTCAGAATCCCCTTTAAAAATAAAGAAACACTTTTTTTGTTTTCGCAAAATCCCAACAGGAGGGGTGAAAAGGGAAGAAAAGAGTGTTGAATCCCATTAATGAGGACACATATATCTCAGAAAGTGAAAAATAGTATTTTTATCTCTATTAAACATAAAGAAACATGTATGTTTTGTTTTCTGAAAACCCGCTTGGGTGGAGGGGTAAAAATGACTGAAATTGGGTTGAATTCTTTAAATTAGGATACTGATATCTCAAAAGGTGAATATGTTACAGACGTGAAATTTGGTATTTGGAATCCCCTTTAAAAATAAAGAAATACGTATTTTTTGTTTTCGGAAATCCACCTAAAGAGGGAGGGAATGAAAAATTAGTTAAATTATTTGTACGATGATACAATTATAACAAAAACCGAAGATTATGCAGACGTGAAAATTGATATTTGGGATCTGCATTAAAATTAAAGGAACACGTATTCTTCAAAAACCAATGAAGGGGGGTAGGTGGAAGAATTGAAAATTAATTAAATTAATTGGATTCTTAAATCTAATAAAAACTAAAGTTGTTACAGACGTGAAAATTGGTATTTGGATCTGCTTTAAAAACAAAGAAAAAGCGTTTTTGGGGAAAATCATCTTGGGGGAGGGCGGGGGTGAATAGGATTTGAATTCCTTTTATGAGGACACATGTTTCAAAAACAGAAAATGTTAGTGTCGTGATAATTGGTTTTTAGAAGATCCTCCACTATTAAATAAACAAGTATTTTTTGCCGGAAAACTCACTTAAGGGCGGTGGGGGGAGTGTGAAAAGAAGTGAAAAAGTGAATTCTTTTTATGGGGATACTTATATCTCAGAACTGACGGTAACAGACGTGAATATTGGTATTTGAATCTCCTTTAAACATAAAGAAACACGCCTTAATTTTTTTGCGGGGGGAGGGCGGTAAATCAAATTAACGGCGGTGGGTTGAAAAAGGAGTTGCTATCAATTGATTTTACTGTTCATAATGTACTTATTCTGATCATAAAGTGATCATTTTTAATCTTTTCAAGAAACGTCTTTTCCTTTGAGAACATAAAGTTAGAATACCGTCGATTCTCTTGGCATATAAATACAAATTTAAACACATTTGAAATAAACGATAGGAATGAAATTGACCGTGCAATTGTTTCCCTCTATAACAAGGTCAATAATGCACAGAAGTATATCATTCGTGTCGCCAGAAATCTCGCGCACTTGCCTACGCGCGACGATATTGCTAGTCACATTGTCAGCAATGACAATGGCAGCAGATATAATTTGCAGCCAAGCAGTGGTCTTGCATCTTGCTCTGGGGTCCATAAAATCAATAATAATAATAATAATAATAATAATAATAATAATAATAATAATAATAATAATCATAATAATAATAGTAATAATAATGTTCTGGACCGTCGTCAAAATGTGTGGACCGCGCTGGAAACGGGTCTTGGCCGGGTAATGACTACGATTGCAGTCCGGCCACGGGTTCAGTACCGCCAAGGCACCCAAAACTACACTACGCCGGATCTCCTCAACGATTTGATCGATATTAAAATTGCTTATAGGAAAAGATGGCAAAGATTTAGGAACCCAACTGACCGGGTGGAATACCTGGACATAGCCCGGGAAGTACGAAATCGATTGTGGGAAAGGAAGATTAAAAAATGGGGAGAAACTTTTCCTTAATTTCTCAGAAAACGAGTCAGATTATAAATTTTGGCGGTTTCTCTCAGAAAACGAGTCAGATCGCGAATGTCGGCAGATTATATATAAAACGTTAAGCATTCAATTATAAATTTCATTATAATACCGTAGCGAAGCACGGGTATCTTGCTAGTCATGTATATTTTTCCTCGGAAAATGAGAGGACTCTTGTACGGAATCATCAGCCTCGAACTATACCCATGCTTATACCTCGTCCCGGACTACGGTCTTTAATACTAAAATATTTCTTGTTTTATTTTTGCCCTATGCACGACGTCCGATGCATACAATTTACTGTTGCTTTTTTGTTTCCTTTTACGCCCCAACGACTCAGACAGATGTTATAGTGACGATGGGGCAGGACAGGTCTAAGATTGGGAAGGAAGCAACTGTGGCCTTAATTACGGTAAAAAAAGGGAAACCAGAGAAAACAATCTCTAGTATTTGAGTACCTTCAAATACCACCGGACTCAGCCAGGATCGAACCTGGTAAGTTGGGATAAGAAAGCCAGAACCCCAACCGTCTGAGCCACTCAGCCCGACAATTTTTAATCTCAGAGAGTACAGTAACCTTTACGGTCAATCATCAAAGTAGCCCCCTTCAAAGTATGGTACGCAGGTTCGTCTCAAGGGATACGCAAATTTATCGTAGCTCCTACCTATTTTCGGCGAGCTGTTCAGAACAGAGTTGAGCAAGCTTTTTTCAATGAAATATTGTTTTGATTTTGTGTTTTTGTCTACCACTACACTGAATCTCCTTTCTCAACTATTAATTTACTAGGTATGCAAAATTGCTTACTTATGCTGCATTGCTCTTTTTTTAAATATTTTGTTTCGATTCCACTGATTCACTTCAATTTTTCTTCAGTAAGTGTGTTTAGTACAATAGTAATGGTTGCATAAATGATAATACTCATATAAATGTATCGTTGCTATGTAAGGATAACTAATTAGAAAACCACGCTCCTCCATCTACCTTGTGAAGGCTTGCCGATTTGCCTCAGAAGGAAACAGAAGACTGCAATGGTCGAATAATTGGGCTATCATTAAACACTGAAAATGGGAGGAATAGTGTTTCGGCCATTGATCACCGCTCAGTTTTTGGATTCTTCTATAAACTTTGGTCTGAAGGAGTTTCGAAGTTTCCTTTGCCGAGTGACGATGTGTATACAGTACATTATTGTTATTATTAGGGAACGGGATGGTGTAGTGGCTTAGCTGCTTGTCTGTCATCCCAGCCACCGTGGTTTGATTCCCGATTATGCTGGGGTGGGATTTTCAGTTGAAAATTCCCGCGGTGCCAGGAAAGGCACGCGGCCTTAAATCCCCGGCCTCAACTCGTGCATGCCTAAGTGCGAGCAGGGACCGTGCGGAAGATGTTGATTATAGTTAACATTATTTGGCATCCAGCAACAATCATTTGTTATTTCTGGTATAATCGCAATATACTCGTAGTTCGGGGGTACGAAGATGAAAACTTTTTGTATTTTTGGGGTACGCCAATCAAAAAATTTGAATACCACTGCCCTAGATTGTCCACAAAACGTTGCCAAGGATGCGGAAGACGTCGGATACCAGTCGCCTCACCATGTGTCAAATTTACAATCTTACGTTTCATTTTGTTGGCACTGTCCTCTCGTGTCCTAGGCCGTCTCCCACGCAATTGTTCTTTTACATTTTAGGTGAGTTTAAAATCGCACGGAGACAGGTCCGGTGAGTATGGCGGGTGTTCCAGTACTTCCCACCCCTAGCATTGAAATTCCCCCCTGTATGCGGTCTGGCGTTATCACTGAGAAAGATGACACTTTTGGGAAGATCAGGGCGTTCGCTCCTAATGGCACGACATAACACTCTCTGCAGAAATATTCTGTATTACGTTTCTGTCGCCGTTGTGCCATGTGGAACGAATATGAACTTCACGGGGGAAGTCTTTAGTTGGGACTTCTGTCTTCGTGGTGATCCTGCATGTCACCATTATGCAAACTGGCGATTGGCCCCTTGTTCATACGTCTTGGCTAAAAATTTATCACGGTCACTATTCTGGTGGCACCCACCACCCCTCCACCCCCTCGTGAAGCAATTTTACGCAGATGAAGATCTTTCCGTAAAATTGTGTGAATGGTTCATTATTCAGTGCCTATTTCGGCTTGTAACTCAGGACTTGCCTTTAAAAAACTATGCTGGTACAACATGGACTTCTCAGCCACATCTCGAATGTCGGAAATGAAAGGCGTCTATCTACCTGTGTCCTATCCGCGTGATATTTTGTCCATTCCAAAGTTTCCGTTGCAGACATCGATCAGATGGTTCATATCATGTGTTAGATCCCGTATTACATCGGTAGTATTTGTAGGATATACATCGTACTAGTAGACATAAAGGATCGTAAAATTACTCCTGGGGCACCAAAATGACGTAACTCACAGGTCCTAAATACAAGGAACATGTTGTTTGAATGGGATATCGATGGCGTAATAACAATAATAATATTAATAATAATGTTGCTAGAGAGAAAAGTCACTAGTAAATTTCACGCACAAGATGCACTTTGAGAAAGAAGGAACGGTGTGTGTGTGTGTGTGTGTGTGTGTGTGTGTGTGTGTGTGTGTGTGTGTGTGTGTGTGTGTGTGTGTGTGTGTGTGTGTGTTTCGGGCAAACATCGGAATATATTACCCACAATTGTTTATTCCTGTAACATTATCCCGTTAGACATATTGCTTGCTGTGCTCAAGGCATGGAACTCTCATGCCTTCGTTGTGCCGACATGTTAATTTGTTGATATACACTGACTGACAGTGACAATCCAACACCAAGGAGGAGTGGTTCGAAATGGATGAAAGTTGGGGAAAAAACAGAGTCGGCACGGACGAATAATTGATGTTTATTTCAAACCGATATGCAGGTTACACAATGCGCACGGCATCGACTCAGTAGGATGTAGGACCACCGCGAGCGGCGATGCACGCAGAAACACGTCGAGGTACAGAGTCAATTAGAGTGCGGATGGTGTCCTGAGGGATGGTTCTCCATTCTCTGTCAACCATTTGCCACAGTTGGTCGTCCGTACGAGGCTGGGACAGAGTTTGCAAACGGCGTCCTATGAGATCCCACACGTGTTCGATTGGTGAGAGATCCGGAGAGTACGCTGGCCACGGAAGCATCTGTACACCTCGTAGAGCCTGTTGGGAGATGCGAGCAGTGTGTGGGCGGGCATTATCCTGCTGAAACAGAGCATTGGGCAGCCCCTGAAGGTACGGGAGTGCCACCGGTCGCAGCACATGCTGCACGTAGCGGTGGGCATTTAACGTGCCTTGAATACGCACTAGAGGTGACGTGGAATCATACGCAATAGCGCCCCAAACCATGATGCCGCGTTGTCTAGCGGTAGGGCGCTCCACAGTTACTGCCGGATTTGACCTTTCTCCACGCCGTCGCCACACTCATCTGCGGTGACTATCACTGACAGAACAGAAGCGTGACTCATCGGAGAACACGACGTTCCGCCATTCCCTCATCCAAGTCGCTCTAGCCCGGCACCATGCCAGGCGTGCACGTCTATGCTGTGGAGTCAATGGTAGTCTTCTGAGCGGGCGCCGGGAGTGCAGGCCTCCTTCAACCAATCGACGGGAAATTGTTCTGGTCGATATTGGAACAGCCAGGGTGTCTTGCACATGCTGAAGAATGGCGGTTGACGTGGCGTGCGGGGCTGCCACCGCTTGGCGGCGGATGCGCCGATCCTCGCGTGCTGACGTCACTCGGGCTGCGCCTGGACCCCTCGCACGTGCCACATGTCCCTGCGCCAACCATCTTCGCCACAGGCGCTGCACCGTGGACACATCCCTATGGGTATCGGCTGCGATTTGACGAAGCGACCAACCTGCCCTTCTCAGCCCGATCACCATACCCCTCGTAAAGTCGTCTGTCTGCTGGAAATGCCTCCGTTGACGGCGGCCTGGCATTCTTAGCTATACACGTGTCCTGTGGCACACGACAACACGTTCTACAATGACTGTCGGCTGAGAAATCACGGTACGAAGTGGGCCATTCGCCAACGCCGTGTCCCATTTATCGTTCGCTACGTGCGCAGCACAGCGGCGCATTTCACATCATGAGCATACCTCAGTGACGTCAGTCTACCCTGCAATTGGCATAAAGTTCTGACCACTCCTTCTTGGTGTTGCATTTGCTCTGTCAGTCAGTGTACTACGATTACTGTAAGCGGCAAAACAAACGACACTGACATTTTATTTTATTGCATTGGTATAGTAAGTACCGTATGTTCATAATGTGTACCATCACGTGTCACACATGTTCATAGAGTTTTTGAAGATTATTGAACATGTTGATGAGCAAAGGCTGTGGAAAGGACACGAAAAATAACGGTAACTTCTCTTGTAATTCGGGAGTATTTGCAGATAAGTCATCTGTCTTGAGAACTGATTCTTTCAACATGACCCACTTGTAGGCATCTGGGGCTATGAGGTCCGGAGAATGAGAGTAAGTAAGGGTGTATTTTGCCCGAAGGCAGGTTCGAACCTCCGCAGAGGTGTGCCTGAGCCGGAGTTTACGTACGGTAGTGTGGCCCGTTCCTTTCCGCTCCTCCATTCCCAACAGCGCGTGGCAACCCATGGGGAGTGAGAAGGCTATAGGAATACAGTTCCAGGAGATAATAGGCGATCTCTAATGCGTCATTGCAGAATGGTGACTACTCCGCAGTGTGGGCTGTAGTTGCATCACATGTCGTAGGAGGGGTAAGATTCTGGCGCGACAGAAACGGCGCAAATACAGCACGAATAGGATATAATGAGGTCTCTGTAGACGACCTGGTGCACTGTTTTTTGGTCCTGTACTGCATACTCTACGAAAGACGGGCCTGATATTTTACGACTGGACATGGCTCAGCAAATCGTAACCCGCGCACTGTGCGGTGGTTTCTATATCGATATCAGGTCGTTCGAACCTTAAAAAACGAGTTGTTTGTCGGTTGATATAGCCGTCAAGGTGAATATGGCTTTCATCTGAAAATCATGTTGCAGAAAAAGCTCCACTGCAATACTGTGATCAGGCTCGCTCACCTCTTTCTGTTACACGCTGCACAATTTGAATGCGGTATGCAAATAGACCCAGCTCTTTAAGCATCTGCCGAACAGATCTATCACTCAAAGTGAATTTCAGCGATGTTCGTCCTAGACTACGCTTTGAGGACTGTAACACCTGTTGGAGGAGTAGTCTATGATTCTCGTTTGTGGTGATGATTGACCCCTTCTGTGGACATAAGGCTAATCACATATGACGGAACTTGTCGTCGTTCTGTTATTAAATCGCCCCTCGTACTGTGAAGCAAAGTCGGCCCATTCCGTATGACCGGAAATAATACCTTTCTCCTCTGTTGTGAGAACCATCATGACGGACACTGTCGTAAAGCGTGCTAGTATCCACTGTTATAAGGGGTAACAGCTAGAAAATATAAAAATAGAATATTTTTAAATATTAATATTTAATACTTTTTGTTTCTTCGCTTGGACGTGTCGTGAGAACTCTATTGCAGTAGATCGCCACCGTCCAAGCTGAGCGAGAGACTATTACTAACTCCATGCAGTGGATACGCATTGAATCTCTTCAACAGCTAGGCGAGTATTACTGCGCCTGCGCCCGAATCTGTGATGTATCCTACTACGTTTTCCAGTCGTGTTACCACAGTGGAAAGTGGAAACGGAAGCTTATAATGTCGGTGCAGAGCAGTTCTGTCCGTTCTTTCCACTGCGCTCAACAGTGCATTGTTATACGTAGTTACTGTGATATTGTTTTCTATTACAATACGACGTGACTTTCCTTGTTAAAGTGTGAATTTATATTTAATTTAATTTATTTAATTTATGTTAATTTATGTTAGGTAAGGATAGCCTAGAGGAGTGCACAACGTATTACACGTTGAAATGAGTGCTGTCGCTTCCACCTCGAAAATAAGTGAGTTGGCGGGCCCAGAATGTTCATGTATAATAGAAAGCTTAATGAACACGCCATATTCGTTAAGAAATTTCGAAGAAAAGAAAAACATAATTGAAAAAAGGTAGACCCACGTCTTCTCTTAACAATTTAGTGAAGGAATCGAAAAGAACGATACGATATTTTCATGACTCGTGGTACATAGATCTGGTTTGGTTATGTGTTTGTGCAAAAATGAATAAACTGTACTGTTGGCCATCTATTCTATTTTCCTCAGAAAATAATCCTTGGAATAAAGACGGTCTGGACAATTTAGATAGTTTCAGAGTTTTTGAAAGACGCCATGAGGTGTTTCAAGCACACATCAATGCTGTTACCGATACGATTCAGTTCGGAAAGTCCAGAATAGAGTTCTGTTTGAGTACACCTTAGAGAAAGAAAATTGACGAGCGTAATGAGTTAATGAGCTATTAAAAATTAACAGATATATTATCAGCACTTTAATAGGTACGGTATGTTTTCTTTCAAAGCAAGGATTTTATTTCATGAACATCAAGAAACTGAAGAATCTGATAACAGATGTAATTACTGGGAGTTACTCGCGTTAATTAATAAGAAAGATGACATATTTCGTCACCCACTTAGAAACATCTATAGTTTTCTCAGGAATTTCATCTGACATACAAAATAATATTATTGCAGCCACAGCTACTTTTATGAGCAGCGAAATTAAAGACGAGGTTAAGAAAGCAAACATTATTTCCATTCTTTTGGATGAAAGTACAGGCGTTTCTAACATAACACAACTCTCGACTGTATTTAGATATGTTAGTCCCGATGGTGAAATTCAAGCGAGATTTTTTATATTCAGTGATGTAAACGGTGACCGTTCTGCTGTTTCTCTCTCTAAACGTCTCTTTGGAGTGTTACGAGAATTTTAGTATGGTATAAAGTTAGCAGCAGAGACATTTGATGGCGCAGCAGTGATGGCAGTGATGCGAAAGTTAGTCAGGGATACATATGACCAGACTACATTTGTTCACAGCTATGATCATAGGCACAACTTGGTATTACAGCAATCTTTTAACGACATCAAAGAATGCAAATTACTTTTCAGACCTTGTCCGGGTTAGCCGGATTTTTTCATCACCCACTAAAAGGGCCGTTGCCCTTAATAAAGTAATACAAAGACGATTACCAACGGTAGCGCCTACCAGATAAATATCTGCTGGTAGGATGGTTTTCCGCGTCAATCCGAGTTGCAATGATTGAGCAGGTCTCACAGAATATTTTTCTATTTTTTATGCCGCTGTGGTTGGCGAGTGAATGCCAAGCCTAGAATTTGCTGATGCAAAGTAGAACCAAAACTCCCTCGGCTGAATTGTGATGTCTATCTGTGCCTCTCCAAGGACACCAAGCGTTCTAAAATGTTCCGCATACGTGTGTAATGTTGAGAAATGACCTGCCAGAAACAGATTAAATTGAACATCTGACTGAATCTTGCAATATAAAATTGATCGAATTGTGTTAAAAATTGTCAGCAGTATAATAATTTTTCACTATTGTGTATTCTCTCACGAAAGAATCAGTTGCATGCTATTTAAAAACATTACTTTTATCATTGTTTGTGTCAAACAATGGAAAAAGTAGTTCATTCTTTAATAATACTATTCACTAATTGATGGCCTTACTTGTAATTAGCCTGCTCAGATGTATCATATCTCCTTGTATATTAACATCTCCTAAGCGAGATGGTTCTTCATCACAAGCTAGATGAGGGAAAGTGGCCTTATTTCATGGAGTTAAGAGAAAATATGCCAGGCATCATTAATTACGAGTATGCGCCAGCCTTTAAAGAAGGTCCTAGATTAAACGCTACCTTGAGCTTTATTAGTCAACCAACGTCTACAGACAAGCCTGCAGCAGTTCAGAGTTCATTTCCTTAGGAGACTCAATTTGCGTTATATATGAGCTCAAACTCCCGAGGAAAGTGCGTTTTCAGTAAAAGGAAAATACACCTATCATAATTTCCAGGTAATAAATGTGAACTAAATGTAAATTTTCAAGGCATCTTGAAGGTTCATATTACTAATCATGTAGATGTCACACAAGCAAAGGTATCTGCATCTTGTGAAGAAAGTTCATGATTAATGTTACTGTCTTATTTAAAGAAAGTGAAAGTTTTGTCATTTATCGTTTTCTGACTACAAGTCAGTTATCCTTGAAAATACTTTGAACAGGTCTTTTTGTAAACGATAACGATAAATCCAAAATCGCCGTTAATTTTCTGAAGTTATATTCTCATTTCTTTGCATGCCACATACGCATTGTGTGTTATAATAACAGCGGCGCTACGGGGATGGATAAAATTAAACATAATGTATAGTTCGTGTTTGTTAAATATACTGTAGGATTTTCACAACAGAATAAGCTACAAAGAAGAGCATTTAGTTGAAACACAGTATTCACAATATGTTTATTTTCTCCACGATATACGCGGTGTATCTTAATTATACCGACAAAAAATTAGGGATGTTCTTCGTGTTATATAAAGAACGATGGTACAATAGGATTGGCGGATAACATTTTTCTATTCCAGAAAATAAAGTTAGTTTTTACTTCCAGGCACACAATTCAAATTGTCGAACGCGCCGTATATGCTCTGCCACACAGCAAATCGCCTCCCGCTTCTGCGCTTCAGAGGAAGGAAGGTGAGGAAGGGGAATTAGGGGTGTATGATAGACGGGGACAGACATAATGCACAAGTTTCTCGTTCGTTGAGCGCAGTGACTCCCCAGCCCAAGTAGACAATATACAGATTGTCTTGTCCATATTAACTGCTAGGTTTGCGGTATAAATTGGTGAGAATGGCTCCGTGTACACCGAGGAAGAAATGGCTGATATTCACCTAGCCCATGGCGCAGCAAATGGCAACGGGAGAGAAGTCGCATTGATTTATGGCGTCCGGCACCCTAATCGCCGCCAATCTCATCATTCAAACTTCGTGACCATTGGCAGGTGACTGTGTAACGGAAGACGGAAGAGCCCTTTCATGTGACAGTAGGGCGCACATTTCAGCATACATTTCACATTTCACAATACTAGGGCTGGCATTGTTGGTGACTATTCACTTGCGCCGTATGGTCTCCCTCCTAACCTGAACGGTTAGAAATGGTCCGATTCTCGGTAGAATTAATGCCTGGACCTGGGTATTCAGCAGCGAACTGGCCCTCCACCGCAACAGTAGTGCGCAAAGTCTGTTACCTCGTCAAAAGGAAAATTTCATCGTGAGTGAACATTTTTTTGAGATGTGTGGTTTCCTTTGAAACAATATTTTTCAATGTTACTTTTCTAGAGTTTTCAATAGCCAGAGCTTGCCAATCGGTGGATGCATTGTTCAGGTGTCCAATTAGTGTCAGGTGGAAATTATGGTAAATATTCGCAATAAAACTAAATCACTCAAAGAAGTCCGCAGTGATGGTCAATTTCCAGTTGCTACTTCTGGTTTCCTATTGCCGAGTTCCTTTAAGCAACTATAATTTCTCACCGTTTCCTGCCAGGGAATGAGAAGCTGATATTCACTTTCTACCCACAAGAACAGTAAAAATAATTGGATATAGCCTACGAAGGGGTATGGTGCAGGTCTTTCGTGTTGATGCTCATGGATAACCTGCGTGTCTGTGAAGATGGGGCCCTACTTAAATATCCAGCCCCGAAACAGAGGAAACAGCCAATGAAGTTCAAAATCTCCCAACCCGGCCGGGAATTGAACCCCCTTAGAGTAAATGCAGCATGCTAACCAGTTAGCTACGGAGGCGTACACATGAACGGTGAAAATATTTGTATATGAAGCAAACTTGCAGTTTTACGTGACTGCTAAGTATTTTGATCATAAACCACGGGACTTACAGGGACATAACTTTCCATTTCGAACATTCCACGAACATTGACTTGTAAACGAACAGCGGTTGCCTTAAGGGGAATCTAGCTAGTATGTCACCAATATATCATGCCCCTTCTCGTATATGACCACTGTGTAGGATGACGGACGGCTTTTGTGAACTATTTCCTATCCTGAAATGCGCTAAAATTGGTAGCCTGTAGTATGCTACACTCCTGCAGTGGCTAGGGGGTGGGAGATATCTATCATGATAAATGTACACTTTCCCCACTGTCATTATGACGTGTGGTGGATTGATGCCTTACGCATTTCTCGACACATTCTGTTTTTTTTGTTTTTTTTCTATTTGCTTTACGCCGCACCGACACAGATATGTCTTATGGCGACGATGGGATGGGTAAGGCCTAGGAATGGGAAGGAAGCGGCCGTGGCCTTAATTAAGGTACAGCCCCTGCATTTGCCTGGTGTGAAAATGGGAAACCACGGAAAACCATCTTCAGGGCTGTCGACAGTGGGGTTCGAACCCACTATCTCCCGATTACTGGATACTGGCCGCACTTAAGCAACTGCAGCTATCGAGCTCGGTGACACATTCTGTAACAGTAGTTTAATTATCGTCGTAGCCTAGTGAACTACGATACGCTCCACGATCGGCCAGGAGATTTACATCTTTCGGAGAGCCAAAACCCGTCAAACACCGCTGCTCTACTGCGTGTAGTTCACACTAGTATTGTTTCGTAGTTTCTGTGGGAAAATGCAAGCATCACACTTTACTTCAAGTCCCGCGACACCTGTCTCAAATCTATACTCTGTTACATTACATGCAGACACTGAACAACAACAATAACGTAGTTTCTATACCGTATGTATACACGGCTATTGATCAGGAGACCAAATATTATAATAACAGTAATCAGACTGCCGATCGTGGGATTCGAACCTCTATTTCCCGAATGCAAGTTCACAGCTATACTACCTTAACCGCACACCCAACTCGCTCGGCATTCTTATTATGTACCGGAGGGAACACCTAATCCGTAATTTAAACTTAGCGTCTTTTAGAAGGCCATTTGCACTGTGAACCTTGAACTGTGTATCAGAAGAAGTTTCGAACTTTATTTTGAGATGTCTCTACTGTCGACTTACGTGCCCCTCTGGTGGGTGGATGGACAATAAATTTTCAAGAGAATTTTAGTGTTTAGTTTTCTAAACTGAAGTGTTTATAGATTGTTTTTTGTGTTCCAAGGTTACAAGCCCTTCTTTCATTTCCTTCTTCATGAAATTATTAGCCAATCAGAAATTTTGGATATTAATTCAATTAGCCAATCAAAATTGAGGGCGTGTACAGGCCTTCGGTCTAGAGAGTTCTGGAACCTTCCCCTCGGCTATAAAAGTGGGGACCTTTTGGGTCATGTTGTCTTTTCCATCGCTCCAGTCCAGAGGTTCAGAGTGCGTACGTAGTGAAGGATGGGGACAAGCTTTGCCCGTCGTCGGTAGACCAACCACCTCAACGTAATGGCTGACCCCTTTTAATTATGTGATAGTTTCAGAAAGCTAACTTGAGGGGAAAGTTTCAAAATTCATTCTTAATTTCTAAAGTTTATATCATCTTCTAAATCTAAATTTTCAAGCAAGTCTAACGACTTTTTTCAAGTCCCTACGGGGCAATATGGAACTTAGGAAATAGAGAGTGTTCACCCTCTTTTAATTCCCATTCAACTTAGTATTGGGCTGACTACGATTTTGTACAACTTTAAAATTTACCTCTTCTTTTGGAACTTAATATTTTTCTCCATTTAGTCACCCTCGGTAGTATAGGCTTAGGGTCATAAGCCCACATAGGATCTGAAGTGTTTCAAAGTATATTGCAAGTGTTTCGCCTCCTAGCATTTTGGTAATGGCCAATATCTTAAACCTTTTCTTTTAACCACGAAGGCCATTTAGTATGGGCACTTATTTCCCCTGGTTAATTTCTAACTATTCATTTTGAAGTGTAAATCAGACTGTCGAGAGAGTAAACAGTAAAAACTGTTTTATCATGATCTAATTTGGATTAGAAAATTGTGCCTTGGAAAGGCTAAATTGCAATAAGTTTAGGAGCGCAATCTCCTAGAACATTAACTGAATGGAGCAACGGTGCTCTTTTGAATAATGTGATGATGATGATGATGATGATGATGATGATTGTTGTTTAAAGGGCCCTAACATCTAAGGTCATTGGCCCCTTTGAATAACGTAACTTTGAAGCTACAAGCTCATCCTATAACTTATTGTGTACCTGAACTTTGATCATTCCAGTCATTTGAGTCGACGAGATCTTTATTGTTGTTGTTGTTTATCAAAGTTTAAAAGTCAGAAAAAAAAGTAAAGAAATAAAATTTCAAATGTTAGTGCTTTTAAATTATGCTTCGATCCTTTCTCTGTCTACCCATTCACTCCGGCACCTTCTTACACCTCTGCATTTCACGGTATCTTCGTAACAATTATTGTGACCTTGCCGTGGTGGGGAGGCTTGCGTGTCCCAATGATGCAGATAGCCGAGCCGCAGGTGCAACCATATCGGATGGGTATGTGTTGAGAGACCAGACTAACGAGTGGTTCATCGAAAGGGAATTAGCAGCCTTCGGTAGTTGCAAGGGCGGCAGTCTAGATGATTGACTGATACGGCCTTGTAATAATACTCAACATGGCTTAGCTGTGTTGATACTGCTACACGGCTGAAAGCAACGGGAAACTACAGCCGTAACTAACTCCCGAGGACATGCAGCTCTCTCTGTATGAATGATGTACTGATGATGGCTTCCTCCCGGGTAAAATATTCCGGAGGTAAACTAGTCCTCCATTCGGATCTCCGGGTAGGGACTACACGAGAGGGGGCGATCATCAGGAAGATGGATACTGACATTCTGCGAGTCGGAGCGTGGAATGTTAGAAGTTTGAATCGTTGTGGTAGGTTAGAGAATCTGAAAAGGGAGATGGATAGGCTAAAGTTAGATGTAGTTGGCATAAGTGAAGTACGTTGGCAGGAAGAACAAGATTTTTGGTCAGGCGACTACCGAATTATCAACACAAAATCAAACAGAGGAAATGCAGGAGTTGGTTTAATAATTAATAAGAAAATAGGGCAGCGGGTAAGCTACTACGACCAGCATAGTGAAAGAATTATTGTCGTCAAGATAGACACCAAATCAATGCCCACCACAATAGTGCAGATTTATATGCCTACTAGTTCAGCGGATGATGAAGAAATCGAAAGAATATATGAGGAGATAGAAAATTTAATACAATATGTAAAAGGTGACGAGAATATAATTGTGATGGGAGACTGGAATGCAGTGGTAGGCCAAGGAAGAGAAGGTAGTACAGTAGGAGAATTTGGATTGGGACAAAGGAACGAAAGAGGAAGTCGGCTGGTTGAATTCTGCACTGATCATAATTTAGTCCTTGCCAATACTTGGTTCAAACACCACAAACGACGGCTGTATACGTGGACGAGACCTGGAGACACTGGAAGGTATCAAATAGACTTCATTATGATTAGGCATAGATTCAAAAACCAGGTGTTGGATTGCAAAACTTTCCCAGGAGCAGACGTCGACTCTGACCACAACTTGTTGGTCATGAAATGCCATCTGAAGTTGAAGAAATTGAAGAAAGGAAAGAATGCAAAAAGATGGGATCTAGACAAGTTGAAAGAAAAGATTGTGAGGGATTGTTTCAAGGAACATGTTGCACAAGGACTAAATGAAAAGGCTGAAGGAAACACTATAGAGGAAGAGTGGAGAGTCATGAAAAATGAAGTCAGTAGGGCTGCTGAAGAAATGTTAGGAAGGAAGAAAAGATCAACTAAGAATCAGTGGATAACTCAGGAGATACTAGACCTGATTGATGAACGACGAAAATACAAGAATGCTAGAAATGAAGAGGGCAGAAAAGAATACAGGCGATTAAAGAATGAAGTGGATAGAAAGTGCAAGATAGCTAAGGAAGAATGACTGAAGGAGAAGTGCAAGGATGTCGAAGGCTGTATGGTCCTGGGAAAGGTAGATGCTGCATACATGCAAATCAAGGAAACCTTTGGAGAAAGGAAATCTAGGTGTATGAATATTAAGAGCTCAGATGGAAAACCACTTCTAGGGAAAGAAGACAAAGCAGAAAGATGGCAGGAGCATATCCAACAGTTGTATCAAGGTAAAGATGTAGATAATTTGGTTCTGGATCATGAAGAGGCTGTTGATGCTGATGAAATGGGAGACCCAGTTTTGAGGTCAGAGTTTGACAGAGCTGTGAGTGACCTAAATAGGAACAAGGCACCTGGAATTGATGACATTCCCTCTGAATTACTGACTGCCTTAGGAGAAACCAGCATGGCAAGGTTATTTCATTTAGTGTGCAAGATGTATGAGACAGGAGAAGTCCCATCCGATTTTCAGAAGAATGTTGTTATACCTATTCCCAAGAAAGCCGGTGCTGACAGGTGTGAAAACTACCGCACCAGTAGTTTAGTATCTCATGCCTGCAAAATTTTAACACGTATTATTTACAGAAGAATTGAAAAACAAGTTGAAGCTGAGTTGGAAGAAGATCAATTTGGCTTCAGAAGAAATGTAGGAACACGTGAAGCAATCCTGACTTTACGTCTGATCTTAGAGGATCGAATCAAGAAGGACAAGCCCACGTACATGGCATTCGTAGATCTAGAAAAGGCATTCGATAATGTTGATTGGACCAAGCTATTTATGATTCTGAAGATGATGGGGATCAGATACCGAGAACGAAGAATTATCTACAATCTGTATAAAAATCAGTCTGCAGTGATAATAATCGAGGGCTTTGAAAAAGGAGCAGCAATCCAGAAAGGAGTGAGGCAAGGCTGCAGTTTGTCCCCTCTCCTTTTCAGTGTTTACATAGAACAGGCAGTAAGGGAAATCAAAGAGAAATTTGGAAAGGGAATCACAGTCCAAGGAGAAGAAATCAAAACCTTGAGATTTGCCGATGATATTGTTATTTTATCTGAGACTGCAGAAGATCTCGAGAAGTTGCTGAATGGTATGGATGAAGTCTAGGGTAAGGAATACAAAAAAAAAAAAGTCCAAAACAGAAGTAATGGAGTGCAGTCGAATGAAGGCAGGTGATGCGGGAAATATTAGATTAGGAAATGAAGTCCTAAAGGAAGTAGATGAATATTGTTACTTGGGTAGTAAAATAACTAACGGTGGCAGAAGTAAGGAGGACATAAAATGCAGACTAGCACAAGCAAGGAAGAGCTTTCTTAAGAAAAGAAATTTGCTCACTTCAAACATTGACATCGGAATTAGAAAGATGTTTTTGAAGACGTTCGTGTGGAGCGTGGCATTGTACGGAAGTGAAACATGGACAATAACTGGCTCAGAAAGAAAGAGAATAGAAGCTTTTGATATGTGGTGTTACAGAAGAATGCTGAAGGTGAGATGGATAGATCGAATCACGAATGAAGAGATACTGAATCGAATTGGTGAGAGGAGATCAATTTGGCTAAATTTGACGAGAACAAGAGTTAGAATGATAGGACACATCTTAAGACACCCAGGACTTGTTCAGTTGGTTTTTGAAGGAAGTGTAGGGGGTAAGAACGGTAGGGGTAGGCCAAGGTATGAATATGATAAGCAGATTAGAGCAGACGTAGGATGCAATAGTTACGTAGAAATGAAAAGGTTAGCACAGGATAGGGTGGCATGGAGCGCTGCATCAAACCAGTCTATGGACTGATGACTCAAACAACATTATTATTATTATTATTATTATTATTATTATTATTATTATTATTATTATTATTATATACTAGCCGGGGGTGTGATTAGCTGCTGGTTTCCAACCCGGAAGGCTGAGGTTCGAATTCCGGTCGGTCAATTTTGAGTTGAGATTTTCGTCTCAAATATGACGTGGCATCAGAAAGGGTATCCGGCCATAAGCCCACGGTCAAAATCGAAATGATCCTGGTTGGCTCGAGCGACTCCAGAAACAACTGGGATAAGCTGAAGACTTGCTAATGAAGAATTTTCAAAGAAATTGTAATCCGTGATAGCATAATAATAATAATAATAATAATAATAATAATAATAATAATACACTGACTGACAGTGACAATGCAACACCAAGGAGGAGTGGTTCGAAAGGGATGAAAGTTGGGGAAAAAACAGAGACGGCACGGATGAATAATTGATATTTATTTCAAACCGATATGCAGGTTACACAATGCGCACGGCATCGACTCAGTAGGATGTAGGACCACCGCGAGCGGCGATGCACGCAGAAACACGTCGAGGTACAGTGTCAATAAGAGTGCGGATGGTGTCCTGAGGGATGGTTCTCCATTCTCTGTCAACCATTTGCCACAGTTGGTCGTTCGTACGAGGCTGGGGCAGAGTTTGCAAACGGCGTCCAATGAGATCCCACACGTGTTCGATTGGTGAGAGATCCGGAGAGTACGCTGGCCACGGAAGCATCTGTACACCTCGTAGAGCCTGTTGGGAGATGCGAGCAGTGTGTGGGCGGGCATTATCCTGCTGAAACAGAGCATTGGGCAGCCCCTGAAGGTACGGGAGTGCCACCGGCCGCAGAACATGCTGCACGTAGCGGTGGGCATTTAACGTGCCTTGAATACGCACTAGAGGTGACGTGGAATCATACGCAATAGCGCCCCAAACCATGATGCCGCGTTGTCTAGCGGTAGGGCGCTCCACAGTTACTGCCGGATTTGACCTTTCTCCACGCCGACGCCACACTCGTCTGCGGTGACTATCACTGACAGAACAGAAGCGTGACTCATCGGAGAACACGACGTTCCGCCATTCCCTCATCCAAGTCGCTCTAGCCCGGCACCATGCCAGGCGTGCACGTCTATGCTGTGGAGTCAATGGTAGTCTTCTGAGCGGACGCCGGGAGTGCAGGCCTCCTTCAACCAATCGACGGGAAATTGTTCTGGTCGATATTGGAACAGCCAGGGTGTCTTGCACATGCTGAAGAATGGCGGTTGACGTGGCGTGCGGGGCTGCCACCGCTTGGCGGCGGATGCGCCGATCCTCGCGTGCTGACGTCACTCGGGCTGCGCCTGGACCCCTCGCACGTGCCACATGTCCCTGCGCCAACCATCTTCGCCACAGGCGCTGCACCGTGGACACATCCCTATGGGTATCGGCTGCGATTTGACGAAGCGACCAACCTGCCCTTCTCAGCCCGATCACCATACCCCTCGTAAAGTCGTCTGTCTGCTGGAAATGCCTCCGTTGACGGCGGCCTGGCATTCTTAACTATACACGTGTCCTGTGGCACACGACAACACGTTCTACAATGACTGTCGGCTGAGAAATCACGGTACGAAGTGGGCCATTCGCCAACGCCGTGTCCCATTTATCGTTCGCTACGTGCGCAGCACAGCGGCGCATTTCACATCATGAGCATACCTCAGTGACGTCAGTCTACCCTGCAGTTGGCATAAAGTTCTGACCACTCCTTCTTGGTGTTGCATTTGCTCTGTCAGTCAGTGTATATTTAACGGCTATCAAACATCCTGTATCCGTAACGACTGTTCTGCTACGAGATTTGCATTCACGTTAGGTGAACGATATTGTAGAACCCCTGCTATTCATGCAACTCTCCCTGAACATCCGTTGAGCGGTCAAGACGGTAGGTGGTACTACAGAGCTGGCCAGCTTACTATAGGCCTGCCAAATTACAAAACGTTAATTTTCTGCATCATTCTTCTTCTTGGAAATGTTCTTCATAACCACACAACACATTAAATATGCACTCCTACGTTTCTTTATTGTGATATTATGAGAATATCCAACTTTATTTATTACAACTCACCCATTTATTTTGAAAATACTACATTTACAAGTCTTCAGCTTACCCAGTTTTTTCTGGGATCACTCGAGCCACCCAGGATCATTTTGATTTTGACCGTGGGCTTAAGGCCGGATACACTTCCTGACGCCACGTGATATTTGAGACGAAAATCTCAACTCAGAATTGACCGAAATTCAAACCTCAGTATTCCGGGTGGGAAGCCAGCAGTTAATCACGCCCCCCCCCCCTTCTGGCTAGTATCATATAATAATAATAATAATAATAATAATAATAATAATAATAATAATAATAATAATAATAATAATAATACAGCTGTGAACTTGCATTCGGCAAATGGTAGGTTCGAATCCCACGATCGGCAGTCCTGAAGATTGTTTTACGTCGTTTCCGTTTTTACACCAGGTAAATGCTGCGGGTGTATCTTAATTAAGGCCACGGCCGCTTCCTTCCCAATCCTAGACCTTTCCCAGCCTTCTACCAACGAAAACATTTAATATGTTAGTGCGACGTTAAACCACTAGCAAAAAATGTAAATCAGTAATAATAATAATAATATGAATGCCTCAGCTGGTGGAAGCGATGACCTTCTGAGCCTAAGTTGGAAGGTTCAGACCTGTGCCAGATTTATACACGAGTTTACTGGACCCGAATCCAAGGCACCAAGTTGTGAACCGAGGAAGTAGCCGTGCTGTTAGGCTCGCGCAGCTGTGAGTTTGCATTCGGGATGTAGTAGGTTCGATCCCCACTGTCGGGAGCTCTGAAGATGGTTTTCCGTGTTTTTCCATTTTCACACCAGACAAATGCTGGGGCTGTACCTTAATTAAGGCCACGGCCACTTCCTTCCCATTCCTAGCCCTTTCCTATCCCATCGTCGCTGTAAGACCCATCTGTGTCGGTGCGAAGTAAAGGGAATTGTAAAAATAAAAACAAAAAACAAGTTGTGTCTGTGTATGTGTGTGTGGGGGGAGGAGGGAGGCGCACAAATTACACCAAATCTTAATAATTTTTTCTTAATGTTCCATAAAGGAATACTATATTTGTAAATTTATTATTTTTTTTACTGTCTGTTGTCCCATAGTTCCGCTTCCTGATACGGTGTCAGGGATGTGGTGAGATTAAGTTATAAGGGTCCAGAATATTTCAACAATTGTATCCATTAATAGCCTCCGGCCGATATGAAAGGAGGTGGAATACATACAATCAAAGAGAGAGATTTCTGATTTGCAATACTCTTTACTTCAATTTCTTAACTTTTTCCAAATGAAGGCTGCTTCAACATTATCGTAATAATTTATGAATTTCTAATATACATATAATGCATATATTACAGTGGGAGGGGGCGTCTAAATGAAGTGTACCTAGGATGTTAAGACCCTAAATTCAAGCCTAATTCGGGTCAGTCCGGTGGTATTTGTAGGTGCTCAAATATGCCGGATTCCTGTCGATAAATTTACCAGTATGTAAAATATCTCTTATGGGACACATTTCCAGCAGCTTGGCACCTCTTAAAACTGTAAAAGTAGTTTGTGTTTCTTAATAATAATAATAATAATAATAATAATAATAATAATAATAATAATAATAATAATAATAATAATAATAAATAATGACACATTTTCCATTTGAAAGTGATATCTAGCCACCTCCACATACAGAGTATCGATGCCAATTTGATGCGGTCGTGTTTGAGCTCCTGGCATACCGCGAGCTTGTATGAACACTACATAACACAAGCCTATATACACACCAAGTGTATTAACTTTTCGAGTCCGTGACATATTAATTCCATAGCTAACTATTGTTCCAGACCAACGAAGCAGAGGGCATGTACTACAGCGGGGTAGGCAAGGGGTTGCTCCAGCTATGCAGAT
Organism: Anabrus simplex; assembly: GCF_040414725.1. NCBI lineage: Eukaryota > Metazoa > Arthropoda > Insecta > Orthoptera > Tettigoniidae > Anabrus > Anabrus simplex. The sequence goes on from NC_090266.1 coordinate 904,468,520, forward strand.
TGTCCCCCATTTAATCATATCTCCCCCAACATCTCCCCGCTGAGCGGGGCTTGTGGAGGGGACAGCCGACAGCTAAGCTTGGCTTTGACAAGTCGGAAGGAAATGGCGCGGTAGTGAGTGCAGATTTTATTCTGTGAAAATAGCGTATCCCATTGTAAAGGGCTGGATTTGAGATCTCCTCCGCGCAATGGGGAAACAAAAGAGAAGTGCAATTTGTGCTCGGTCACAAACGCTCAATAAACCTGACCAGTCCAGTTCAGACTTGGAAGGAATTACAGGCAAGTTCATGGAGAGTGTCCTGTTTGTCCAGAGGATTACCGGCGCCAGACAATGTGCTAATGACATCATCACTAGCTTGCCACCAAGATGGCAGAGATTCGAGTCCCGCTCTATTTCCCTGTGTTTCCGATTCTACGTAAAACTGCAGGTCTCGAATCTTGCAATCATAAGGTATAAGCTACTTTGTCAGACCGAGTGATTTATTCGCGCAGTTCGGGTCTCGTAGCTAGGAGGCGTCATTCGGGCGGCAGCCCTGAAAATGGATTCCCGTAGTTACCAATATGCAGTCCGACTCGTTGGCTGAATGGTCAGCATACTGGCCTTCGGTTCAGAGGGTCCCGGGTTCGATTCCCGGCCGGGTCGGGGATTTTAACCTTCATCGGTTAATTCCAATGGCCCGGGGGCTGGGTGTTTGTGCTGTCTCCAACATCCCTGCAACTCACACACCACACATAACACTATCCTCCACCACAATAACACGCAGTTCTCTACACATGGCAGATGCCGCCCACCCTCATCGGAGGGTCTGCTTTACAAGGGCTGCACACGGCTAGAAATAGCCACACGAAATCATATATATACCAATATGCACACTAGATAAATACTGAGGCTAAATTGACTGAATCGTAAGGGTTATGACCTCTGGTTCAGAGGGTCCAGGGTTTAATTCCCGATCGGGCCGAGAATTTTAACTACGAACGGTTAATTACTCTGCCTCTGGAATTTCTTGTTGGTGTTCGCCTTAATCCATCCCTTTTCATCATAACACGATTAAGCACAACCCAACACACTATACTTCCAACCTCCACTGAAACACGAAAAAGCATATACATCCTTCCGAACACGGTTGGCGACAGGAAGCGCATCCTGTCGAAAAAACAGGGCCAAATCGACATGAAGTGATAACCCCGAGTAATTGGAAAACAGGCCACGAAGAAGATGACTTGTACCTTATATCAAGGCCAAGCCGCTACCTTCCCAGTCCATTCCTTTTCTGGTACATACACGACGCCAAAGATGTTCAGTGCGTTAGTGCGATATTACACCACCAGCATAAAAGTCTATTCGTTTCCAAGAGGATGCTTGACTTTCTCCCCTGCAGTGAATTCACTCCTCTCTCGAAATGGGAGACATCTTGCTCGCGTATGAACAGGCCAGTTATCTCTTCCTCTCTCGGTGTACGAGACATCTTGCTCGCGTATGAACAGGCCAGTTATCCCTTCCTCTCTCGGAGTACGAGACATCTTGCTCGCGTATGAACAGGCCAGTTATCTCTTCCTCTCTCGGTGTACGAGACATCTTGCTCGCCTATGAACAGGACAGTTATCACTTCCTTCCTCGAAGTGGGAGACATCCTGTTCGCCTATAAACTGACCAGTTATCACTTCCTCCCTCGAAGTGGGAGACATCTTGCTCGCGTATGAACAGGCCAGTTATCACTACCTCTCTCGAAGTGGGATACATCTTGCTCGCGTATGAACAGGCCAGTTATCACTTCCTCTCTCTGAGTACGAGACATCTTGCTCGCCTATGAACAGGCCAGTTATTACTACCTCTCTCGAAGTGGGATACATCTTGCTCGCGTATGAACAGGCCAGTTATCACTTCCTCTCTCTGAGTACGAGACATCTTGCTCGCGTATGAACAGGCCAGTTATCTCTTCCTCTCTCGGTGTACGAGACATCTTGCTCGCCTATGAACAGGACAGTTATCACTTCCTTCCTCGAAGTGGGAGACATCCTGTTCGCCTATAAACTGACCAGTTATCACTTCCTCCCTCGAAGTGGGAGACATCTTGCTCGCGTATGAACAGGCCAGTTATCACTACCTCTCTCGAAGTGGGATACATCTTGCTCGCGTATGAACAGGCCAGTTATCACTTCCTCTCTCTGAGTACGAGACATCTTGCTCGCCTATGAACAGGCCAGTTATCACTTCCTCTCTCGGAGTACGAGACATCTTGCTCGCCTATGAACAGGCCAGTTATCAGTTCCTCTCTCGGAGTACGAGACATCTTGCTCGTCTATGAACAGGCCAGTTATCACTTCCTCTCTCGGAGTACGAGACATCTTGCTCGCGTATGAACAGGCCAGTTATCACTTCCTCTCTCTGAGTACGAGACATCTTGCTCGCCTATGAACAGGCCAGTTATCACTTCCTCTCTCGGAGTACGAGACATCTTGCTCGCCTATGAACAGGCCAGTTATCAGTTCCTCTCTCGGAGTACGAGACATCTTGCTCGTCTATGAACAGGCCAGTTATCACTTCCTCTCTCGGAGTACGAGACATCTTGCTCGTCTATGAACAGGCCAGTTATTACTCCCTCGAAGTGGGAGACATCTTGCTCGCCTATGAACAGGCCAGTTATTACTCCCTCTCAGGCAGTGAATGTACTCCTCTCTCGAAGTACGAGACACCTTGCCCACCAATAATCACTTCCTCTCTAGGACGATACCGTTTTTAGGACACTAGTAGGCCTATTCAATAATTTTTGCTCGCACACTTCAGCTTCATACCTTAGAGCGTGATAGCCGAGTGACAAAGTAACTGACTTCTCATCAACGCTGCCACGATTTGAGTCCTGGATAATGCATGTAGGGATTCCTGAAATGAAAAGCCACGTCCCTGTGGTTCAGGATCCACTTAATACTGGAGGTCCCGTGGTTGTAATCACGATATCAATATTTACTACAAGCTTGCTCCGGCACTTTACAACTCAACACGAATAGTTTAACTGATCCATCTCCATCTGATATTTTTTTCCTATTACGGGATCGGGGATTAGATAAAATTATATGGCATATTTTTACGGCCGAGCGCTCTTCATGACGCCAACCTCAGATGAGGAGTTAATGCAGATGAAATGTATGATCGTGGTCCGACTCGTTGGCTGAACGGTTAGCGTCCTGGCCTTCGGTTCAGAGGGTCCCGGGTTCGATTCCCGGCCGGTTCCGGGATTTTAACCTGAATTGGTTAATTCCAATGGCACGGGGGCTGGGTGTATGTGTTGTCTTCATCATCATTTCATCCCCATCACGACGCGCAGGTTGCCTACAGGCGTCAAATAGAAAGACCTGCACCTGGCGAGCCGAACCCGTCCTGGGATATCCCGGCACTAAAAGCCATACGACATTTCATTTCGTATGATCGTGAATTAAATTGTGTAAGGAATCAGCCGTGCTCTATGAATGGGAAATTTCCCGGTGTTTACCTGGAAGTGATAAAGGGAAACCACAGAAAACTATTTTCAGGAGCCGACAGTGGGTTTCGAACCCACTCGCCTCCAGTGATAAGAGCTCGACTCTACAGCAGTAGCACGTTCATACGCACGGCCACTCCGCTCGGTATCTTCACCTGAGGTAAATTAATGTAATAGTTTTCCAACAAAAAATAAGTTGTAGCCGTAAGGTTGCCTTCGAAAGAAGTTGGTTTCACACCCCACCGTCGCGTCTACAGGTCACAAACATGTTTTTCCGCGTGTTTCCTCATTGTGACACCAGGCAAATATAGAATCAATATCCTAATTAATATCATGGCCAACACCTTCCCAATACTGTGCCCTTTTCAAGGCAAGAACTGCGGTGATCTCTTCTTTCTTCTGTGCGCCGGCTGCCCCTGTAATAAATGACATGTAAACAATACTCACCGCTGCATGTAGACTCTTCTTTCTCGGTCGTGCCCGTCCGTTATCCCCGTAGAGGCCACCCGCTGATCAAGGAGTGAGGGAATGAAAAGAAGGGGTAAACTAACTAAAATGACGGTACCCAAGACTGAATTAAAATGTAAAATAAAAGACTAATTTATTCAATAAAAAGCAAAATGCTAAAAATGAACGTAAACTGTACTAGTGAAAAATGTAAACAAATGAAATAAGTGATACTAATAAAATATTAAAGAGTAAGGGTCTGTCTTACAAAACAATCATAATCTGCCTAAATAACTGACTGAAGGTCAAACACATTAATTAAAATATACCAGACTATCTTGACATTGTCTTCAAGTTAATAAAATGACTCAGTTTAAAACTCCGGTCAGAAAGACCACCTTCTTGAAATACAAAATTATTTACGGAGAAACTATCTCTCAAAATAAATTTAAAATATTTGACTCACAAAAAGTAAATTAAATTTGTTATGTCATCAAACCACTGACTCGTAGGAGTTATCAAATGTTTATTACATGTAGGTCATATGGTAAAATACCCAAATTTACATCATGGACTGCACGAAGCAAGTGTATCACATAAGGAAATAATTCGAAGAAAACAGAACAGCCATGAACATCACACTTCCTTTCCGACATAACCATTGTCTTATTCAAAACCTCATGATTAAACAAATAAATTATTGAAACATCACTCTGACTGTATCCAACCACTCATCTAAATTTTAAACTTCACCTTTATGTCTGTGATAGACTGGACTGCTTAAAAATAAACCAAAATTAGGCCAAGTGCCTAATGTTAACATTATCGAATGATAGCGATCCATGTACATCAAAATTTCTATTGAATTTTGCCGCTGACTGCGTTTCATTATTAATTCATATTTGTGGTATCACCACTAGATGGAGGCAGATGCCATCTTATTTACCATTCATTGCGGCAGTTTTATACAATTGGTTTATTTAAAGATCGCTTCATTTCAAAATAAAAATGTAGTGGATTTTAAAAGAAAGTTTGGTAATTACTTAAATGCCTGGTATGAGCATACCACTACTATTGTTTCGACCGTGACATAGTCGATGATCCATAAACCTAACATCTGAAATCTTATTTACATCATTACCTTAATTAACGGAGAAACACTGCTCCGATAAAGAAAATACAGAAATCAAAAAAAACTAACCTATCTACCCATTTATTTACAACAAATCAAATATAAATAATTCACATACGCTTACGTCCTACAAAATAAACGGTAAAGGTGCACTCAGAAAGAAAAACACAAAAGCAAACTGGATCCCACCATCGCGGCCTACTGGAAAGTAATAAGGATGAAATGCGCAAAATAAACTCGGAGTCACCAGAAAAATATACCCCGCTGCGAGTAGCAAAATGAAATATTGCGAATTTGACGGCAATCTCAAATTTCAGACGATATATGTCTGGACATGATATTATTTAACCTTGATGGACAAATTACTGTTACTTCACGTCATCCGTGACTCTACATAATTATTCAAAACACATTGACTCGTCGCTCTGTTCACATTGTACACTGGCTAGCATTTCTTGCCGAGCATTCACTTTCCCTGGAATTATTTAAACAAATACAGGCTCCTGCCTGTAGTATCGTAACCCATGTCGTACCACATTTAACACCCGTGGTTAAATTCTTCATTCCACACTTCTTATTAACTCATTAATTCGCGACGTCATTATTATTCATTATTCTCACAATACAGCCTCGCTCGTATCCGGCGGGCAAAATATCTGTCGTGCACATTACGGCTTCTTACGACAGTATCATGACATGGTCCAAATCATATTTCCATCATCAACGTAGATCATCAGGGATATTAATCATCTAGCTCGATCTCTCGATCATTCTCTGCTGAACATATCACAAAAATCTCAGAGCTGACTTATCAATGGCGCTCACTGTTTCTAATAAAAAAAAAATTAACGAGATTGCCTCTCAAAACACAGATGTTGAAACATGCGTAACCGCAACTACACAGAAATAAATACTCGCGTCTACCACACTCGTCGCAAAACACGCGGGATAGGTACAATCAAAACCGGTCATCTGAAGGATGATTCCCCAACACAAAACAAGCTGAAATGCGCAAAAATAGCAAAATAAACATTGAAATCATCGCGGTGGCGTCTACAAGACCAAAACTCAAACAAAAGTATGACTCTAGTCATCGATCTAAATAAACATGATGAATAAATAAAGATAAACTGGCATTACACTCGTAGATCAAATATCATAGCTTCCTAACTGTCAAAATGACATACTACAGAAACAAACCATACAACACGCAAACAACATCTACCTAACAAAATGCACAAATAAACCTATCTGAAAGTGCAACATAAACATTATTATTATTATTATTATATTATTATTATTATTATTATTATTATTATTATTATTATTATAATTAGCAGTATTATAAAACTGTGAATTATTTACAACCCTACCTAGTACTCTAAATTACATTGATCATCGATTTTTGCCACGGTCCTACATATTTATTTACATTATTTAATGATGCTCATACCTGTGATGGTGGAGGCAGGTTGGTTCACCCTGCGGTCCCGGTCATGGTGGAAATTAGAATTCCATCTTCAAGCTGATGTGGTATTCCAGATTTTTACACACGCAAATTTGACACATTCTTGCCATGCCGTGACACACGATTATATTAGCATAAAAAACTCGCACTTCTCTCACTCCAGTGAAAGTTAGAAGATGCCACTGCAGACTCCTGCCGTTGTGTAGATGGACGATCACCTCGCTATCTACCTGGAAATCCTGCTGGCCTGCTCGCCGATCCCTCAGCTCTGTTTACACTACAGCTTACAGAACATTAACCCCACTGGGACATAACTGTTTCCTCAAGGTTTACTATTGCGGCCTTCATTGAAAAAAGTCAATCTCCTTCCTGTCTGTCTTTACTAGTTTCTGCCCGTAAATATCTCGCTTGCCAACAGTTTATTGAACGGTAGAAACAAGCTAAAATACAGTTTATGTTGTGGAGAAAATTTTATACTGATCTCACATGTAACACTCCCCGCTGGTTAGAAATGTCTTTATGTAAATATGCTGAAAACATGGACTTGTTTCCCTCGACTAGTAATGTGAGTTCATTTAAGTTGAAAGTGTAGCTCTTGCCTACTCTCCCTGCATGTACAGTAAAAGTCTGTGAAAATGTTCATTTCTCTGAAATGCTATTCTCCCAAGTAAATAATACAAGGCTTTGTAAAAAAAAATGCCTACAAGTGTCTGATCGCTTTCTTACCAGCCAAAATAAAGCTGACTAAATGCATTTGCTGACACACTCTGTCACTCTGTCAAAACATAAATTCACTGAGAATACTGAAGTAACACTAAAAGTACTCAAGACAATAACTGAGAACTGAGAACGACTGAGACTTACAGAAACACTGCCAAGACTCAACAAAACAACTGAGAACTCTGAAGACACTGAGGATTCAAGAACACTGAGACTTCGACCCTCTGGTCGCTGGTTTTTGTCAAGATTCCTCCCACCACCTGGAAAATAGTTCCGTGGAAGGGATGTGGCGTAATGATATGGTCCTCGGGAGCGCTTTCTCGTACATCCGTAGGTTATGGTTTTCAAAATTCATCTGCAAAACTTCCTAAATTTTGTCCGACTCACATGTGATATTGCGCCGCGGGAAATGATCACAGGATAATCCACACGACGGCGCGCGTCACTGGTGTTATTTTCTTCCGGTGGATGGCCTCATCCTGCCATGACAGCTCCTTCGTCTGGATCCCATTACTCCTCCGTGTGAAGTTGAATTTTATTAATTAGGCACTAATTTACCACAGATTCGCACCGATAATTCATCAAATATTATAAAGAAGTCAGGACACTGTTTTTCACTACCACACCGGGCTTCAAATGCCGAAATACTGACTGTAGATTTCCCGGTATGACAGTTCATTCAAATTTAGAATTTTCTGATTGGCTGAGACTTTCGCGCCCTTCGTAGCGTGGGTGCCTCCGCTTCCTCCCAAGGATTGGCGGTTATTTTCGTTGTCTTCTATTGTCCTAGCCAAGTAGGTCAAGCTTCAACGCGTGCTTTTCTCGTGAGAACGACCAGCAAGTCGCCGCTCCTATGCGGTGTCATAAAATTTATTGGAAGGAACCCTAAGGATGGTTTACAAGTGGGTCGTGCTTAGAGAAGAGTTTCATGGATTCTATTTGCCGTCAGGCTGGCGCCAGAAAGTTCCTTTGTGACTGCTAGTTTCACAGCCTCACTGTGGTATCTCATATGCGAAATATTCAATTTGATTGTAAATTAATTTAGGCAAATTCGCTTATGGGTGCAATACTAACGCTTTACTGTACCGGCGTAGCCGAATATTTGTGTTTGTATTAATGACACATTTAACCTCTAACAAAATAAATAAATAAATAAATAAATAAATAAATAAATAAATAAATAAATAAATAAATAAATAAATAAATAAATAAATTAGGAAGTAAATAACTTAGGAAAAATGAAATGGCATATGGCTTTTAGTACCGGGAGTGTCCGAGGAAATGTTCGGCTCGCCAGGTGCAGGTCTTTTGATCTGACTCCCGTCGGCGACCTGCGCGTCGTGATGAGGATGAAATGATGATGAAGACGACACATACACACAGGCCCCGGGACAGCGAAATTAACCAATGATAGTTAAAATTCCCGACCTTGCTGGGAAACGAACCCGGTGACCAAAGGCCAGCACACTAACCATTTAGCCATGGATCCGGGCATGTACTTAGTGTATTTTAATATAAAAGTCACGTCCTTCAGATTCCAGGTAAAACAGGAGATCCCGTTGCTACGATCACGATATCCATGAACTACAAGCTTTTTTTTTCTTTTTGCAAATACATACATACGTACATACTTCAATATTATATTGTCGGTTGAAATGCCTCAGATTGCAGAGTGCTGATCCTAAGTTGGTGGGTTCGATCCGAGGTCAGTCCCACTGGTATTTAATGTTGCTCAAAGAGGCCAGCCTCTTGCGGTAGAATTTACTGGAACCCCACTGTCGGCAGCCCTGAAGATGGTTTTCCGTAGTTTTCCGTTTTCACACCAGGCAAATGCCGGGGCTGTACCTTAATTAAGGCCACGTCCGCTTCCTTCCCACTCCTAGCCCATTCCTGCCCCATCGTCGCCATAAGACCTATCTGTGTCGGTGCGACGTGAAGCAACTAGCAAAAAGAATTTACTGGGTCATAAAAATACCTATTGCGAGATAAAAATTCTTCACCTCGGCGTTTACTACATGGAATATATCGCTCTTCTCCCGCACACAATAGCATTACTGCTTCTTGTTATAGTGGTCTCCCTAACCCCCCACACACATGTACATAACAGTTAATGCTCACTGTTTCAATTAACCCTGCGGTTACTCTATTGATCGAACGAGAACTAGCCTTAGGGAAGCATTTACATTCAGGACCATTTCGACCGTGGTTATGCAAAACTGCATTATGCATGAACAATCGTTCATATTGATTTAGATATTCATTGGGGTCAAAACGCAGTGTGTCCTTTTAGATACTCGGTCAGATTTCATTCATGTGGTCTGAATGAAAATTATCCACAGTAACGACAACATTGTAGGAATTTTGCACAATAATAATAATAATAATAATAATAATAATAATAATAATAATAATAATAATAATAATAATAAATTTACTTCATCTCCTTTCTGATTCTAGAGGGTTCGTAGAGTCGGTAATTTACCCGAGAAGAGATTCTCTACCGTCTCAATAAATCTGCTGACATGGCTATTGTACCCGCTCAAAGCCTGAGTCCCAACCAGCATTTATCTCAGTGGGTGTTACGGTCCGAATCTATCGCAACTAATAAATAATAAAAAAATTTATGAAGATATAAGATCTCCAATTAAATGTATGGGCGCCATCCAATTAGTACTACAGGGTTGAACGGGGCACTCTAATCATTAACTTTAAGGCTCATCATCAAAACACCTAAAAAACAATATATTAAATCAGATCTAAGGGAAAAATATGAAGGCTCCGTCCTAGGAATGGGGACGGATATTTAAACAGTCACCAAGGGTTTACTATTCTACAAGAACAAGAACCTGGAACTGTTTCCTTGCAAATGCTAAAGGAGCATTTTATTTAAGTAAACATTTTTTTTACACACACAACCAAAATCTGTTGATCCTTAATTTGCCGGAATTAGCAAATTATTCCTGAATTTTTTTTACACAATATTTGACACTTTTGACCACCCATCCATTTGGGTGGTGAAACCGTTGATATCTGAAGGTATCAGATTTACCCTCGATAACACCATGACCATTTATGGTCATGGACCAATTACCTGTTGGCCAAGTCATCGCCTCCACTTATTTTGAGATGAGACCAACCCGGGAAACTACAAACTCTCCCCGGGTTCCTAACCAAGATATTCTAATCGTTAACCGAAGGAAACGACAAAGAGACTCTAACCTAATGGTCCAGATGTAGGGATTTGCCTTCATATTACAAATATTAACTTAAATTATTTACAACAACTCTACATTATTACTTTATTTCGCCAGCTGACTTCCCTAGTATCACTCATCATCATCACCCGAAATAATAATAAAAAAATAAAAAAATAAAAAAATATTGTTATTATTATTATCCACATTATTATTAATAGTGGAGATCATGATTATCGTAACCCGTAATCATCCTCGCTCTAATATTTCAACTTCTCACTCTTATTATTATAATCTGAAATAAAAAAAGTAGATTCTTCTTCTTCTTCTGATTCTTCAAATATTATTATTATTAAAGTAGTTTGAAAATTTCAATATTTTCATTTCAACTCCCACCATCATTGTTATGTTCATAAATTTAAAAAAATCTTCTTATTCTTCTTCTTCTTCTTCTTCTGATTTTTCAAATTTTATTATTATTTTTATGGTAAATTAATTTCACGTGTTACACCATCGTTAGCGATATTTATGGTTAATGCATAAGCTTTTACAATTTCGGTCTACTTTGGCACTAAGCAATTGCCATGATTTACTTGGAATATTATTATTATTATTATTATTATTATTATTATTATTATTATTATTATTATTATTTCGAAAATCTTATTTTTATTTCCCATCTTTAGGATTTAGTAACATATGTTATCTCCCAAATATGAACCACCCAGATCCGATTTCACATCGGTTGGGCCATCATAACGGTATTCGAACCCGCAACCTTATTTTCGTACTGTCGTTAATTCAAGGGAACACCATCTCCTCTCAGTACAAATATCAAATCCCATGGCACCTCGCAGTTGGGCAAATACATCCAATCTCTGCAAGTGGTAAATTATTCTTTCCATTTTTGTTTTGAAGTCCATTTTTTCACTGGATCTCTTCAGATATTTAAATAATTAACCCTCGGTGCGTGGACTCTATTCTGCCACTCATAACACCGGTCTCGGAATACGACCTCAATGTCGGCCTTAAGATCCATCTATTTCTTCATCAACATCAGTACAATTCACTTTCATCTCGTGCCGGATTTCCGTCCCGCACGACTTCCGATCTCAAAAATGGGCTCAAACCACTCTGGGCTTTCAACATATCGTGACCACCCTATACATATGCTTCTATCACTTCTAAACAAATATTTATGATTGTTATGAAGTCGAAAAAACGTTAAATCAACAATTAAGGTTAAAATCAAATTTACTGCCCGAATCAAAATATTCACGACACATGTTATCTCCACATTGAAATTACTTTAACTTGCAATTATTCCATCAACTTAGGCCCGTGCCATTATACACAAAGCATTGCAATAAACACGCATTTACGTATTACCCACGTTCATTTATCACTCCGATACTTCTACTGATTATTATGTTTCTGTCCACTGGCGAAACTTCGCTGCACGTATAATCATCGATATTTACAGACAATTCAATGGACTTCATTCCGTCCCACAAGAAGAAAAATCACTCGGCAACCCTCTACCTCTGGATACTCTTACAACATGCCTTAATATCTATAAAGTTTCCGATAACGGAAAACACATTTGAGCACTTATAAAATGAATATTAATCTTATCTTTACGTGAAACGTGCACCATACAATTTCAAACAATTCAAGCACTTGAATAAACATATCAACCCTACTCTACTCTATTAAATAATCAAAATTATGATGAGTGCTTGATCTGATTATGTACATATTAATTTGTCCCTTTGTCTATCTATCTTTGAATTTATACGAGCCGGAAACGGTTCGTTTCACAATTAACTTACCATAATGAAGGATGATTTCCTCCCGCTAACGATAGCAATCTACAAATAGATTAAAGGGTACTCATCTCAGCCTGTAATTTGCTAAACCGGACGAGGAGCACCGGCCCCGGTCCAGTTTAGCCCTGCATCCTACTGGATTTCTTGCCAGCTTGAAGAAGTAATTCAATGCACTTTTCAGGTTTACACATATTAAATTTCAAGTTTTTAAAATTTTAACATTTTAATAATTTTACACACACTAATACTGAACTGAAAATTTACATTCCTGGCCTTTTATCTAGCCCACTTAATGTAAATATACATTCTTCGTTCCTTTCCCGGACACTAGGAACATGGGATACCTCGGGATCCCCTTTTACAACGGCCCGGGCGCGCACTCGAATTCCCGTCGCGTGTTCACGCAGCTGACCAGGTATCAGTTGATGATTGACTGTTTACTGGGTGAAATACGTCGAACACCCGTGATCGTTCTCACGCCACGTACTTTCTAATTTCTTTTTGTAGATCTCACACTCCTATCCGTAGGTTTTAATTTAACGAGTTCTGTAAATATTGGAACTCTTCCTGCTAGTAGACTGTTCAAGACTGTAATATGAACCACTACACGTCACGAATCTGTGCTACGTAACATTCTAACACTTCGAACACTTCTCCACGAGTAAATATACACATGCTCCCTGGCGTAGTAACAGCTCGGAATATTCACCAGTATGTTACGCACCCCTGGCGTGGTAACAGCTCGAACACATTATCAGAAAATTAGTAAGTCCGTCTCCACGACCCTATATTTACACTGACTGACAGAGCAAATGCAACACGAAGAAGGAGTGGTTCGAAAGGGATGAAAGTTGGGGAAAAAACAGAGACGGCACGGACGAATAATTGATGTTTATTTCAAACCGATATGCAGGTTACACAATGTGCACGGCATCGACTCAGTAGGATGTAGGACCACCGCGAGCGGCGATGCACGCAGAAACACGTCGAGGTACAGAGTCAATAAAAGTGCGGATGGTGTCCTGAGGGATGGTTCTCCATTCTCTGTCAACCATTTGCCACAGTTGGTCGTCCGTACGAGGCTGGGACAGAGTTTGCAAACGGCGTCCAATGAGATCCCACACGTGTTCGATTGGTGAGAGATCCGGAGAGTACGCTGGCCACGGAAGCATCTGTACACCTCGTAGAGCCTGTTGGGAGATGCGAGCAGTGTGTGGGCGGGCATTATCCTGCTGAAACAGAGCATTGGGCAGCCCCTGAAGGTACGGGAGTGCCACCGGCCGCAGCACATGCTGCACGTAGCGGTGGACATTTAACGTGCCTTGAATACGCACTAGAGGTGACGTGGAATCATACGCAATAGCGCCCCAAACCATGATGCCGCGTTGTCTAGCGGTAGGGCGCTCCACAGTTATGGCCGGATTTGACCTGTCTCCACGCCGACGCCACACGCGTCTGCGGTGACTATCACTGACAGAACAGAAGCGTGACTCATCGGAGAACACGACGTTCCGCCATTCCCTCATCCAAGTCGCTCTAGCCCGGCACCATGCCAGGCGTGCACGTCTATGCTGTGGAGTCAATGGTAGTCTTCTGAGCGGGCGCCGGGAGTGCAGGCCTCCTTCAACCAATCGACGGGAAATTGTTCTGGTCGATATTGGAACAGCCAGGGTGTCTTGCACATGCTGAAGAATGGCGGTTGACGTGGCGCGCGGGGCTGCCACCGCTTGGCGGCGGATGCGCCGATCCTCGCGTGCTGACGTCACTCGGGCTGCGCCTGGACCCCTCGCACGTGCCACATGTCCCTGCGCCAACCATCTTCGCCACAGGCGCTGCACCGTGGACACATCCCTATGGGTATCGGCTGCGATTTGACGAAGCGACCAACCTGCCCTTCTTAGCCCGATCACCATACCCCTCGTAAAGTCGTCTGTCTGCTGGAAATGCCTCCGTTGATGGCGGCCTGGCATTCTTAGCTATACACGTGTCCTGTGGCACACGACAACACGTTCTACAATGACTGTCGGCTGAGAAATCACGGTACGAAGTGGGCCATTCGCCAACGCCGTGTCCCATTTATCGTTCGCTACGTGCGCAGCACAGCGGCGCATTTCACATCATGAGCATACCTCAGTGACGTCAGTCTACCCTGCAATTGGCATTAAGTTCTGACCACTCCTTCTTGGTGTTGCATTTGCTCTGTCAGTCAGTGTATATTCGACTCCCCTCTCCTCCGAGTTCACGGGAGGTCATCTTAGGGCATGCAGTTCCGATATCCTCATCCGACTATTTTCGCCTTTGCCAGTGGCTTAAATATGGGATCCAATGATGTAATTATGTTCTCCAAGGCTTTATGCCAATTCTCAACTAATATCGTTCTCTGGTAATTGATATAATTGCGAATTTAGCTCTTGTATCCCGGCCTGGGATTTCGCGCTCCTTTGCCGCGTCCTTTACCTACAGCCAATCAACGGATAGCATTCATGAATTCTCAGAATTACGCCAATCAATCTCCCTCAGTTAGTGACTTTTAATAACTTTTATTATATGGTTAGGCTTCTAAATTCCACCTTATTCCGAATTTATAACTCACTTCCTTCTATAATTTTAATCTGTGAAGTTAAGGTTGCTAGCGCCTCTTACAATACAAAGTTGTCGTACCTGCCACTGGTCTAAGAATTTTACGATTGGTCCAAGCTAGCGCGGGACAGAGAAGTTTCATATTTTTTTTCTTCAAGTGCCAACCTTACGCTCAGCTCCTGCTAGTAACTTGGAGCTCCTTTGACATCTTTTCTAGGAATTTTGCATATGGCTCTTGCGGGGTTGCCACAGCAAATTTCACTCGTGGTGATGAATGTTTCCACTAACTTGTCAACAACTCTCGCCTCTCTCTTTCCCCTTGGTCACCATTTCTGAGAATTCTAATTCTGCTGTCCATTGTATTCCTTAATCTTATTGGAGACAACAGTCTGTGGCAGGTTGCACAATACCATCTCGGCCTGTTCTGGACTTCTTATGTAAAGTAAGATATTCTTGCTTCTGAAACTGAAATATATATTCCTCAATAATCAATTTCAATTGAATGACGCCTATCTAACATTTAAACACTCTGAAATATCAGCCACCGGGCGAGTTGGTCGTGCGGTTGAGGGCGCGCAGCTGTGAGCTCGCATCCGTAAGATAGTGGGTTCGAACCCCACTGTCGGCAGCCCTGAAGATGGTTTTCCGTGGTTTCCCATTTTCACACCAGGCAAATGCTGGGGCTGTACCTTAATTAAGGCCACGGCCACTTCTTTCTCACTCCTGGCCCCTTCTTGTCTCATCGTCGCCATAAGACCTATCTGTTCTGTGTCTGTGCGACGTAAAGGAAATAGCAAAAAAAGAAAAGAAATATCAGCTTTCACTATTCTGGGATTCGATCACGTAACTTTGAACATAGTAGACTATCGCTTAACTAATTTTGCTGCCTAATGTAAAGCGATTGTAGGTCGATGTGAATCAATGTTGGATCACCTGCCTGCTTCCTCGTACATTGGCGGATAAGTTATTCCGTAAACAGCGTAGCTCCAATGCTTTTACAAGTCAACCGGGTTCGAATTGTTGGTATGTGGGAGGCTCGCATGCCTACAGAATAAATCGTGCAAATGCAAAAATAATGTTGCATAAATTATTTTGTATCAATAATAATATATTGTTTTATTTTCCTGTTCGGCAGTTTATTTAAGATTGTTTATTATTTGATTAGATCATTTGAAAGTCTTATACACACTAAACACACTCTTAAAATTCTGAAATACATATGCCCTTCTCCCTAACCCGTGGTAATATGAACTCATCGGACCAAAAATGTCACCCTAGTGCGCACACACAGATGAATCGTCAAGCCTGTACAGATGGCGCAGCAAACGAGTCCCGAGCTCAACCGCACGGGCACTGCCTCTACGGGAGCATAAGGCAGAAGCGATCAGTGTACGTCAACATGGGTAGATGCAAGGATGTGATAGAGTGACAAAAAGGGGCAATCGTGTTTGGCCATGCCCATAGCCATACGGTGCGTGAAATTGCTGGATTTGTTGGTGTTTCACAGTGGACTTGTCAACGTGTCTGCGAGCAGTGGTGTCCTACACGTGGCCACGAAACACGAAGTCAGAATTTTGGTCGGAAGGAGATCCTGACTGAGAACTCCCGGAGACGCGTTTCACCGCTTGTGAATCAAAGTCTCTTCCAAACACGACAGGAATTGCTGCAGTCAGTGAATGAAGGTTCATCCCAAACTGTTAGCGAGAGAATATTGCGACGGGAACTGCATGCAAGGAACATTTGGTTTCGGTCTTCTTGCTAGAGGCCATTATTCACACAGGCACATAAGCTGCGTGTTCATCAATGGGATAGAAATAATCGAACGAGGACAGTAGCTGACAGGCGGAACGGAATGTGGTCTGACGAATAACGTTTGTACCTGCATTCCAATGACGCACGTCGTCGAGTGCACCGAACGCCAAATGAAGCATTTCATCTTGGATGCTTACAAAAACAGGTTCAAGCCGGAGGTGGGTGTGTGAGGTTTTGGGCTTTATTTTTGTATCATGGATTGGTCCCGCTCACTGAATGACCACTAACATGAAACAGCATGTTTATTTAAACATTCTGGATGATCAAGTGTTGCCCTTCAATCAACATCTGCATGGTAAGTATGCTATTCATACCCCGATTTTTTCAAGATGACAACAGCAAAGTTCATCGGGCTGGACGCATATGTGACTGGTTTTATGAACACTCCCCCACAATGTTACACCTCGATCAGCCTCCAAAATCACCTGACTTGTACTCCATTCAAAATCTATGAGACATGTCGGAACAGCGGGTAAACGCTGATAACAGCATCCCCGCAATTTGGTGGAACTGAGCGATCAAATCCTCAGTGAGTACCTTAACCTGGATGTGACGTACATGCACAACATTGCGGACTCACTTTCTAACCGAATCCAGGCAGTTATCAAGTCCAGAGGCGGACTTACACGGTATTAAATGAAGCTTGTAACGATTTATCCAGGGGTGACTTAACTTTTTGTCCAGTGAGCTTAACGAGATGTGTGGTTAAGGGTTAAACTCCATCAGGATTCGTGAACGCCACTATTAATTCATTGTGAGTACCGTAAATGAACCCGTAAACCTAGCACGGATACGAAGAACATGTAGGTACCTTAGAACAGGAGGTGCACACACAGACCAGGAGCAGGTATTGTACAGGGTGGAAACTGCGCGCTGCATGTCAAGCCTCGTAAGAGCTCACTTGTCAGGGGCGCGGTCGGTGTTGTGATGTTGTGATAGTAGACGGTACTCGATGGTTCGAATCCCATGCTTTTGTTTACGGCCAGTTGACTGGGATGCGGCAACATTGCATACTTAATTGTTTCCAAAGACTGATTTGTTGTTTTGGCCCTGAAAAGGGCCATTGGTATGGTGGCATATGTTATGGAGCTGGGTTAAAGGAGGTTAGGAAACATGTGACTGGATTTTTAACGCAGCTCCTGTACAAACTGACGACGTCCGTGGTCCATATAGAGCTGCGCGCGATGTTGTAAGGAATGTCTGGCACGTTGCAATATCTCTGGCGTAACGGATTGGCATGACTCGGTGATGAGCTGTCTAAGGTGACCAGGATTGTTCTGCTCCTGTGCATACACCAGTTGTTTTACATGGTCCCACAGAAATAATCGAGGGGTGTAAGATCGGGTGATCTGATGGGCCAGAGGACAGGTCCTCCACTTCCTATCCATTTATCAGGATACCACGCATAAAAAGGGTTCCGGACAACCATCTCCGCGTGGTGGGAGGAGATACGTGATATTCAAACAACATCCTGCAGCGGTCAAGGAGTGGCACGTGTCCCAAGAACGGCGGTAGGTCACCTTGCAGAAACCACAGAGAGTGGTCTCCCGTCAGAGGTCCCTGAATGGAATGAGGACAAATGTGGGGACCATTGACGCACGATGCTACACCATACGTTCACGCCCCACTTTACCTGAAAACCTGTCTGTCGTACCCAATGGGGATTATCCACACTCCAGTAATGCACATTATATCGATTAAGGGTTACATTGTTGTGGAACTGTGCTTCCTCTGTAAATAAGATAGTCGCTAAAAATGCAGGATCAATGTCCTCATGCTGTAGGGTCTATCGACAGAACGCCACCCGTGCTTCAAAAATCATTACCATGGAGCTCCTGGTGTAAGTGCAGATGGTATGGGTGAAACCGCTGAGTGTACAATATCCGCATAACAGACGTCCGACTGATGTTCGTCTCCTGTGCAATGGCCCGTGTGTTAGTGTGAGCATTACGCCGAACAGCGTCAGACACAACCTCTCAGTTGTAAGCAAACTTCACGGGATGATCTCGAACAGGCCCTGTCCTTCTCAGGAACGCAGTAGCTCGCAGACGTCTTTCCAAACTCCGAAATATCATGTCTGTCGGTCGTGGTCTATCCGGATAGCGTTCTTGGTACAGGCGTTGTGCCAGGTATGCATTCTGTCAAGTTTCTCCATGGTTGAGTAACATATCCACATACTTGTCACTGGAATACATCACGAGTTAGTGAATAGGCTTTGTGTTGTGTTTTTTTGTGTTGCGACGTGCGTCGAGTGAGGGAAGGTTGCGCAGCTAGATACCTACCTGCCTTCCCATGTTGTTATCGTTCCAATAGGGCACACCTTGCCCTACCTGTGGTCTACGAAGCTTGGAACTTGCATGACGTAAGTATTTGGTTGCCTGTGTCCTAGCCACAACCATCACCTCCTCATAATCATCCAAGTCTGTTTAATACGCTATGCCACGATGCATACAGCCCAGTACATGGCGAAATAAACAAATCAGTCTCTGGAAGCTATCAAGTATTCAACCTTATCACATCCCAGGTAACTGGTGGCAGAAAAAAAAGTACTTGCGTGGGATTCGAACCTTCGAGCACCGCGCCCCTGCCAAGTGAGGCTTGACATGCTGCGCGCAGTTTCCAGCCTATACAATACCTGCTTGGTCTGTGTGTTCACCTCTTGTTCTGGGGTACTTGTTATTCATACCTGTGCTCGTTTCAAGGGCTCATTTGAGGTACCCGTAATGAATCAAGAGTGGTGCTCATGATTCTTGCTGTCTTCTAACCCGTAAACACACATCTTGTTGTATTACACTGGTTTAGGGAGAGGGACCGATGTATTTCATGATTGTAACATAAGCGGTGGGATGCATAAAAGTAAATCGCAAGGGGCTGTAAACCAACCGGTAGATTATTCGGTAACCTGCCTAGTTCTGTGCTGAAGGGAAGATTCGCCATTTCTCATCTCGAGGCCCCAAGTTTCATTCCCACCTCGTACAAAAAATTTAACCCAGGTCTTAGTAATGGAATGGGATTTATTTGACTTTGAAAGGTCAAATAAGGATCTGTCTGATATTAGGAACAGTGTTGTTGATACTGCACCTTATCTGCCTTTAATTATGCCTGGCTAGCTATCTCAGGGGTATACTTTCGGAAAGAGAGCATCTAAACTAAATTCGAAATGACTAGGGCAGGAAATAGGTGCAAAATCTACCGGAATATGACATCAAACCTGAGGGGTAAAATTTAATTTATTGCCTAAGGCAAATATATCTTAAAATCAAATGACACATTCTAGGGAAAAATCGGAATCGGGGTGCCATGCCCCTTGAAATATTAACTTAAAGTTCGTTGGAATGTTAGGTTCTTATTTTCGAGTGGGGTTGCAGATAAATCTGGTCACTTTCATTTGATTCTTACGACCATTTCATGCAAACTCAGAGAAAAATGCAGAGAAATAAAAGATATATCAGAACTATGCCGACAAAGACATCAGAGATGCTTTTCATGTTATGTTTAGAATGATGGTGCAAACGGATTGGCGGAGAAAATGTTTCTTTCGGAGAAAATGAGGTTACTTTTTTGACTTCCGGGCGTGCGAATCAAATTGACGAACTTAAAGTCCAGAGCGCAAGCCTTTGCCGTGCTTCAGGAAAGAGAAGGGGATGGGGGAGACGTGGGGTGTATCATGGAGATAGGGATAATGCTCCGCGCGTGTGCACAAGTTTCCTCGTTCGACTCGCACAGGATTTTCCTTGTCTCTTACAGACAATATCCACAGTTCGTTTTTTGACACACTGTAATTAAGGCACCCTTGTCAGTCAAGGAATGCACCAGATCGTTTTCCCTCTCGTCTGTTGGTCGCAGTAACGTTCTTTATTACTAAACATGCTGGAAGATGCAACGCCGCCGCCTCACGATTGTGTATTCCTTCACTCACAATGTTCTAAATGAAATGAAATACTGAACGGAGGAAGCGACACGTCAATGGTTTAATTACATTAGATGTTCACTATATCCCCCTCCTACTTCGATGCACAATTCACAGCGGTGTAACAGTGACCTTTGTGCTCTGGTCAGGATGTGTGGTGTGTCACGAACGACAAGCAAAGTTGCCTATATACTCGGTACAAGTTCATTTACTCATTCTACGGAGTTCGCATAGTAGTCAATTTGTGCAGAACAAACTGTGCACTACCTACTGGGGCTGGGAAGCGACTATGCGAAGCGAACGAGAAACACAGAGCATTCTCACTTCTCCTCCCATCCCTTCCGTCGTCTGGCGCACAGCAACAGACAGCGGCTGGCTCTCGTCAATTTGAATCGCGCGCCCGGAAGTAACAAAGTAAGCTCATTTTCTCGAAAATAAAAATTTTCTCCACCAATCCGATTGTACCATCTTTCTTAATATAACACGAAGAGCATCGCTGATTTATTTGTCGATATATTTCTGATACGCCGGCCCCATGTTGTAGGGGTAGCGTGCGTGCCTCTTACCAGGAGGCCCCGGGTTCGATTCCCGGCCAGGTCAGGGAATTTTACCTGGACCTCAGGGCTGGTTCGATGTCCACTCAGCCTACGTGATTGGAATTGAGGAGCTATCTCACGGTGAGACGGCGGCCCCCGTCTAGAAAGCCAAGAATAATGGCCGAGAGGATCCTTCGTGCTGACCACACGACACCTCGTAATCTGCAGGACTTCGGGATGAGCAGCGGTCGCTTGGTAGGCCAAGGCCCTTCAAGTGCTGTAGTGCCATGGAGGGGGGGGGTAGCTCTGATACATCCTGTATATTGCGCCGCACACATTTAACTATTTTCCTAGATATGGGTATACGTTAACACATAGAAAATACTCCCATAAACCGAACTAACACCCTAGCATAACACAAACTAGCTAAATAACACTGAATCTAATAGGTAGGCTTTTTTGTTTGCTTAAAATAGGTTTATTTTGATTTTGCTTTATGGATGAAGCTGTTGATGTCTTCTAAGAATATTTTCACGGCCGAATTGGTTAGTACGGTCCAACTGGACATCTGTAGACACCAACATCTGGCGTAGGCGAAAGTTTGCCAACTGTGGAATAAATGAGTGTTTGCATACTCTTGCTGCTGAACTTATTTCTCCTAGCTACACTAGCAATACCCACAGCTGAAGATTTATACTGCTCAAGATGGGATTTCTGCACACATTTAACCTCAAAAAATTCTAATCGTACACTTCAGTAAGCATACTAGGGTATTGCAGTGCAACTTTTAGGTTAGTTACTGTAAACTTACTTGCTTGTAGCATACCTGACAGAAGAATACTCGACCATCCTTCACAAAGTTTCGATCTGTAGCAATCCGTTTTTTCAAGAAGTGTGATTTAGGCATTGTTTCGCTATATAACAATTAAAGTGAGATAAGTATTGCAGCAACAATTCCTCACGTTTTCTGGCAGCTGTACTCTCGGTGGTTGACTGGTGGCCAACCCGCTACACTCCTCCTCACCGCATCAAGGTGTCACCGGATGTCACAGTGAAATGGGAGGCATGAGACGTGATGTACCTAAAGGTAGTAACCAGAACTCTCCACGTCGTACTACATAGAGGCGTGGTGGAAATCATTTTACGACGTTTCAATGGGAGAATAATATTTTTCATTTGAAGGAGGCAAAACAGCTATTTATGTTGTTTTAGGTACCAATCTTCATTTAGGTATTTTAGGTACAACGAAATTCACACATTCTGCTTCAGGAAGAGTGAAACAAATATATATCTTGAAATTTGTTAAATAAATAGCCAGGGAAAATAGGTTAAAACCTAAAATCGGGGGCCCGCAAACAAATGAACCCGGTCACAATAAATCAAAGACGGGATGAGTCCACAACCCAAACAGAAATAGCAAATAAACAAGACGAAATACATTATTCCCTGGAATCTGAGATAGAGATAAGCACATATACGGTACAAGCAATGCCCCTCCTCTAAGGAATAGGTGGTTGTTGAACTCTCGTCTGGATGGTTCATAACTAGAGACGAGAATTATAGGCACTAAAAACAGTTAAAATAGGCAGGCATATAGGCTCTTAAATTAGCCAAAATAGGCACTAACGTGCAAAATAGACAACAAAATAATCATGAAAAACATACTTATAATAACACGCTCAATTACTATAAAAGGAATTTACAACAAGCAACTTTTCAATGTTTTCCGGTAACAATCTTGTTCTCCTGTCGGGCAGAATGTTTTGTACTGAGGTAAATCCCCCAGCATCACTGGAAGTGATTGGAAAAAACTTCAATGAAGCCACTTCATCTGGTCTTAGTTCAACTGCTTCATCTACCTCACCTCGTAGCTCCCTGGCTACTTTTACCGTCACCGGGCGAGTTGGCCGTGCGTTTAGGAGTGCGTAGCTGTGAGCTTTCACCCAGGAGGTTGTGGGTTCGAACCCCACTGTCGGCAGCCCTGAAGATGGTTCTCCGTGGTTTCCCATTTACACATCAGGAAAATGCTGGGGCTGTACCTTACTTAAGGCCACGGCCGCTTCCTTCCCATTCCTAGGCCTTTCCTATCCTATCGTCGCTATAAGACCTATCTGTGTCGATGCGACGTAAAACAAATAGCAAAAAAAAAAATTACCTTCGTTTTCCATCATGGATTCGGCTGCAGGACTCTTATGGAACGTTTTGCTGCCAGCGCCTACCTTCCCAGAGGTTCGGTCAAAATTTCTCCTGACTTCTTTCACAACCCTAAATGACTCCACCGGGCGAAAGCCACTCGTCTCCAACTCGGTGATTGCTCCACGCAGCTTGTTGAAGCTTGAAGATACTCCATTTTTTGCAGGGGGATATTAGCTCCCACTATGGCAGTGCACAGATCTGTAGGCAATTGTTGTTGTTCGCTGTTCACAGTGCACTGGTAGAAAAGCTGCGATGACAATGCTTTCTCTATTCGTCTCAAATCCATCGCAGTATTTCTATGTTGATCTATATGGTATCTTTTCACAGTTGATCTGAAAAATAACAAAATTGACTTAAATTACAACGTTCTTATATTTCTACAGGTGGGCTAATTGGCAATAATGCTTAGTATAAACATAATAAAGGCGTATGGCCTCCGGAGAGGCCTGGTGCGGGTCTTTTCCTCGTAGGCGGCCTATTAGGCCTATTAGGCAACCTGCATGCCTGTGAAGATGAGGGCCTTACCTAGGATGATTTCTAATGCTGAAAATGCCACACACACCCAGCCCCAGAGCCATTGGAACTAACTGATTAAGGTTAAAACCCACGGCCCGACCGGGAATCGAACCCGGGACCTTGTGAACCGAAGGCCAGTACGCTGACCATTCATCCAACGAGTCGGACAGTATAAACATGCATTTGTTTCATAAAAAAGAGAAAGACTATTAGAGGTGATGTTTCTAGAAGTACAAAACTTTAAAGTAGGAACAAGAGAATTCGTAATTTATATGGAAATATGTCCTCAAAAATGTTCAGTTACAACCTGACACTTTCCTGTCGAGTTCACCGGGTGAAATAATCATAAAAATGACGTGAAACGTTACCTGAGCAGCTTGCCAGAGACTCACCAAGCTGCCTCTAGCAGTATTTTTACTTATATAGAAGAACTAGCAAGATACCCGTGCTTCGCTACGGTATTATACTGAAATTATTTTACGGCACGTTTCCTCCCATTTTTAAATCTTCCTTTCCAGCAATCGATTTCGTACTTCCCGGGTTAGGCTCAGGTATTCCTCCAGGCCAGTTGGGTCCGTAAATCTTTGCCATCTTTTCCTATAATATTTTTAATACGGATATAATCCTTCAGGAGATCCGGCGTGCTGTCATACTGGGTGCCTTGGCGGCACTGAACCCGCGACCGGACTGCATTCTTAGTCATTACCCGTCCAGGAGCCGTTTCCATCGCGGTCCGCAATTTTACGACGGTCCGGAATATTATTATTATTATTACTATTATTATTATTATTATTATTATTATTATTATTATTATTATTATTATTACTATTATGTGTTGCTGGAATGGCTGATGACAGGGAAAACCGGAGTATCCGGAGTAAAACCTGTCCCGCCTCCGTTTTGTCCAGCACGAATGCCACATGGAGTGACCGGGATTTGAACCACGGAACCCAGCTGTGAGAGGCCGGCGCGCTGCCGCCTGAGAAACGGAGGATCCTTAGAGGTACATTAATAACAGTAAAATCAATTGGTCTCACCTCCTTCTACACCCCACCGCCGTTAAGTTTATTTACAGCCACCCCCCCCCCCCCCCGAAAAAGAATTAAAAGGATGCTTGTTTCTTTATGTTTAAGGGATATTCCAAACACCAATGTTCACGTCTATTACCTTCAGTTTTGAGATATAAGTATCCACATAAAAATAATTTACTTTTTTTCACTTCATTTCACAATAATCTCTCCTCCCCCTAAATGAATTTTCCCGCAAAAAAAAAAAAAACTTGTTTCTTTAATAGTGAAGGATCTTCTAAATACCAATTATCACGACTCTAACTTCTTCAGTTTTTGATTTTTGTGTCCTCATGAAAGGAATTCAACTCCTTTACACTCCCGCCCTCCAAGATGGTTTCCCCACCAAAACGCCTTTTTCTTTGTTTTTAAAGGAGATCCAAATACGAATTTTCACGTCTGTAACAACTTTAGTATTAGATGTATGTATTCTCATACAATTAAGTCAACTAATGTTTCAATTCTTTCACCCCCCCCCCCCCCTTCATTGGATTTTCCGAGAATACGTGTTTCTTTACTTTTAAAGCAGATTGCAAATATCAAATTTCACGTCTGTAACATCTTCATTTTTGAGATATCAGTAGCCTAATTAAAAGAATTCATCACCATTTTCAGTCACTTTAACCCCCCCCCCCCGCCCTCCACACAAGTGGTATTTCCGAAAACTAAAAATACACTTTTCTTTATGCTTAATAGAGATAAAAAAAATACCATTTTTCACTTCTGTAACATGTTAAGCTTTTTAGATATCCGTAAAAATTCTCATTTTAAAATTTCACCCCTTTTGGGTTCCACTTAAGTAGAGTTTCCAAAAACAAATAACCTATATTTCTTTACATTTACAGGAGATTTACACCCACTTTTTACGTCTGTAACATTTTACGATTCCAAGATATTCTGTAGATATAGTCTTTCAAAAAATTCACCCCAATTTGTCACTCCTGTTTAACCGCCATTAATTGGCTTTTCCAAAAACTAAAAAATACGTGTTTCTTTATTTTTCAAAGAGATCCCATATGCGAATTACCAGTTCTGTAATATCTTTCGTTTCTGAGATATGTGTATCCTCATTATAAAGGCATTCAACCCATTTTTCAC
The DNA here is from genome assembly GCF_040414725.1 of Anabrus simplex. Lineage (NCBI taxonomy): Eukaryota > Metazoa > Arthropoda > Insecta > Orthoptera > Tettigoniidae > Anabrus > Anabrus simplex. The sequence continues at coordinate 904,494,503 of NC_090266.1, forward strand.
CCTTTTACACCCCTCCTATTAGGACTTACTGGAAACAAAAAAATACGTGTTCCTTTATTTTTAGAGGAGATTCTAACCACCAATTTTTACATCTGTAAATTTTAAAGTTTTAAGATGTAGACACACTCATTTTAAAAAATTCACCCCCGTTTTCACCCCCCAATATTTGGATTTTCCAAAAACGAAAAAATACCTGTTTCTTTACTTTTAAAGTAGATCCAAAATACCAATTTTCAGGTCTGTAATATCTTCAGGTTCTGAAATATAAGTATCCTCATGAAAGGCATTCAACCCATTATTCACCCTTTTACACCCTTCCTATTGGGATTTTCCACAAACAAAAAATACGTGTTTATTTATTTTTAAAGGAGATCCCAATCACCAATTTTCAGGTCTATAATATCTTCAGTTTCTGAGATATAAGTAGCCTCATTAAAGGCATTCAACCCCTTTTTCACCCCTTTACACACCTCCTATTGCGATTTTCCGGAAACAAAAAAATACGTGTTTCTTTATTTTTAATGAAGATTCTAAATACCAATTTTTACATCTGCAAACTTTAAAAGTTTGGAGATACAGATTCACTAATTTTAAAAATTCACCCCCTTTTCACCCTCCCATTAATTAGATTTTCCAAAAACAAAAAAATACGTGTTTCTTTATTTTTAAAAGAGATCAAAAGTACCAATTTTCAGGTCTGTAATATCTTCAGTTTCTGAGATATAAGTACCGGTATCCTGATTAAAGGCATTCAACCCATTTTCCCCCATTTTCACCCTTTTTCACCCCTCCTATTGGGATTTTCTGAAAACAAAAAAATACGTGTTTCCTTATTTTCAAAGAAGATTCTAAATACCAATTTTTACATTTGTAAACTTTTAAAGTTTTGAGATATAGGTGCGCTCATTTTAAAGCTTCACCCCCCCTTTCCACCCCCTTAGCAACGGAATATCCAAAAATCCTCTCTTAGCGAGCACCTACATCTTAATATGAATGTATCCCCAAAATTTCATTTCATTATGTCCAGTAGTTTTGGCTCGGCGATGATGAATCAGTCAGTCAGTCAGTCAGGACAAGCTATTTTATATATATAGATTAAAACGGAGGCCCAATAAATCTCAGATTTGTGAACATTTTATTTGTTGCTATTCGCCGGTTTTGGTCAGCCAGATCAGCTGTCATGAAGACTATTTTCAGTTGCCTGCGTCATGTGTGCCCACAAGGCTCACACACCCGTTGAAAATTAGAAAACCACGTGATTTGAAATTGTCGTAGCATGCGCCCATAAACTTACTTTTTGTCACAATTTAGCAAACCTCTAGATGGGATGCTAGAGCTTACGCAACCCAGACTCGCTTTGCTTGCCCTCCCCCCCCCCCCCCCAGCACAACGGTTACTAACCGGACTTCAACAATCCAGACCAACGATCTTTCACTGGCCTGGTCTTGTAAAGATATTCTTTGTAGCCATGTTAAACACGCTTGTGACATCGTCTAGCCTCTGTGACATCATCCTAGCTACACCACATTCGATCTTCAACCTATGTTTCGCGAGGGCTTAGCGGAAGCGTAATAGAGTTCACTAGAGCCTACACATAGCGCTGGTGAAAGTTACTCTTTTCTTCTTCTTCTTCTTCTTCTTCTTCATAAGTTTACCCTCCAGGGTCGGTTTTTCCCCCAGGACTCAGCAAGGGATCCCACCTCTACCGCCTCATGGGCAGTGTCCTGGAGCGCGAGACTCTAGGTCAGGGGATACAACTGGGGAGGATGATCAGTACCTCGCCCAGGCGGCCTCACCCGCTATGCTGAACAGGGGCCTTGTGGACGGATGGGAAGTTTGAAGGGGATAGACAAGGAAGAGGGAAGCAAGTGGCCATGACCTTAAGTAAGGTACCATCCCGGCATTTGCCTGGAGGAGAAGTGGGAAACCACGGAAAACTACTTCCAGGATGGCTGAGGAGGGAATCGAAACCCCTCTACAAAGTTGACCTTCCGAGACTGAGTGGACCCAGTTCCAGCCCTCGTAACACTTTTCAAATTTCGTGGCAGAGCCGGGAATCGAACCCGGGCCTCCGGGGGTGGCAGCTAATCACACTAACCATTACACCACAGAGGCGACGAAATTTACTCATGATTTTAAAAAATTACATTTCAGTTGTAGTCCGCTTCTGTGGTGTAATAGCTAGCGTGACTAGCCGCCACCCACGGAGGCCCGGGTTCGATTCGTGGCTCAGCCACGAAATTTGAAAAGTGTTACGAGGGCTGGAACGGGGTCCACTCAGCCTTGGGAGGTCAACTGAGTAGAGGTGGGTTCGATTCCCACCTCAGCCATCCTCGAAGTGGTTTTCTGTGCTTTCCCAGTTATCCTCTAGGAAAATGCCGGGATCGTACCTAACTTAAAGACGCAACAACTTCCTTCCCTCTTTTTTGCCTGTCCCTTCCAATCTTCCCATGCCTACACAAGGCGCCTGTTTAGCAAGGTACTAGTCCTCCTCCCATTTTTATCCCCCGACCCAAAGTCTCACGCTCCAGGACACTGCCCTTGAGACGGAATAGGTGGGATCCAGATTAAGAAAGAAAGAAATAAAGAAACAAAGAAACAAAGAAGATATTTCAGTTGTAAATCTCTATTTTCACGTGAATTGAATCAGAGTTCAAAATATCGATTTTTAATTTTCATCCACTCTGTGAGAAAAGACCACCGGCGTTCTAACTCCTCGTTCAGTAATTAAATGATTATTTACATTATAGCAATATAAATGATTGTAAGTTCATGACTAACACAGTATTGCAACAAAACAACTTACCACAATATGTAAATTAATAGTCCAGTTTACATCGAGAAGGAGGTATAAGGGTTCAACGTTGATTGGTTCTCGCACATGTCTTAGAAGGTTGGAGGGGTTGAACGCTTCAAGGTCAAATTGTTCATTGTTTCTCCTGACGGAAATTTCCCAAGAACTATTTCTGGTGACTTCCAAGAATTTCCATTTTTGTTCGTGGGGTAAACAGATCTTGAGAAGTGAGAAAATAATACTGTCGAGCACATTAGTTACAATATAATGCACTGGAAGAAAATCGGCTTCTTTAAAATAGATTCAAAAGACATCAAATAAGCAATTATACTCCAAATAGGCATAAACCCCTGAAATAGGCATTTATAAACACAATAAAACCAACGAAATCTAGCTTAAAGGACCCTAAAACAGATTTATATCTCAAAAGCCTACGTTTATGAACACAGGAATAAAATAGGCAAATAGGCAAATTCTCGTCTCTATAACTCACGACTTCCGAATCTGAAAATCCCTACTAATAAAATTGTGGTTTTACTTTGAATAACCTTATAATTCCTCGAACGTCCCTTTTAACAACGGGTAACTTCCTACAAATGAACCGTGACATAGTTACACGTGAGACTACAATCATCTTAGCCTAGGAACATTGCCTGATTTCTGTCCCCCGGACTTTTTAAATCACTTGGACAAGGGAGAAAATCCCCTTCCCTTTCACATACCCGGTTGTGTGTCAATGGCCAAAAAATCCCTTCGTCTATTCACAACTCAACTGGGCTCTCAAAGCTCACCAGCTTTTATGTATACATAGACTCGGGTAATATATTTCTGAGTCAAGCCACTCGCGACTAATTTTCTTGCATAACGTCATCGTTCACCTCATCACATTTCTTTACATGCCGGTAGCAAATTATTATTCCACATCTTCTCATTCTCTCATGAATTTGATGCTCGCTCGCTTGGTAGGTGGTCGCCTTCTTCAGACATGCATGCTCTACGAAATTAGAACGAGTTCCTTTCTATAACCCCACAATTGATGATTCGATTTTAAAGTAGGGCTTCACATCCCACAAGCACAGATGATATTATTAACTAACGTCATAAAACATACTAAAGCGAAACACACTAAATGGACGTGATGGCTAGACAGGTATCTGAAATCAACTTACGGAAATTGTAGTAGAGGGCATAGTGTTCTGAAATAAAAATCGATCTGTGGCGTTCTTTTCGTCGCTACCGTTCTGTTGCGAATTATGTGCATTACGTCGCGGGATATAAGAGATATGAACCAGTTACTTCTGGCGATTAACGAAAGGGTTTAAGAAAAATTGTATGATGGATCCTCTCTTATATTATTAGGTTTATTATGTCAATAAGTTTTCCGAAACTTATTTTCAGACACCCTGTATTTACACACAGGATAATTATCTATTTCCCCATAAGACACTCAAAAGAAAAAAATCATGCAAATAAACTGTGCACTTCAGACGAATTAAATATTGGCTGTCGCGGCGGCATTTAATATGTAGAATTATTTACAAATCTGGCCTGAACAATATTTGTTTCTACATTTTATAATGTGACTGGAGTTATCTGAACCGCCATCTCCGGTGAAATTCGGCCTCACCGGACCACGGGCACCTTTAGCACCACATGATGACACTAGAAGTCGTCGCTGAAACCATAAGATCAATCGTGGTGTAGAACCACATACTAGTGATGTCTGCTACCTCTTGACGGTTCCGGAACTTTGTTTCTGTCACACGAAGATAATTCTTGGTTTTTGATTGTGATGGCAACTCCGGCACTCACGAACCGAAATAACCGTATGGATGACGGCACTGGGCTCGAACATAGAATCACCTTAAATTCACCCGGTACGGGTAAATTAATTTTATGGTCGTACAGAGTTCCCTGGAAATAGGTCATAGTTCAGCCTTCGCGGTGACTGATGCTAGACACTGTTCATTAGAATAATATATCACAGGTTCCCAAGTCTATCGGCAACTAACAGTTGAAATGATTTCCTTAATAACTTAATAGTTCCGCGCGGCTACTTTCCACATTAATGTTGGAAATCAATTCTAGTCTGTACAGTTACATCTTAACACACTCGCACTGTTCAAGGTAACACAAGTAAAGATATCTCGAACAAAAGATTCTATTCTCGGCGAGCGGCAGGACGATCAACAAGAACAAGACGCTGAGGCACGCTGCCGAAGGCTTTTATAGGCCAACTTGTAAACAAAATTGCCGAGAATCTCCAGCAAATATTCCACTCCCTTGTCTTGAGTGAACTCAATTCTTTCTAACCGGTTCTACGGTTCCTTCCTTTATAATAAAAGTCATAACTACAGCAGATTTTGGTAAGACAACATTTCAATAATAATATCTTCACCGCACTAAGTATTTATTCGGCTCGAATTAGACTAACGAGCCAGTCATCACACACTTGGCAGCAGTTTCCTATCTTGGAACAGGTGGTTTACAGTTTTGAAGTTGACATCGTTGGGCTATCCCCTGCCTCACGGCCGTTTCTTTCAAGGATCGAAAAGTTTCCGCCCTTGTTGTAAGGCGACTTTGTGCGTCTTACAGTTACGGTACGGCAATGCCTCGCTTTGTCCCACTCGCTTGGAGGGCGTAGCCTGTCCCCGTAGGAGACTGCAGGTTCGCGGCCTGGGATATGCCATATGAGCACAAAACGCTTCATAAATGGAAATCGGTGATCGGTACAAGGTAGGTTACAATACTTCGTTAGAAATATTTTCTGTTTCGGTTTCAATTATTCTATGGTCTCCTTTTCCAAATTTTTCAAGAACATTGTGATAGTACATATATCACACCCTCACACTATATGTAGAAGTGAGAGATATTATTGTCAGTATTCGATTTATTATTATTATTATCGTCAGTATTTTATTTGTATATTTTGTCATTTATATTTGTAAGCTGGGAGATCTCCATATATGTAGTATGAGTAATTTGTTTTGAACAACGAATGGGAAAACATTCCTTTAATAACTCTGGTAATTTGGATGAGTCATGTGCCTACCCCAGTGTTTGATGAGATGTACTTGTTGTTGTCGTCGTCGGGAAGTTCTATGAGTCATGTATATATCCCAGTCTGATGAGGTGAGCTTGTTGATGACTCATGCGAAACACCCCAGCGTTTGATTATGTCTTGGGACCAAGAATGAGTTCACGGCGTGGTCTTGACAAGATGACACTCATGATTGGCTGGTAAGGATCAATCTAGGCGTATCATGTGAGAGGAAGGGGAATACTGAGGTCTTTATATACTTCGACATCACAGCGGAAGTCAACGACAACCAGACACACTGTACGAGAAAGAAGTAGTGCACACACTGTACGGGGATGAAGGAGTGCTAACACACACGGGACTGAAATTGGATATACGGTATTCGAGTGACACTGCTACAATGGACTGGACTTCAAACATTCGTGGAACGTAGTCTTGTTATGTTCGTGGGAAGTGGATGATCGACAAATTGTGGAGTGCTTACGCATTAGGTATTGTAGCACTTGTGGCGGCCTGGCATTACATGTTGGTGAAGGCTGTCTCAGACTTTCCATAATTTATGCTCAGGAACGACAAGCGTGAGTTGCTCAAATGTATAATATCTTTACAAAAAGTGTTAAAGTCTGTGAACACAGTATTACGAGGTACAGTATCTGTGTGATTTTATAAGTGCTGATTTTGAGAATCGCAAAGTCGTGTTGATACAGAGACAGTGAAGTGTTCTTATATACATATATGTACATTGTTCAACGAACTAACTACAAATGGTGGCTTAGTTCTCGCTTTCGTTTTCCCACTGTTTTCATTGTTGTTGTTTTTGTTGTTGTAAATATGGAGTCTTCCAGCAATCTTTTGTTTGTGTATTGTAAGTGCATTTTGGTGTGTTGACGAGGTGCTCATGCACGGATTTTATTGAGAATATAGTTAGATATTTTAGAATCAGTGGAATTATTGATGAACCTAGGTGCAGTTCCTACCTATTTAGTCGTTTTCAGAAGGTTAGGTAAGGCCTGAAGCAGATGTACCAGTATGCAGCATTATGTACACGCCCTGGGATATAAATAATTATCATGCTCTATCTAAATTCGAGGGATCCATTCTGGTGAACTCTGGCGCCCATACTACGGACATTTCGATTAATTATGTTTATTAATTTTATTAAGTTTTTGAGTAATGTTTTTTATTTCTATAATTCTATTCATTCAGTCATTTATATATTTATTATTATTCTAAAACTATTACAACATGTCCAGAAACTAAATAGTAAACATCTCTATTTTGGTCAAAGAAATTTTCAGCATGGGCTCTATCGTAGACAAAGTGGGTTTTCGGTTCAAATATTCCCACTGTCTGGGATATTGTCAATAGATAATTTATATCTATCACGAAAATATATTCCCCTTCGAATTATATGTAAATACATTCTTTTCTGAATTCATGTCGTGTTGTGAATTGTTTAAAAGTGAATTTGATCTCCTCGTGTTACTCGCATGTGTGTGTCCTTCATAGCGACAATTAAGCTCACAATAGCTGTAAAGAAACTGTCCAGGATTCGCTTAGTGAGTAATCTAAGAAACCTTTCCTTGTTCTCATCTTAAAAAGGGTCCAATTTCAGCATTTTTTCCCCACAATGTACTGTCTCCATAAGCAGAAGTACTTCCTTAGAGTTACATAACTTCATCTTAATTATTCACGAAGACAAGGAGACCTGGGTCCTCGTGGGTTTCAGGGACATTCTGGAAATTTAGTCTGTTTTATCTCTATCTTATTTTTTCAAGTCGGGCTATTGAATTTCTTGATCTGATTTGTTGCGACGAGCCTCAGCGTAGGTCGGCTTTAACGTGCGTGTTCCATCAAGCAGACTCAAATTGGTTTTGTGGAACGTATTTCTAATTTGTAGCAAAGTGCATCTGGAGGTTGGGTACTCACATTCAGTTCCCAAGATTTGGTATATTCTCTTCTCTTGTTCTTGGTGACTTATATTTCTGCTTTATGGAGGATTTCCTGCTAGTATTCTTGTGATATACACTGACTGACAGTGACAATGCAACACCAAGGAGGAGTGGTTCGAAAGGGATGAAAGTTGGGGAAAAAGCAGAGACGGCACGGATGAATAATTGATGTTTATTTCAAACCGATATGCAGGTTACACAATGCGCACGGCATCGACTCAGTAGGATGTAGGACCACCGCGAGCGGCGATGCACGCAGAAACACGTCGAGGTACAGAGTCAATAAGAGTGCGGATGGTGTCCTGAGGGATGGTTCTCCATTCTCTGTCAACCATTTGCCACAGTTGGTCGTCCGTACGAGGCTGGGGCAGAGTTTGCAAACGGCGTCCAATGAGATCCCACACGTGTTCGATTGGTGAGAGATCCGGAGAGTACGCTGGCCACGGAAGCATCTGTACACCTCGTAGAGCCTGTTGGGAGATGCGAGCAGTGTGTGGGCGGGCATTATCCTGCTGAAACAGAGCATTGGGCAGCCCCTGAAGGTACGGGAGTGCCACCGGCCGCAGCACATGCTGCACGTAGCGGTGGGCATTTAACGTGCCTTGAATACGCACTAGAGGTGACGTGGAATCATACGCAATAGCGCCCCAAACCATGATGCCGCATTGTCTAGCGGTAGGGCGCTCCACAGTTACTGCCGGATTTGACCTTTCTCCACGCCGACGCCACACTCGTCTGCGGTGACTATCACTGACAGAACAGAAGCGTGACTCATCGGAGAACACGACGTTCCGCCATTCCCTCATCCAAGTCGCCCTAGCCCGGCACCATGCCAGGCGTGCACGTCTATGCTGTGGAGTCAATGGTAGTCTTCTGAGCGGACGCCGGGAGTGCAGGCCTCATTCAACCAATCGACGGGAAATTGTTCTGGTCGATATTGGAACAGCCAGGGTGTCTTGCACATGCTGAAGAATGGCGGTTGACGTGGCGTGCGGGGCTGCCACCGCTTGGCGGCGGATGCGCCGATCCTCGCGTGCTGACGTCACTCGGGCTGCGCCTGGACCCCTCGCACGTGCCACATGTCCCTGCGCCAACCATCTTCGCCACAGGCGCTGCACCGTAGACACATCCCTATGGGTATCGGCTGCGATTTGACGAAGCGACCAACCTGCCCTTCTCAGCCCGATCACCATACCCCTCGTAAAGTCGTCTGTCTGCTGGAAATGCCTCCGTTGACGGCGGCCTGGCATTCTTAGCTATACACGTGTCGTGTGGCACACGACAACACGTTCTACAATGACTGTCGGCTGAGAAATCACGGTACGAAGTGGGCCATTCGCCAACGCCGTGTCCCATTTATCGTTCGCTACGTGCGCAGCACAGTGGCGCATTTCACATCATGAGCATACCTCAGTGACGTCAGTCTACCCTGCAATTGGCATAAAGTTCTGACCACTCTTTCTTGGTTTTGCATTTGCTTTGTCAGTCAGTGTATATTACTTATTTTCAATTGGCAATTCTTCTTTCCGGCCTTTTCCTGTTTATTGGGGTGGAGCTTCATGTGAATTAAGCCCAGTTTTACGGCCGGATGCCTTTCTTAGCGCCAACACTATTGCTTGTTACTGTAGTAGTGTGGTGTATTATGTGTAGATGAAGATGTCTAATTGAGGTGAAGAGAATCATCCACCTCCAAGGCAGAGGAATTAACCAGATGCAGATAAAATTCCCGATACGGACGGAAATCGAACCCGGTGACCTCTGCGATGAAGATTTCTATGCCAACCAGGCTGAGAAGGAGCCGGACGAACTACACTACGGCTTCTCCAGATTTTTTTTGCTAGTGGTTTTACGTCGCACCGACACAGATAGGTCTCCGGAAATTTAATCTGGGTTCTTCTATTTGAGTTTCCTTGCCTTAGCTATTAATAATACACGTTACGATGTGAACTTTACGAGTATAAACAATATTTAAAATGTTAGATTTTTCACTTGTGGTAAAATGACGTAGTGTACTAAGGGAAGATAGGAGGTAACGTGGTGTCAGGGGTTGGTTATTACTGAAAATCAAAGGCATTAGTGTCGACAATCTGTGTAATAAGATATAAAGCTAGAATGAGTTCTCACATAAAGTAGTTTCATGACTGAAGCGATCGTCAGACCTAAGATCGTTGAACACCAGGTAGGAGATGTAAAACAGTAGCAGGTAGGAAAGTTCTCTCCGGATGGCAGCATACAGCCGAGCATCGTATTTCAGTGAGGGAAAGCAGTGCAGCGTGTTCAAAGTTCCAATCAACGATAATCTATACGAATTTCTGAGATGGTTTTCCGTAATGTCCTCATGGTCATAACAGGTAAATGATGGGGCTATTCATTAATTTACGCCATGGTCACTTCCTTACTACTCAAATGCTTTCATTCCGTCCCTATATGTGGTAAGAAGCTGCCTGGCCGAGGTGGTAAAGGCGTGCTCGGTTCACCCGGAGGGACGTGGGTTTGATTCCCTGTCAGGAAGACGAAAAATTTAAGAAACGCGATTTCCACTTCCGGAGGTGCATATGGTCCTGAGGTTCACGCAGACTACACCAAAAATGAGTACCAGGTTAATTACTGGGGGCGAAAGTGGCGGGGCGTAGAGCTATCCACTCTACTCCATCAAGTGCGGAGGTTACGGATAGTGGAAGTATTACTTTGTACCCCTCTAATGGCCTTCATGGTCTGCTTACTCTGATGTGATACAGTGGTCCTTCTGGAGGGTGACACCTTCTCTCAAGCCAGGAGAAGTGTTGCGGTGATTTGAGGTGCGGAGAAAGTGAGAGGGTAGCGGCCACGGCCCATAAAAGGAACTTGCCCCTCATTTGTCGCAGTGAGGACAACGAAAAGCTACGGAAAACCATTCTCAGGACAGCCGACGGTGAGAGCAGCCCACCGCCGCCTCAATGCAGTGTTGTAGAGCTGAAGTCACTACTACTCGGTGTCCTCTTCCTTACTATTTAACATTTTTCATTCTATACACTAATGGGGCATGGCGGTAAAGCCGTGGCCTATTCTAGGAACTGTCCCGGCATTCACCTTAGTGCAGAAGAATGGGAAACCACAGAAAACCAGCACCAGCACCTCCTCCTCACGAATGTAGAGCTGCAAATCTAGTAAAATTAGCCACTGTCAAGGCGAAGCCTACTCCACTTGGTCTCCACTTCCTTCCCAGTCCCAGGCTTTTACAGTTCCCAGCGCTGCTGAATGCCTATGTGTGTTAGTGTGACATGGAAAGACTGTTCATCCTATTCGTAATCTGAAAGTAATATGAATGAACATACTGAAAAAATTGTTGTTACACCTATTTCGGTGACTCAGTGGGTTAGTCGCCGCAATCCTGCTCCTAAAATTGCGGATTCGATCATCGCTGAGGACATGTACACTGGCGTTCATTAAAAACTAGTGAACAGAAATATTAATTTCAGTCATGGGCATCTGTACAGTCGTGATGGGCAGTCTGAGACGAGGTCTCTATATTTCTCGAGATTTCTCGAGACTAGCGCAAGCACTATTTCTCGCGAGAAATTTCGAGAGATCTCGAGAGCATTGTCCCCTCATTGTGTGGCGAGCAGCGTGTAGTAGGCCTACAGGTAGTCGGAGCTGTATGCTGTTTGTGCCGAATATGCGAGTAGCAAATCACGCGCCTTCTCCATTCCGTAAATGTGTGTCAACAGGCGACTAGGGTGTTCATTTCTACCGAGGTCTATTTTGACGCAATATAACATAATTATAAAGGTACGCATTTTGACATTGTATGCACTGGCAGGTACACGAATAAATAAGCTAAATACAGAAACTGACGGCTGCTGTAGGTACACGTACCTGGATACTAGAGGCGTGCATTATTCGAACTCGAGACGAGGCGAGATGCGCCTTGCTGCATATGCAACCACCATTACGCACGAGTGGAATGTGTAATCTAAAATGCTTGAGTTTGCTTCAGTTCTTTCGACAGGTAGGTGTACATCGTTTTCAGACCCCACATTCAATATCATATGATCACTGCTTGTGTTCACCGATATTTTGGTGACGAAGGAAATAATTCCTTACAATGTTATAGAATGGTCAGATCCATGTAGAAGGGGAACACATGCACAAATATGAAGAACTAGGAGCTAGGGCATATGGGGAGTGCGAAGGACGGGAGATCTAGCATGAACCAAAGACGCGCAAATTGTTTCCCCGCCTTCCCGCACGTCCTCTTGGCTTGACCAAGAAGGGCTAGAAAGGGGAATGAGGAGAGGAACCACACGGGCTGCTTGAAGGCAACAGACGTACTGTGTATGTCAACTCAGTGAGGGGGAAATTCTTCTGTTTCTTGTAATTCTTGTGTGCGAAGGGTAACTGAAGTATTAGCGGCTTCAACCATGATTTTATTGTCAAATGACATCGCACTCAACCGTTGTAAGAAATAATGACCCTTATTTTCGTCAATATAGGCCCTATTCAATTAAATTAAATTATTTTAATAATTCTGCAAGCACTGTCGAAAGAAGAGTTCGTGTATTTTGCACTAAAATATGCACGGAAATAAAATTTGGGAGCAATAAATTAAGATGAAAGGAGGTAACCTTCACTAAGACATACACTGCATAACAGTCTTGTTTATACACCACACTTAGCAGATATAATGCCTTTATAATTTCTAAATAGTACATAGCCAATGTACGAAACTTGGATAAGTTATTGCACAAGATGTTGAGAACTTGATGTTAGCGATCAAAAGTCTCGGTACATCACTTTAAAAGAATAGGAGAGAAACATGTTGAGTAGTGGCCTATTTGCTTGCATCAGTCTTGTTTGTACACGTTCACTACCGCGTATTCGCTCGGGAACACTCCTAGTTAGATGGTGTGTATCTGTGCTGTGCAAGTGTGTATAGCTTTGTAGTTAGTGCACCAGGCCGTGTGTTACATAATGGGTAAAAGAACAGTTAAGTGACGAACTAAAAAATGTAATTGAATCTCTGGGACTGCGTGAAATCGGACGCAATGTACATAAACCGCACTCCACAATACACTGTGTGTTGAATAAATTCAGATATAGAGGAACCACAAAGAATTTGCCAAGAAAAGCAAAAGAAAAGATAATAGGTGAGATGAACGTTATATTATGAAACAAGTAAAACAGAATCCACAACTAAGTTCGCCTAAGATCCGCATAATGTTGGAAGAAAATGCCTAGTCAGACAGTTCGTAGGGTATTGTGAAAATATGATTATCACGGTGGACGACAACGGGAAAGGCCATTTGTTACTAAGAAAAATCGACATGCCAGAATGAAATTCTGCAGAGAGTATGAAAACAAGGGTTGAACGTTCTGGAACAAAGTTATTTGGTCAGCTTACACCAAAATATCTCTATATGGTTCGGATGGAAACAGTTATGTACGGATTAATGTAAAAACAGCCAATAAACCTTGCAAATATGCTACCCACCGTAAAATACGGAGGTGGATCAATTATGCATATCGTCTTGTGGAGTGAGAAATATCGAAATCATCAATGGCATCATGGACATATGGGGTTATTTAGACGTTTTAAAGAGCAACGTCAAACAGAGTGCAGTAAGAATGGAGTTGGGCTCTCACTACATCTTTCAGCAAGACAATGACCCCGAGCACACGGGTGATATTTGCAAGAAGTGGCTGATGTGGAATGTACTAACGCAACTGCAAACTCCTGCCCAATCCCCTGACTTGAACCCCATAGAACATTTATGGGTCGATCTAAAAAGAACGGTTCATGCGAGGAAACCTCAATCACTTGAGCAGTTAAGAACTAGGCCTATAGTTAACGAAGAATGGAGTAAAACTGACCCAGAAGATGTGAGAAACTGGTTCATTCCATGCAGCGAATGTGCAAGGCAGTTCTTAAGCCCAAAGGATACTCATCGGGGTATTAAATTCAATGTAACAAGTGTTTTTGAGTGAATGTTTCATTTTCTTTTGTAAGTGTACAAACAAGATTGTTGCACGATGAAATGCCTTTTTAGGTACATTGTTTGTAGTAGTATTAAATTGTAAGATCACAGATCTGTTTTTATTATTTACATTGTTTATTAGTGTATCTATTACGATATGGGCAATAAAATACAACACATTAATTATATACAAATGTTTAACCGTTATTTCGTTGCAATAAGTTGGTGTACAAACAAGACTGTAAGAAAGGCGATTGGTGTTTCATTTGAGGACCTGCTATTTACTGAAATATCATACCATGCTTTTTTCTTAATATTATTATGGGAAATGGGAGATAAATTAAATGGGATAAAATGACGTGTAAAAATAAAACACATAGACAATGCTTACATTTGGAAAGTCTTGTAAATGAGGAATGTTTTTGGCAATCCAAAAATAGAGTTGTAATAGAGGAAAATGAGATATTCTAAGGAAAAGTAAATAAATAAAAGGAACGCTCCATGCGCACGAAAAATAAATGTAATGTTATGAAATGAAAATTAGAGTATAACTTTAAACAATGCACTAGTTTTACACAAAAATAATAGATTTAAAGCCATTCAAATAATTGGAGGAATCTAATCGGGAAAAAAGGAAACCGAATGCTTCTTCATTACTAGATTGATAGCAAAGGATTTTAATTTCTGGCTTATAAAATAGCTCTGCGTTGCTCTCTAGTTTGCGTTCTTAGATTGTCCCGATTTTCTGCGATTTTAAGTCCCTGCGTGCCCTCTTCCTGGTATGTTCTTACGGAAAACCGAGCTGTTCCGTCTGACTGTCCGATCGCTTCAGCAATATTTGATATCGGACAACCACATTCCCATATATTGTGTCTGCAGTGCATACAGAGCAATGTTTAACACATTTAAGCCACAAAATGTGGTTTTACGACATCTGATCCATACTAAATTGTTGAAACTTTCATTAGTAGTTTGCGTTTTGATATATTTTTTCCATATTTTGCGATACTAGAGCCATCTGGGGATAAGAAAGTGCACTTCACAACATAGAGAATGAAAGTTTGGAGTAAGATAGACCATGGAAATGCCCCAATAAGTGATAGGATTGTATGTATAGATTACATGGAGCATCGAATTTTGTTTGACATAAAATGTGGCGTGGAAGTACCTACGCACTGATACATTATTTATTTATATTTATTGGCTTCCAGTTCCTATATCATTTTCAAATATTCACACATTGAATGAAACATAACAAGCGATGTAGAACAACAAAAAACAATTTTCTAAAATTTTTACCTCAACCGGCTACATCCCCCCTTAAAGCAACAAGCGTCATCATCATCAAGATGGTAGAGTGAAAGCAGTGAAAAATTACAACGCTCGCCGACTACTGAAGCATTTCAACGTCTGTATGCAACTCCGAAGTTTGGAAACACTGAATTATATTAGATATCCGTATTCATGCGAGACTGATCAAATGATCATGATTAGCATTCGAATGGATCGAGGTGTTGTGCACGGATGAATTTTAAATAATTGCCGAGTCTATTTCCCCATGGGTGTATTACTATTATTATTGTCATAATCTATCATCAACAACCAAAGTAAAAATAACCCGGCACTAAATACTTATGATCGTCAGAGGCGCAGGGGTGTTTGGATATCCGTTCCTATGGAGTTATTATCAGCGCTGATCAAACAATTACATGACATAAGTACTGTAGCGGGATTACATCTTGCATATTTCTTCACAATGAAATAACAGTTAATTGTTTTTCTTGATAAAGAAAAGCCAACATAGTCAGAATGCGTAGCCAGAGTGCAAAAGATATAGAGTGGTTTGATGAACAAAGAAGGAAGAAAGGGGAGGGGCGGTGAGGGAGCAGTAAGAGCACAAAGCCACACCTCCCAGAAGACGAAAACATATGACGTGTCCGCCCATGTCACTTCTCCACCCTCAGGGTGGGCCAAAATGTACGTCCAAACGTTACCTGTTTCCCTATCCACCCGAAATTCTTCTGATCATGAGTATACAGGTGGCAATTTCGGGACGTTACAATGCTCTTCACTACAAACGTCCACACCTCACAATATGTACCAACTGAAGAGACTTTAAGCAAATACAGTTATTATTTAGACCTGATAGCCTTACAGATTTATGTCAACAGGAACGCGGTGTCGGGTCAGCGTGCCTTCCTGTTACCCGGAGGTGCCAGGTTCGATTCCGGACCAGACCAGGGAATTTAAATCTAGACTGAGTCTTGGAATGGGATTCTCTCAGTCTCACGAGGCCTTCTGAAGAACTGTTTAACAAGAGAGGCACTCAGTTTTATAGGGGAGAGTTGTTCATGCACCTGCTGATATCCTGGCCATCTCACAAGACGGCTAGAAGTTCAAATGTTTGGTCAATTGCTCCCTGACCGGCCGAACATTCACTGGTTATATGGTCTATTTTGACGCTCTCAAACTTGTGCTGAGTGGAGGACATGCATTTCGTTTACAGCCAGCTAAGAAGTTCGAATAAAATACAGTGGAAGAAATCTGTCTTCGTATTGTATTGTTGTATCTTCAATTGCGTTAATGTACAACCGTCTGCGTGAATACTGTTATTTTGAGGGCCAAATGTTCACTCCATTTTACAAGCCAACATATGAGGGGTGTTCAAAAAGGAACCGAACTTTCGCTATAATATCTTTATCGCGTATTGTACAATATTTTAATCACTATCCCCCTCAAAGTAGTCCTCTCCACTGGTAATACACCGTTCCCATCGTGTTTTAATTTTTGGAGAGCCTCCTGGAACGCACTTTCTTGGATGGCACGCAGGTCTTTTGTCGTATTGTCCTGAATATCCTCTATGGTTTGAAAACGACGTCCTTTCAACGTGGTATTAAGTTTGTTAAACAGGAGAGAGTCTGCTGGGGCTATGTCCATAGTATACGGTGGATGAAGCACAATAGGAGCGTGATGTTTTGCTAGATAGCTGCGGACAAGGAGCGACGCGTGAGCTAGTGCATTGTCATGATGCAACATCCACGTCTGGTTTTCCCGTAACGCACAGCATCTCTCAAACGCGCTACAATTCTCTGGTAGACTTTATTGTTTACTATTTTACTACGAGGTACAAATTCCTGATGGTTAATACCTTTGCAGTCAAAACACACAACCAACATTACCTTGATCCTTGACCGACTCACGCGTGACTTTTTTGGTCGAGGGCACCCTTTGCCCACCCACTGCGACGACTGCACCTTTGTTTTGCCAAGTTTGTAGCAAAATTTTCACACACACACACACACACACACACACACACACACACACGCGCGCGCGTGCGTTGTTCTTCAAACCCTTCCATTGTCACTTTGGTGCTAATCCGACGAACGGCTTTTGCACGTGCTCACTGCAGCGACTGTAGCTCGCGAACTAACGGTCAGAGTGAAACACGCGGCAAATTGCAGTTTGTTGTCTAAACCTGCCACTACGCGCGCTCAGTAACCACAGCGCACTCTCTATGCTGGTTGGCGCGCTATTTAAAAAGTTATCTTCCTTTTTGAAAACACCTCGTACATGACAGGAGACGTCTATGGAATGCGCGAACTGTTCACTTCGAGGAGGCTGCGCTAGGTATGACTAAACAAAGTGCTTCATCTAGCGCGTGAGCCACTACGAGAGAACTGGGTGCTTCTATCAATATTACTGTTTGGGATGTTCTTCTTGAAAATCAGTGCCGATAGCATCCATTCCGTAGGCAACGGATGCAGACTATAGGACACGACGACAATCCTGTTCGTGTACGCTTCGCTGAGTGGTTTGTGCAGCGCACTTTAGATGAACATAATTATGCATCATTTGTTTTATTTACTGATGAACTTATGTTCACGCGGAAGGGAATGTTACATTCTCATAATAATCACATCTGGACCTGTGAGAATCTACATACCACTATTGAACGTGGCAATCAAAACATCTTCTCAGGTGGGTTTGGTTGGAAACTACATGATCGAAACACAACTGCTATCCAATTACGTCGACGGGGTAGTGTATAGAATATTCCATTTCTTGAAGAAATCCTCCCTGGACTAGTACATGATGTGCCTCTTGCAATAGGACATCGAATGTGGTTCCAGGTCGATGGGTCCCCAACTCACTACTCTCTACTGGAACGTCATTATCTCAATACTATATTCTAGAACATGTGGGTAGGTCGGGGATGACCTACTGCCTCACCACTCCAATGTTTGGACTTTAAATCAGTTTACTTTTTCCCTTTGGAGTCTCATGATGAAGATTGTTTATGCGACGCCCTTTGAAAGTGACCAGGAGCTGGTATAAAGGATCGCTATCGCAGCTTTGATGTTCACACAAAGCTAAGTACGAGTTCGTCATTCACTACTCTGGCGATTAACTCTTTGTACCGAGGTTGGAGGAAGGTATTTCGAACATTTTCCGTGACTGAAAAAGTGATTCGTAAGGAAATACAGCGCTCCATGTGGAGGATATATATATGTGTGTAGATCCCAGTAAAAGGGACACAGAACATTGCGACCGTTTTTATGTCAATCCTTTACGTCACCATTTTCGTCTCCGAGATTATTTCTGGAAAAACATATCCAGAATATTCTTTATAGTAGTCTTCTGAATCAACCATAGACTTTAAAGCATTAATCCTTTTTTTGTAATTAGTTTTCCTTGAGATTTTGGCAGAGTAATCCTATTTTCAGCGTATTATATACTTTAACATATCTCGGTCGCATTAAATCGCCTAAATTTATTCACAATATTCAGTGATGTGAGTACCTTCCGCACACTTGTAGACAGACCTGGATGTCTGATTAGAGCGCTGCTCATATGCTCTCCAAATACGAAGGAAATTGTCATCCTAACTTCATACGGAAGCATTCTTCGGTGGTATAGTTTTCGATGTCTCGTGTAAGAGGTTTCTCTCTGTGATTTCAACGAACTGTGGGCACCTTCAGTGATCGTTGAGATCTTAGCCCATATTGTATAGTCGATTTCGAACGATCTGTGTAGGCACAATGACCGTTTCCGCCAGCCGAAGTCCTGTTTGTTGGGCAAAGCAAAGCCATCTCTGTACAGGCCATGAATAACCTCGGAGGAGTGGAAGGTTAAGGCTTCCACTAACCGTGACCTTTCTTCTACGTGGGATAGAGCGGTTAGCTCTATTGTCGGCTGTTTTTACCCCCAGTATTTAAACAGCTACTCAATTGGGTGTAGACTAAGTGAACCTCAGGGCTTCGTGCTTGCCCTGAAGTGGAAATCCTCGTTTATAAAGTGTTCGATTTCCTTTCGGGAAATCGAACTCATATCAGGGATGAACCCAGCATGCCTTTACCGCCCCGGCTAGAGACAGGTTCTCTCTCTTCGCAGGTCTGGAAGTGTCGCTGCGCAGAAAGCTGGAAACATCGGACTTTTGCAGCTGTAAGACTACGTACTTGATCTCTTTAGGACGTCTCTCCCAGAACGTCCTTCCTCTCTCTAATGACATCCGTTTGGTTACTATGATTAATGTGGACCATTCGAACCTTAATCATACCCTCCATAATAAAAATTTCGATGCACTTTCCGATAAACCAAACGACATTCACAACATTATTCCTTGTTTCCGTTGAGCTGTTTTGTTATCCCTTCGACTGTTAAAGTAGCCATGTCCATTATCATCTTTATCCAACACTTCTACAACACTTTTCCCCATACCTCTCATTCGCTTCGTAAATAAGAGTGTCGTGATCATCAGTGGTTTCTTACCAAGGCGGCCTAGGTTCGAATCCCGGACAATTTACGTGAGATTTTTTAAATGAAAAATAACGTCCCTACGATTTGGATTCCACGCAAAACTTTAGTTCTCGTGGTTATGATAACGATTTCAATAGTCACTTAAGACTACAAGCTTGCTTGCCTCGAAATCATTGTCTCATTTCCCTGCCACAATCTTATATTCTACTTTAGGGGTGCACGTCGTGTATTTAGATTCTTGATATAGATTATGGAAGTTTATATGGGAATGTGAAATGTTCAACGTCTCACACAGTTCCACTCTGTAGCTCACGTTCAATTGCCGTGTGGGTTGCTGCTTGCTCGAGCGTAGTGAGAATCGCTGTTAGCCTAATTGTGTATCCGTTATTCCGACTAGCAGGCCAGTATGTAGCTTAATGATTGAATATCTTCGGCCATCAGACCTTTACTCTGTGTGTAGGTTCTGTCTGACTTAACCTTGGCGCTGGGCTCAGTAGTGCTCCAAGTTGGCGGGTTCGACCCGGCCCAGTCCAATGGTATATGAAAGTGCTCAGATACGCTAGCCTCGTATCTGTAGATTTACTGGCACGTAAAATAAACTCTGGACAAAATTTATACTCTCCGATATCTCCAAAAATCTGAAAAGCAGTTAAAACCAATTTCACTATTAATGGCTTTCTGTAGCAGTGTGCGGTCTGGGATTGGGATTATAACCATGAGATCTACTATATAATTCTGTATAAGCATATTTGCTAGAGTGTGTGCGGAGAAACAACGCTAAGGAAAGCTCTCTAAATTTCAATTGGTTTGAATTCGAGCCACATCCCCTTGGATTCCCAGTCCTATCATGCGTGTGTTTTGGCGTGCTTAGCTACGACGGTGAGTTGTACTTAACGAGGATCACGTACAGTATGTGGAATTATAAAAAAAATATTGGTAGAGTAACATGAACACTGGCACCTCATTTAACAGCTGTCTCTCTTCAACACTATCTTAAAGAATGGTGGTGGTGATTATTGTTTCAAAACGAAGTATAACTAGGAAACCATCCTCCATCATAAAGAATAAGACAATGCTGTATGTTCAGTCCTCGTCCCGAAGGCTGGTTGGATCTTCAACAGCTCCGCCATTAGCTGTCATAGATGGCCTAGGCATCACTGAAGAGGCGTATTAGGGAAATGAGGAGTGAGCTATTTCCCCGTTGCTTTCTTCTCTGAGCCAGAAATTAATGTTACATATCAGTCTGCCTAGCCCACTGAAATGCATGCACCAACTTTTTTAAACAACTTTTTATTGATACAAATACATGCTTACAAGTTTTACAGTTGGTAGGTTTACATGTCTCCTGGTCTACAGTAAGTCCGTTCCACTTCCACTACCACTTGTCAGTTCGTGAACATTCTTACATTGCTATGACATTAATTGATGACCATTAACGACCTGGTCTTGGGTAAAAACAATGAATAGTTCTTGTGCCTAATCCTTCGGTACAGTTGGTACACATACAGAATACAACACCAATAATGACATAGATGACATTACAAATTTAACAAACAGTGTCTTAGTAGGAATATAGAGAGTAAAAAATTAAAAGGTCTCTTTTTGCTTTGATAACTTGGCACTATTGAAGTTTGTTAGAAAGCATTATTATGTAAGCGTTAGGATGAAAATAAATACAAATAATAAAAATAAATAAAATAGCAACACACTCTTTTTGGCTTTACCGAGCTGGAACAGTAGCACAAGTTTCGGAGAAATACAAAAGACATTAAAAATAAATAAGCTGCTTAATTATTCATGCTGTTTTCAGTATAGAAGTCTTCCATGATTGAGTACAATAACGGACTATATTCCCCCACATATTTAGCTTTTGGTGACGATAAAACTTGACCAATACCATCTTGAATATCTGGACACAAACTATTGTGTCGAGAGTTCCAAGTTCCAGGAGTTTTTAACACTGTATGCACGTACACTGCAATCACTAACACGAGCACAGATGTAAAATGAGCTGAAGTTTTCCCAAAGGTGGGGCGGACAATCCATTCCAGTGGTACTTCAAAATGTTGGGATCGAGCAGTCCGTTTGATGATGTACGTCACATATCGCCAAGCTTGCGTAACACGGGCACAATCATGCAGACGGTGGAGAATGTCTTCTCCTCTGTGACACACGGTACATAGTGAACTTTCTGCCATACGAATATTATACAGTTTACTATTTGTCGGCACAATGTCATGAACAACTATATACCACATTGCTTGAAGTTCAAGAGGAAGAACCCGATGCGTAATATTCCTCCAGATGCGATTCCAGTTGCATACCAGAATAGACTGCTGAATCCTGGGAGCTACATATTGGCTACGCTGCAGAAACATGTAGATGCTTTTCGAGGTCACGTTATTGTTCATAAATGTTTGTGGTAGATAGCTCATTTCATATTTCAAATATCGTGCATGAGGGGCGAATTTATCTACATCATGGAAAGGGGGAGGGTTAGGCATCTGCTGTAAACTGCACCACTGTTGGAGAAAATTTTGAGAATACGGATGACCTTCACCAATAAGGAATTTTATGTGTCGATTGAGGAATAAGGCTGTCACATGATTCTGGATATTCTTGAGTCCTAATCCACCGGTAGATCTTGACAGAGTTAAAGTATCACGATTCACCCTTAGGATTGAACCTTGCCATACGTACCATCCTACCGGGCGAGTTGGCCGTGCGCGTAGAGGGGCGCGGCTGTGAGCTTGCATCCGGGAGATAGTAGGTTCGAATCCCACTATCGGCAGCCCTGAAGATGGTTTTCCGTGGTTTCCCATTTTCACACCAGGCAAATGCTGGGGATGTACCTTAATTAAGGCCACGGCCGCTTCCTTCCAACTCCTAGGCCTTTCCTATCCCATCGTCGCCATAAGACCTATCTGTGTCGGTGCGACGTAAAGCCCATAGCAAAAAAAAATGTACCATCCTACAGCAGATATTATCTTAATACCGGATACCCGAGGCAGAGGTAGGATTTGACCCATGTAACCCAGTTTACTGATTATGTATGTATTGATGTACTGAATTCTTTGCAGTAATGATAAATTCCTGTATTTTTCTCGCTGTAACAGTCCGCGTATCACATTCACTGTTTTGCCCCAGTTACGCTGGATCATTTGGTGAATACTGTTAAAACAACTAAGTCCTAAGATTTTTACCTCGTTCTGAACTGTTGCCCAGTTTAACAAAGGTTTATCACGTATATAGCTTGCTCCTAGTTTTAACAAACACGATTTATTAACGTTCAGCTGTGCACCAGATATATTGCAGTAGTCACTGATAGTTTTTTGAAGATCTTGTGCGTTTGTTCTGCGGTCCGCAATGATAGTGACATCATCAGCAAAGGCAAGAATTTCCATCATATCTCGGTCGCGTAAACATGATAAATTACTCAATAGTGGTTCAAGAGATAGCACAAATAATAACATAGATAACGGACATCCTTGTTGTACTCCTGTTTTTATGGTAATTGCCTTAGTAAAAAAACCATTAAATTCTACCTTCGTAGAACCTCCCTGAAGAACATGTTGTAGGATATCAATAAAGCGGTTGTCTAGTCCCATTGCACGTAGAACAGCAATTAAATAGGTATGATTCACTCTGTCAAACGCGTGATCGAAATCTAAAGATATTAGTTGTTTACACTGCCTTCTTACCCTACAATCACTGATAATGTCTCGTATTGCACATACTGAGTGTATAATGCTCCTACCGGGAGCTCCGCACGATTGGTGTGCCCCTAAAGCATCGGTCATAAGGAAGGTCAGTCGCTGTTTAAGACATCGGGTGAGTAACTTGTAATCGAAATTCAGCAGAGTAATTGGTCTGTAATCATCTATACTCTTAGGATTAGGCTTTTTTGGTACCAGTATAATCAATCCCTCTTTTAGGCGACTTATATTTGGTCTTGAATATAACACATCATTTAAAGCTATCGTAAGGTCTTCCTTGATAACTGGCCAAAATGTCAGGTAGAATTCTCGTCCAAGGCCATCTAATCCAGGGGATTTGTTAGGCAGACTGCTCTGTATGGCTTCATAAATGTCTTCCTCCCGCAATTCCAGTCTTCCTCAAACAGAATCAAAAAAGGCGCTGTTGCTGTTAGGACGAACATCATTCGTTTGTTCATACAATTGTGAAAAGAAATGCTCAATTGTGTTCTTAATGATATTGACATCCCCAGAAGACTCACCACTTGACGATGCCAGTTTCGAAATATATTTTTGTTTGCCTCGTTTACTCTCACGAATGAGATGGTACAATGATGACATTTCATCGGTAGTATTCCGATGATCTCGTGCTCGTATTTTAAGTCCTTCATTCATTTCTCTATATAGTTTGAGGAGAAGTGCTCTTGTTTTCTTGATACGGAGATATGTTGAGGGGTTCCTGGGATCTTCCCTATAAAGCTGACCTAAACACTTGTAAAAGAATTCGGATTTTTGATTGATCTGTTGAGTATACTGAGCACTAAACCGTTTCAGGAATTTGATTACATTGGGCTTTGCATAGGATAACCACCACTCAAGTCTCGTTGTATAGCGTGAATTATGTTTTCTCCATAGTTGCCACTGCACAGAAAACTGTTCCTTCAGTTCTTCACTGTTGAGAATATTCGTATTTAGTTTCCATACACCCCTTCCCCAAGCTACTCCCAGCTCTGATTGCTTTAATTTACATATATATGCTGCATGGTCCGAAAACTCGACGGGGCACACATCAGCATTCCCAACATGCTCTTGCAGACTTTGACGGACATATATTCGGTCTAATCTCGATGCTCCTTTAGCGCAAAAATATGTATAGCGTGGGTCGGATGATGCTTGTAATTCCCAGGTGTCTATCAGTTTGAGCCCTTTCACTAGAGTTGACAAGGCTATACAATTCTGAAAACTCCCGCTCTGATCTCTAGCATTGATAACTGCATTAAAATCCCCGCCAATAACCATGCGATCTCTATGATTTTCAATTAGATGTATGATATCACTTGTATAGAATTCATTTCGTTCGGCTCTCGCCTGAGATCCAGAAGGTGCATAAATATTTACAATTAGAAGTCCTTTTATGTTGAAACTGAGACCACAGGAGCTGGGAAGGAAAACGGGAGCTGTATGGGGAATTGTATCTTTTATATATATAGCTGTACCTCGTTTGGTCTCGTTGATATTTACTATTCTTTCATACCCAAATATATGAAGTAAATCATCTGTAGCAACCTCCTGTAACAATGCTATGTCAACATCTTGGTCACGAATTAATTTCTTAAGAAGCTGCTGCTTGCTGTCTATCTGGATACAGTTAATGTTTAAGGTCATTATAGTGTACGTCAATAGCATGAGGAATGTAACATTCATCTTGATACCAAACTGAACTGTCGAGCCCTTGGATCTGACAGACATTGCCAAACTACCGTCTCTCACCTATCCTCCCTCCTTGTCTTCGAGGATCCTTTGGGCTGATATAAGGTTGTACTGACTTATGGACGCCATCTTTGGTGGACTGGGTAGTTTTTAGTTTTTTAACGTTTTTCTCTGGCGGAACAATCTGACTTGAGGGAACGTCGCTAATGTCGTTAAGCAGTGAATGAGGCGAGGGTTCAAGGTCATCTGACCACAGCTGTTTAGGAGTCTCACTATGACCTGTCAAATTTTCGGTGGTGTTACTATCATCAGTATCTAGTTCCATATCTTCCTTCGGAGGACTGCTAGTGTTGGGGTAACTAGAACTATATAACTTGTCTGCCAACAAACTGGGTACGTCAAAGTCTGTATTTGCGAGGTCAGAATTAATAAGTTCGTTTCCTGTCGTAAGTTCAGTGACATTTGAGTTATGGTGGGGTGAGTGTTCTTCAACTTGAATGTGATCCGTAGATTGTTTCAGTCCTACAGTTCCGACATGACCTGGTTGTGGATCTATTTCTGGTCCGTTCTCATCGAGTTGCCTTGGCCATGTGTTACAAGGTTATTCGGAAGGGGATGTATCTCTGCTTGCGTTGTGATAACCTGAACTTCGTGTAGTGTGTCTTGTTTATGTCCCCGGCTGGTCTGTTCTTGTTGTGACTCAAGACCGATAACCTGTTGTGAGTCCAGCTTGTCGCTCCTGTCTGTGTTTACAACTGTGTCGCTGGCGAGAGATGGGGCAGTGGAGTTCCCTGCAACTACTTGACTCATAAGCCTACTACCTGTTTCACCTGTCGAAGTTGCTCCTCGCCTTACCGGGAAATCTTGTCGGAGATGGTCACTACCACTACAATAATAGCATGTTTTTGGTTGTCCTTCATAAAGTACCTGAGCTCTATATCCGTCAATTGTCACTATTGTCGGGATAGCACTTTGCAATTCGATACGCATAGCTCTAATGCCACTAAATACATTACATGTGTATGTAGAAGACCATTTTTCATTACGTATGTCCCTAACTTTCCCATTATTTACTGAAATAAGTTGCCACGCGTTCATTGGCCATTTCAATAGGAAGATTCATTATCCGTACTACTTTCGTGTCCACATCAGCACATGTGATAATTACCTCCGAAAGTGAACCATTGAATTTCTTTACCTGAGATTTTCCTGCTGTTGAAGTGAGAATGCGCTCCATCAGAAGTTTGCTGGTTAATTTTATGTACACTGCTGTTTCCAAATTGTCCAATTGTATTGCTTCCACTTGATCAACATTTAATTTTAAAACTGTTTCAATCCACTCATGAATTTCTGCCGGTCCGGGTTTGTTTAGTTTATCAGGAAATGCACATTTTACTGTATTCTTCCTAATATTTAAGCTTGCCATTTTCTTGCACTTTGTACTAATACCACTCGAAACACTCTACCTCACAGTACACAACAGAACAGCGCGTTCGATGTTTACGCTTGCACGTCTCACAGCGAACTGTCTGACGCTATGAGCGATATTTTCATACCATTCATAGCAGGGACTGGTTGCATAAGGAATGGTATTACTAGCATCGCTCATACCTCAGTCACTTTCATATTGTCAAAGTCAAGGATAAGACCGAGAGAGTTCAATGAAATTTAAAAAAAATCTTCTAGCCCTTTCCAAAAGACATAGTTCACTGTGAACACTAGGTGTCGCCAGCATGAGCTGAATGGTTCAGGTGGTAGGGCACTGGCTTTCTAAGCTCAATTTTGCGGGTTCGACTCCTGCTCGGTCCTGTGGACTGGTAATAGAAGCTCCTCAAACACGCAAGGCTCATAACCGTAGATATACGAGTGTGCAAGAGAATTCAAGCGGGACGATATTTCCGAAACATCGGCGTCTCTGAAACCATGAAAGTAGTTTGTATTACTACTATCCCTTGGTAGGTCGGCGATACGAACTTTATTTTTAGGATGTTTCCGTCACTACACAGCTAGATTCGCTACTGGAATATCCCATTGGGAAAAGATTCGTTCTGTTCAGCCAACAAATTCCGTGGCCTTAATTAAGGTACAGCCCAGCATTCTACCTGGTGTAAAAATTGGAAACCACGGACCATCTTCAGGGCTGCCGACGGTGGGATTCAAACCCACTAACTCCCGAATTCAAGCTCACAGCGAACGTCAAAGAAAGAATGGTGGGGAGGGTAGTGGACATATACAGTTGGCAGTCAGAAAGGTATTCAATATAAAGCGTGGAAAGGTTCTGAACTACTGTACGAGAAAGCAGAGCGAAGCTACAGGACCTGTACACCAGCCAAGAAGCCCCTTGGAGTAGTGGCTGGTACAGGCATCCCTTAGATTATGGTTGCCCAGCTGTACTTCCTCTTAAAAGGAATAATCACCACAACCACCTGGCACTAAGGTGGATAGAGTCGTTAGCCCAAGGCTCGGCCACCTTTGACTCCTGTAATATGAAATAATAATCATTTCTGGAGTATTCTGAGTAAACTCCTGGGCTATGAGCCACTTCAGAAGGAGAAGTCCCATTTGCAATTTCTTTGACTTCTTGACGTGGAATTGACTCCACGTCCTTTCAGTACACCGAGCATTCCTTTAACGTATCAGCTAGGCAGTCGCCTTTCGGAAATACAGGATGACGATTTACCTTCTCTCTAGTTACTTTGTTCTGGTGTACTGTGAAATGTGGCCCGTTTGTCCTCCCACACATGTTCCAAATAGCACGTTCCTCAAATGGTATGGGCAGTTTCTGAACAAAGAACCTTAATTATGGCCACAGCAGCGTCCTTCCTACTTCTGGCCCTTTCCTATCCCATCGTAGCCTGAAGACTGATCTGTGTCGGTGCGATGCAAAGCAAATTTTAGAAAAAGAAAAAGAGAGAGAGAGAGATTGGAATATGTAAAACCTTCGCCACAAGAGTGCAAAATTGGAATGGGTGACTTTATGGTATTGTTTGGAAGATTAATGTCTCTTCTCACCCAGCTGCCTAGTGTCCTAGAGTATCAGCTCATCGGCTATCTGGCTTCAAAAGATTTTTCATCGTCTTAAAGCCCCACCCTTGCCGCAAGCTCTGCTTAAGAAGGGCTGAACTAGGCTATCAATAAGCAACGCGAAATTGATATTGGCTCGAAGCTAGGAATTCCTGGAAGTGTAGAAATCAAGCCCTGGTGGTCAAGACAACCATGTTGTTACATCTGCCTCGGTGAAGAGTAACCACTGCGTTGCCACATCTACCTCAATTCCAAGAATGCCAGAAGTTACATTTTGGAAGTAAACATCAGTTGGTATGCAAAGCAGCATCAAAAAACTACTGAATACTGTAAAAGGGAATTAGAAATTGAATACCTCCCTGGAAGAAGGGTCCTAGGCACATTTTGTCACACGTTGAATTAACAGTGGAAAAAAAGGTTTATAGCTGATATAAAATCTCCCACCTACCACGAGATGGGAGTTGGATCATTTAAAAGAGGAAGTGCGTAGGTTTGAACATTTTTCCCTGGAATAAGGGTCTATGTGTAAACACGATATAGTATTAGCCCGGGCGAGGTGAGAAAATTAAATAACATAGAGGAAAGGCAAATAAATCTTGAAAAGTGGAAAGATAATAAAATAAAAGTCAAGCGAAATCGTAGGGAAAAATACACTACCAGACAAGGTGTTCACAATGCAGCAAAATAGCGACCGGAACAGGTACGTGGAATAAGGGTCTACGGCAGAGAGGTTGTTTTGAAATGTGCAAGAATATGGTCTGACAGGTGTGTAGGCCAAACTAAGAACTTCAAAATGGTTACCATATTCCATTTTCATATCAGATGGAAATTCTTTACTGAAAATGAACAGAAATTCCTCTGGTCAGGTCACAGTTTTTTACCCTGTGATCGTCATTTTGAATTTATAGAGAAAAGGAGGAAAGTTTCTACAGTTTTTGTGCCAAGCCAATGTAAATATGTGAGTGCTGAGGCAAGACCATCTAAGCCTTTCATTATACACGAGATCTTTTATCAAGACAGTCTCAAAGACGTAACTCCACTACAGGAACATTCCAAGAAAGATTCCCGTTTTAATATAACGGAAGCCATTTGATTGAAGTTCTCCCTTAATGACCCAAGTTCTGTTAGTGTCACAAAATGTCCTAACACATTTGCTCCTTGAGTGAGACATGTATGAATATATGAAACGACATGAAAAGGAATGTGATTGTAGCCTGAGATCTTAATTTACCAAACGTCAATTGGGAAGGAAATGCAAACGACAGAAAGCATGAACAACAAATGGCAAATAAGCTAATATGGGAAGAAGAGCTGATTCAGAAATTGCCGGAACCAACTCGATGGAAAATATCCTGGACGTGGTGCTGATAAAATCAGATGAGCTCTATAGAGAAACCGAAGTAATAGATAGTATTAGTGATCACGAAGCTGTTTTGTCGTAGTTAAAAATAAATGTGATAGAAAGGAAGGTTTTAAAAGTAGGACTATTAGGCAGTACCATATGGCTGATAAAGCAGGCATGAGGCAGTTTTTAGAATGTAAATATGATCGGTGGAAAACGGTAAATAAGAATGTAAACAGACTCTGGGATAGGTTTAAAGCAATTGCTGAGGAATGTGAAAACAGGTTTGTACCTTTAAAGGTGGTAAGGAATGATAAAGACCCACCTTATTATAATAGAGAAATAAAGAGACTTAGAAGGAGGTGCAGATTGGAAAGAAATAGAGTTAGAAATGGCTGTGGAAGTAAGGAGAAATTGAAGGAACTTACTAGAAAATTGAATCTAGCAAAGAAGGCAGCTGAGGATAACATGTTGGCAAGCATAATTGGCGGGCATACACATTTTAGTGAAAAATGGTAGGGTATGTATATGTACTTTAAAGCAGAAACAGGTTCCAAGAAGGACATTCCAGGAATAATTAATGAACAAGGAGAGTGTGTATGTGAGGATCTTCAAAAGGCAGAAGTATTCAGTCAGCAATATGTAAAGATTGTTGGTTACAAGTAAAATGTCCAGATAGAGGAGGTGACTAATGCTAAAGAAGTATTAAAATTTTACATATGATAACAATGATATTTACAATAAGATACAAAAGTTGAAAACTAGAAAAGCGGCTGGAATTGATAAGATTTCTGAGGATTTACTAAAGACAATGGGTTAGGATATACTGTAGTACCATATCTGAAGTACTTATTTGATTATTGTTTGGTTGAAGGAGCTATACCAAATGAATGGAGAGTTGTGATAGTAGCCCCTGTGTATAAAGGAAGGGGTGATAGACACAAAGCTAAAAATTACAGGCCAGTAAGTTTGACATGCATTGTATGTAAGCTTTGGGAAGGCATTCTTTCTGATTACATTAGACATGTTCGCGAAATTAATTACTGTTCGATAGCAGGCAATTCGATTTTAGGAAAGGTTATTCCACTGAAGCTCAACTTGTAAGATTCCAGCAAGATATAGCAGATAATTTGGATTCTGGAGGTCAAATGGACAGTATCGCGACTGACCTGTCTAAAGCATTTGATAGGGTGGATCATGGGAGACTACTGGCAAAAATGAGTGCAATTGAACTAGACAAAAGAGTGACTGAATAGGTTGCTATATTTCTAGATAATAGATCTCAGAGAATTAGAGTAGGCGAACCTTTATCTGACCTTGTAATAATTAAGAGGGGAATTCCTCAAGGCAGTATTATTGGACCTTTATATTTTCTTTAATATATACTAGCGAATGTACCCGTGCTTCGCTACGGTATTCTACATTGTATTCGAATATCGAAGTAAATAGTGTACATGCAGTAAATACGATTGTTTTAAAATTGCATGTCTCTTAGCGTTATCCGAGAAAGAGCATGGGTAGGTCCCCGTACGTTGTTTCCAATGTAAAGTGTTTGTTACGGATTTGTGATATAACGGCAGGCTCACTTGCCTACTGGCATTCACAATCGAGTTGGGAAGTTTATATTATAATTGCAGGCCAAATTGCCTACTACGCGGACAGAATCGATTTGGGGAGTTTTCGTTAAAATGGCAGCCCCCTTTCCTACTTCCAGACAGATTACAGTTGAGGAGTTTCTATTATAATGGCAGGCAATTACCCTACTATCACTCGAAATTGAGTAGTGCAGTTATCATTATAATGCCAGGCGCATTTTCCTACTGCCAGCCAGCATACTGCCAGTCACACCAATTTGGTGAGTTTCCATCAAAATAGCAGGCCACTATGCCTAATGCCAGTCACATTTTAGATGAGGACATTTCTTTATAATGGCGCGCACCCTTGCCTACTGCCAAACACAATCGGGTCGGGGAGTTTTAAATAAAACTGCATGCTCACTTGCCTTCTGCAAGTCAAATCGAGAAGGGAACTATTCATTATAATTGTAGGCCTTCCTTACTAATGACAGTTACACAGGAGTTGGAGAAGGAACCCTTTCCTACTGCCATTCAAAGTCGGTGTGGGGAGTACTTATTACAATAGCATACCCACCCTTTCTCGATCGCTAAAAATCGACACCAGTGAATATATATAGATCGACATACGAAAGTATATGCGTGTTTACAATATTGAAGATCTTCATTTACAGATTAACTGCTACTAAACGTACGTCATATCGACAAAGGATTATACCATAAGACACGCGGGATTTAGTGGCCTAAATGGCTGGTCCTATGATATGTCATCTATTCTTGGGTCAGATTGAGTTAGAAACGTGGAACAGGGTAAAGGTTTTGTAAGATTATCTCACATTACATTACTTTTCGGATAATTATGTGACAGCTACATACATAGCACTTGGCTCATATATGGCTACTGGGTGGGCCAATTTTCGTGAAGAGTTTGATGATTCTGTATTTCATATAAGTAATTGAAAGTATGAATTATGCATGTGAAAATTCCAAATTGACTTAACATCGATTAATAGAGAAAAATCAAACGTAAAAGGGATAAAGATACGGCAAAAAGTCATAAGACCAAGGTTGTAGATCATTCCAAATTGAACGGAGATTGTGCAATCCGTTATATGATAGGAATTTCCGAAGGTCTGCACCATCATTAAAATGGCCTGCATATTTCGATATTCTTCGGGGATCAAAAGTGAAAAATTTAATGATCTAGGATGTTTTCCGTTCATTACAGGCTAAAACGTATAATTTTGTCAAATTTCAATTATCTTCTTTTTCTTCTGGCAGATTATGCCGCAATGTGGATTTTGGGCGAGGCGTGTAAAAATTAGGACTTTCAGGAAACTAAACCAAAAATTATGGAGATGGTCATTATTACCCCTTAAACGGATAGCTGTACGAAAATTTCGCCAAAATAGTCAGTGTAGAGGCACACAGTCGTTACGATTTGATTTATATAGATAAGGAATCTGCTCCATGTAAAACACCTTTTGGGCTATGCCCGCTGGACGTAACCTTCAAAAGTGACCATTCATGATATCTCCCTTATTAATCCTCCTGACGAAAAAATGCACATGAAAGAAAAAGGTTTAGAGGTGGAATTCCATCACGTTTGGTCGATTTCCAGTCAGGTTGGTCTTGTTCTGCATATATTGTGGACCGGGCGAGTTGGCCGTGCGCGTAGAGGCGCGCGGCTGTGAGCTTGCATCCGGGAGATAGTAGGTTCGAATCCCACTATCGGCAGCCCTGAAAATGGTTTTCCGTGGTTTCCCATTTTCACACCAGGCAAATGCTGGGGCTGTACCTTAATTAAGGCCACGGCCGCTTCCTTCCAACTCCTAGGCCTTTCCTATCCCATCGTCGCCATAAGACCTATCTGTGTCGGTGCGACGTAAAGCCCATAGCATATATTGTGGAAGAGTAAAATCACCATTGGTGTTCCCTATAAACCGCCAGTCCATTCCGGAACATGAAATGTTATTTACGTTTAAAACCTACCTTTGGACAGGTGGATGCTAAATATAAATTTTGGTTCGAATGTCTTCAGTAGTTTTCAAGTTGTAAGGAATACGCTTTACACGCACCCGCTCGTAAGTCAAGTCCGATGGGACTTGTACAGAAAAACGGTCCGTTAATGATATCTCCCTTATTAATCCTCGTATCGAAATGATGCACATGAGAAAAAAGGTTTAGAAATTAATTTCTACCAAGGTAGGTAGATTTCCATTAAGTTTGGTTGTGTATATTTTGTGGAAGTGCAAAATCACTGTTTCGGTTTCGTATAAACCCCCAGTCAGTTCATGGATTTAGAAACAATATTTGCCCTAAAACCTATCAAGGACAGGTGTATTCTAAATATGAGTCTTGATGGAAATACATCCAGTAGTTAGTAGCACTCGCGTACATACGGCGTAATTAAGGAAGAAATAATACAGTTAAGAAAGTTGAAAGTAATAGAAAATCGATTATAACTGAGGACAGCCGGATAACGACAAATATGTAAATGCCAAGTGAATGTATTGGAAAATCAAATGCCCCTCAATAAATTATGCTAGTGTGAATTATGGATATAATAAAGCGGTAACAGAGGAGAAATTTAGGTCCAGTGATTCTTAGGTAAACAAATAATAAGAAGATGAATAATGGTGTTATTACTTAATCTATTTGAGGGCGGTTATAACATCCAACGATATTCCGCCAATATCCCGCAGATAGGCCGATTGACGCCTCTCTTGCCTTCTACCAAAGGAACAACCACGAATTTAAAAGCATGATGAGGAAAATGGCAATACGTTTATTCCCTGCTGGCATGCAGTCAGAGACGTTGCCATGGTAATCTGTAGGTTCGTTGTCGGTCTGTCGGTCACTCAATGCAAATTGTAAATTTCTCCGTCATGTGAAGAGTAAGGTAAATTATGAACATAACGAAAGTTGTTTATAATGAAGAGACGTTTCACGTACGGTAAACGAAGTTTACAGAAAATCAATAGTATAAATCCCCCGTTTATTCAGAGATTTTAAAATGATATGCATATAGAAACCTTCCCCGGGATGAGTATACTCTAAATATGAAGTTTGGTTGAGATCTATCCAGCCGTTTCGACGTGAGGGTGGAACAACCATTCAGGTTTTCCTATAAACCTCCCGTATATTCAAAGATTTTAAAATGATATGCATATAGAAACCTTCCCCGGGATGAGTATACTCTAAATATGAAGCTTGGTTGAGATCTATCCAGCCGTTTCGACGTGATGGTGGAATAACCATTCTGGTTTTCCTATAAACCCCCCGAGTATTCAAAGATTTTAAAACGATATGCATATCGAAACCTTCCCCGGGATGAGCATACTCTAAATATGAAGTTTGGTTGAGATCTATCCAGCGGTTTCGACGTGATGGTGGAACAGACAAACAGACAGACAAACAGACAAACAAACAGACACGAAACGTAAAAACCACCGATTCGGTCTTGAGTTGACCTAAAACGGATAAATACCTGAAAAATTGGCAAAACAAAAGAAATTACAGACAGCGGACCCCCTACAATTTTATTTATATAGATAAATGATTTGAGTAAAGGAGTGGAATCAGAGGTAAGGCTTTTTGCGGATGATGTTATTCTCTATAGAGTAATAAATAAGTTACAAGATTGTGAGCAACTGCAAAATGACCTCGATAATGTTGTGAGATGGACAGTAGGCAATGGTACGATGATAAACGCGGTTAAAAGTCAGGTTGTGAGTTTCACAAATAGGAAAAGTCCTCTGAGTTTTAATTACTGCGTTGATGGGGTGAAAGTTCCTTTTGGGGATCATTGTAAGTATCTGGGTGTTAATATAACTAGAGTATGGTTCCAGTGCATGGGACCCTCACTAGCATTACTTGATTCAAGAACTGGAAAAAATCCAAAGAAAAGCAGATCGATTTGTTCTGGGTGATTTCCGACAAAAGAGTAGCGTTACAACAATTTTGCGAAGTTTGGGCTGGGAAGAACTTTGAGAAAAGAGACGAGCTGCTCGACTGAGTGGTATGTTCCGAGCTGTCAGCGGAGAAATGGCGTGGAATGACATTAGTAGACGAATAAGTTTGAGTGGCGTCTTTAAAAGTAGGAGAGATCACAATATGAATATTAAGTTGGAATACAAGAGGACAAATTGGGACAAATATTCATTTATAGGAAGGGGAGTTAGGGATTGGAATAACTTACCAAGGGAGATGTTCAATAAATTTCCAGTATCATTGATATCATTTAAGAAACGGCTAGGAAAACAACAGATAGGGAATCTGCCACCTGAGCGACTGCCCTATATGCAGATGAGTATTGATTGATTGATGCCTGCAGAATACAGAGTTTTTTTGCTAACTTTATGCCTACTTAAAAATATGTTCAGCCACATGAATGGTTGATTGTGCTATAGACCCTTTCTTCCACGATTTGATATTCAAAATATGTCAACATCTTAGTTTTGATGCCTAATATTTGTGTAAAATGTGTCAATACATGTAATTAAACAACACACTAATACTGTAGTAATGAGAGTCAGAAGTGCTGGCATTCGCTTTACCTTTTTTCTCATAAACGTACTTTTGAACCTTAGACTCTTCATCCATGGGGTATTTAATTAATATGTAAAAAATGTAAGTAACGGCAGGTAAGAAGGGAAATGAACTTTTAAAAATGTAGAAATTGTAGAATTAGAAGTAGCCATAAGTGGAATATTTAGACATTGTACTTGCATCTAACGGTGAGCGCACCTGGTGGGCGTGATCTTTAAGGCGTCAAATCTATATGGTCTGACCCTGTGGTTAGCCGGCTCGAGTCCCGTTGGTCGAAAAAAAGCGTTCACTATCAAAATCTTAGCCGTAAGAGTAGAAAATGAAGTGGTATTGAATTTCTAATTATTAAACTGCGTGCGAAAAGCCTGGATTCGATCCCAAAACTCTCCGCAGTGCTTTTATGTGTGAGGGCATTTCACTCTGTTGACAAAAATATAGAATGATGGGGCTATGTACAGCTAAAAGTGGAGTAGAATTGCACAGTCAAGATGTACAGGTAGATATAGCTGTAAAGATAATGAAATATTTGTTAAAATTAAAGAGGGGTGACGGGAAGGAAATATTGAATTTATCATATCAGGATGAGAAGAAACATATACACGATGAGGTGAAACGGGCGCTAGACAGAATAGGAATGGGAGACTACTGGGATAAAGAGATGCAGAACGAAGGAAGCTGGCTGAGCAAGAAAATAATTATTAGAATGACATATATTGAGAAGCACATGACCCAAAGACCAAAAGAACATTACTAGAATTCTGCGAAAATATCCGTATGTTGTCAACAAAGAAAGAAAGACTTACCAATGGTGCGGTGAGGTGGTAAAAATGGACATCTATAAGAATTAGGGTCAGGGAAAGAGAAACATAATGAGAATCTTTGTTTTTTGTGTGGGAAAATAATGCAAGGGGCACTTCTGTTGAACGTATGTAGGGAGAGAGCTCACTTAGGGTCAAGTACCCGGGTAGTTGCTGCAGATTTTTTTTCTTTCTTAGACATTGTATTCAAATCCTACATATAAAATGGACGAAATAAGACCGTTGTTCTGAAATGATTCAGTTTTTGCTGGTGTTTTTATCGTCGCACTAATCCATCGGAATTTTTCGGCGACGCAAGGATGAGAAAGGACTAGGAATGTGAAGGTAGCGGCCATGGCCTTAATGAAGGTACAGCAATGTCATTTGCCTGCTGTAGAAATGGGAGACAACAGAAAACTATCTTCAGGGCTGCCCACGGTGGTATTCGAAGCCACTATCGGCCGAATGCAAGCTCAAAGCTACGTGACACTAACCGCACGGCCGACTCGCTCATTACACGAAGTACTGTAATGTTATGTATTCTGAAAGAGAATATTCATCAATTAAGCTCCTAAATGTACCGGTATTGACTTTCATGATACGGCAATATAAATGCTGGCAGTATGTAATAATCTCGAAATTCACGAAAAGTAATTACCACATAATACCAACATATGAGGGGAAAGAAAACTGCATGCAGGGTCCCTTCGCTGTATGATTGCCAATGTGGAATACAACCCACCATGTTGCTGGTTGTGATAATTGTTTTAAGAGGACGTACAACTGGGCAAATATCCTCTATTAACACTAATTAGAGGGAAATATGGAATGAGTCCAACACTTCCATAATTAAATATATCGGTCAAAGAACGAGAAAGGCCACTAAGGGCGTGAAAATGAGACCGCCTGGGATTTTCAAAGCTGATAAGTTACCGGTGGAGTCGTAAAAGAACAAGAGTTGACCAAAGGAGGTCGGGCAGGATAAAAGAAAGTGAGGATCCTGGCACAAAAATGTGGAAGCAATGACAGAACTTAGCTAAGGACTCCGTGGTCACCAACCCACGTTTCCAAGTTAAGAGCCGCTGGTACCCCTTTTAGTCTCTTCTTAGGACAGGCAGGGGATGTCGTGGATGTTATTCTACCACCCCCACTCAACAATTAGAAAATAACTACGTATAAATCACTTCCTTCAACAGTAGTGGAAATGAAATAAATAGGTTGCTCCGTTATGAAACAAAGTTATGTGGCGAGGTCCATAAGGGAAATACGTATTAAAACGAACACCATATCCCAGTCTCCGAGCTACAGAACTTAACCACATTCTTCTCCTTCTTCTCGACCTTTTCCCAATTTTTTGGTGTCGGTACGTTCTATGGATTTGCCCCAATTTTACGGCTCCATACCCTTCCTGACTCCTACCCTATGTATAGGGATATATTCACTAGTACGTTTTTCTGCGGTGGTTGGTAGTGTGGTATGTTGTATGTAGATTAAGAGATATATTCTGAGACAAACAACACTATATTCATCGAGAAGCTAAAGAATGCGAAGGGATGGAATCGCAATAAAATTTAGTGTAACGGCTGATAGAGAAATTAACCATACGCAGTTGAAATTCTCGGCCGGCCGGGAATCGAACCGTATCCCTCTGAACACAGGATCAGTACGCTGACCGTTCCGAGAAAACGTTATCATCATTATCGTCATCATCATCATCATCATCACTAATAAAAATGAAATGTAATTCTTTCATGTTTTCAGCGTTCTCTTACATTAGAATTTTAAGTAATGTTCTACCTAATTTTGAGATAGTGTGATTAGTTGTCTAAGGTCTGTTCTTTTTCTAGCAGCTTAGTGCGAGTACACTTCATCGTGATTTCGGTTCCTGTTTTGTTGCTCCGACAGTGATTAAAAAGTGTGTTTCGTGCAAGTGGCCTTAAACATTACTTCTAAACACGCTGTTTGAAAATGTACTTAAGTTGTTCTGAAAAATGCATAATCTACGACGAAATTGACATGAAAATGGATTAAGTATAGAAGGAAAGTTATGTTGTAGGCTTGGGGTTTCAAAAGAAGTATTTAGTATGAAGTACTCTCAATTCAACTGTCAATTTGGATGTGAAAAATCAGTACACCAAACTATTCAACTGAAGACACCGAGGCCTGACTAACAAACAGAATGGCTGTAGATTTCATTCAAGAAACAGCCGAATCTCATGCGTATTTTGGCACAGATTATAGCACGGTACCGGTTGGGATATCATGCCACATCAAACATATTGATAGGACATTATGCAGTCCGACTTGTCCTGGCTTCTACCATGGAATATTACTTAAATGGAAATTATTTTTTAGTTCCAGGTTTTCCAGAAGGCAGAACTTGGCCGTCAAGCCAACCCAGTTTTACATGGATGGAATAATTTGACGTAAGGTCTCGAGGAAAAAAAATGATACATTTTGAACAATGTTTTTTTCGTGGCTAAATGGTTAGCGTGCTGGCTTTTGGTCGCAGGGGTCCCGGGTTCAATTCCCGGCGTGGTCGGGAATTTTAACTATAATTGCTTAATTTTCTCGGCACGGGGGCTTGGTGTATGTGTCGCCTTCATCATCATTTCATCCTCGTCAAGACGCGCAGGTCGCCATGGGCGTCAAATCAAAAGACCTACATCTGGCGAGTCGAACTTGTCCTCGGACACTCCCGGCACTAAAAGCCATACGCCACTTCATTTCATTATTAGAAACAATTTTAGATAGGCCTCATCCTCACAGACAGGCCGTGTACTAGAAAAAGACCTGCTCCGGGCCTCTCCGAAGGCCATACGCAATTATTATTATAATTACAAGCAAGAGAATAACTGCTCAACCCTCGTGGTAGGATGTAACAGACGACAGAATTATGAGGATGTGTCCACTATAGCATGCAACCTCCGGAAATGAACTGAATTGTCCCGTAACGAGGAGCTGATAGATTCCCTCACAAGATTTCAAATTAACGATGAAAGGAGACTATCGTTATCAGTGAAGCAGCTTGTACTATACTTGTGTTAAGACTGCAACAAGTCTTTGTTCTGTCAGTGCATTACATACTGCACCGAGCGAGTGGCTGCGTGGTTTGGGTCATTTGCATTTTGGGTGATAGTGGGTTCGAACCTGACCATCGACAGCCCTCAAGATGGTTTTCCGTGGTTTCCCATCTTCATAAAAGACAAATGCTGGGGCTGTACCTTAATTTTTTTGCTAGTTGCTTTACGTCGCACCGACACATATAGGTCTTATGGCGACGATGGGATAGCAAATGGCTAGGAGTGGGAAGGAAGCGGCCGTGCCCTTAATTAAGGTACAGCCTGGTGTGAGACTGGGAAACCACAGGAAGCCATCTTCAGGGCTACCGACAGTAGGGTTCGAACCCACTATCTCCCGGATGCAAGCTCACAGCTGCGCGCTCCTAACTGCACGGCCAACTCGCCCGGTAAACCTTAATTAAGGCCACGGCCCTTCCTTCCCGCTCCTAGCCCTTTCCTGTCCCACCGTCATCATAAGACATATCTGTGTAGGTGCGACGTGAAGCATATTGTAAATAAATACGTAAAGTAATTCTGAAGTTCAGGAATACCTTCATAAATCAATCACACGATATCATAACGGTAAAGTTTGGCTGGCAGTGTGCTTATCTTACTGGAGAGCTCGAGTTGTTCATTATTCCCTACTAGTTAAGGAATCCCTTTCAGGACAATGATTGGTACTACATCACTTCTAAAGAATGCCAGCAGTTAAATTAATATTATTTGTATTATTAGTCCATAATCACACAGAATAAAAAATGAAGTTTTACATGATTGTCGATATTGGTTTCATAAACCATGAGATCAGCAAATTCACGTGAAAACCGAATCAAAGAGTTACATTTTGTTTAGTAAATTTCGCACGCATTGACAGGAATTCGACCCATGGTCAGTTTGGTGGGAAATTAGGAATGATATCACTCAGCTGTCACAGTTGTCTCACGCTGATTAAATTCCCTTTGCTTATGTAGGTATAGCACAACGACTTGTTAGGCTCCTTCTGGGAGAAGAAAGTTGCGTTCTTAGTGGCAACAGTCTAAGGGACGCAAAACAGTGCGATTGCTTTGTGCCATTCCTTTTGTTTCGTACTACCGCACAACTTACTTCGGTAAAACACCCTCTACAGCGAATATTATTAGCCTGAATGCTAACCGAAGTGGACAAAAACAGGGCAGATTTGTAAGGTACTAATACACGAAAAGAACTGATAATACAGTGCCCAAAATAGTTTTGAATATTGAAATGTCACACGGTATATGTCATGATAACATGTTTATACTACTTTGTATGCACTGTAGTCCAGTGTATACACATAGTGATCCCAAACCCAGATCAGATTGTGTATTTGTCCGACGGCAGGCATTTCTCGTGTCGTTCAGTTTAACATCATCACTTGTAAGGATAGACAACACGTGTAGGACTGAGATAAACATAGCAAGAGAGCCCATTTCTGCTCCTGATCGCATTCGAACTGTGACATTTGCTGCAAGAAGGATGAAGACAAGGGGATGCTGCTGCTTATGTTGGAATGAGTTAGAGTGATGTCACCAGAGTTTGGAAGAAGTTCAGGGAGACACAAACGGTTGGTGATCTACAACGCACGGAGCACCTACGTGAAAATTAATCGGAGGGAGGATCGGTATTTGTTGCTTTCAGTATGTCACAGGCCCACTGCAACTGCCACCTCTTTCATCCAGGATTTTCGGAGGGATCCCGCAGGGAATGTATCAAACCAGACAGTGCAAAATCGGCTGCAAATCGGAGGACTGATATCGAGGAGTCCTGTATCTAAAATTCTCCTTAAACCATACCATACGAGAGCTCCTGTAAGGTGGGCAATAACTCACGGTCTACGGCAACAGGAACAGTGGAAGCGTACGCTCTTCTCTGATGAGATCATCATAAGCTTGTATCCACACAACAGGAGAATTACAGACTGGAGACGATACGATGGCAGGTGGAACGAGCATTTCATCCTGAAGCGTCATCATTATCAAGGGGGTTTCGTCTTATTTTGGGGTGGGATTATGTTTGGTCAACGTACGCCTCTAAGTCCTATCCAGTGTAACATGACTGGTGTAGTACACAGACACAGGATTGATGCCACTGTAGACGAGGGCTTTGTACTACTGGATGAAAATGCTCGCACCCATCAAGAGAGAGTGGTCAATTAGTCCCTTGAGACGCATAGCGTACTGCGAAATGTGTGTCCTAGATATTCTCGGACGTGAACTGTGTTGAAGATTCGTGGCATGAAACTGAAGAGAGCAATTGCCCACTATATTAATAATCCTGATACTGACTGCAGCTGTTATATAAGTGTGGGATAATCTGCCGTGAAACAGGTTGGACTCACTGGTGCTGAGTATGCCTCGTCGTGTTCGAGCATGACACAGGGCCCGAGGTAGCTATATACGATGTTGATCTTCCACAAAGTGAATGATAATTTTGGGTTCAAAATCCCACATTACAAACTCTGGGCTTTTGTTGCCTTTCAGTTGCTTTTTCATAGCTGACGGCATATTTTTCTTTGTACATACCCTTCGTAATGAATAATGTACGTCATGCACATAGCAAAATAAAAAGTGCGAAAATCTTTTTTGAGTACTGTGTATACCCACTAGGACTAGAATTTGATCTCGCCAGAGAGACCAGTGAAAACTGGTTCCTCGGCCACAGCCATGGTTATTTACCATCACATTTATTATTAGTGGCAGTCGATGTTCTAGAGCAAATGTAAGTATTTTTCTTAACAATGGCCATTGATCTGACTCATCAACGTATGTGTTATTTACGAACAATGCAACTTTGCAAATTGTTTACACTATTGTATACGTCTACTCGAATGCTTGTTTTCAAATAATGACATTCTTTGTTCTGAATAACTGATCCTTACAGACATAGGAGCATCGTAATAGGAAAATAAGTCTCAGAACAATACTGATTTCTGAGGAAGTCTTTCTGTCAATGTCAATCAACTAGGCCACTTTTTGGACGGAAGTATCGCAAGGTTCGGTTTTACTGGGCACCTGTGAGTTTTCTTTCTCTAATGTTCTTATTATTATTATTCAGGCTATTGTATGCTATCCGAGATAAAAGGACAGACTTGTTGCATATAAACCTTTTTAAAGGACACCGACTAAAAATCTCTTGAGATAATGACGATCTTTAATATGATTTATGAAACTCATTTAATTCAATCCTGTACTTGCTGATTTTGGACCTATTGATCAGCGCTGATCGTGGAGCAGCTTATTAAACAAGATTAGCACTCAGAATATCTCTAAGGTTGGGACTATTGCCTACCACCCAGGCGTGTGTGTAATATACCACGGAGTGTATTTGCAGTCCTAAATCCCCTCCTATGCATATGAACTGCACAGGGGAAACGATGAGGTTCCACAAAACATTATATGGAGAGAAACGAAATTTGAAGTCTCTTAGCTATGAACTAACAAACTTGAGTTAAATTTGTAACTGTATATGTAGTAAGTGACGCTATTTGCGTACAAATGTATGTTTGTTAGTGATGTTCATTAAGGTAAATCGATACGCAAATGACCAAATCGCATAGTAAGATGAGGGTCCATAAAGTAACTCTATGACCAATGGCGTATCCTGGAATCTCCACTGAGGCATGCAACTAGTAACCATGCAGTTAACACAATGTATTAAGTAAATTTCAATTCTACTCACCCTAATTACATGTAGGTGAACTCGAGCCAAACAGTTTTACTGTAAGTTTCTGGATTGAACGTGCGTACACAATTCTTGTTTTCTCTTTTTAAATTTACGAGGGTCCGCCTCTGTGGTTTAGTAGTTAATGTATTTAGCTGCCACCCCCGGAGGCCCGGGTTCGATTCCCGGCTCTGCCACGAAATTTGAAAAGTGGTACGAGGGCTGGAACGGGGTCCACTCAGCCTCGGGAGGTCAACTGAGTAGAGGTGGATTCGATTCCCACCTCAGCCATCTTCGAAGTGGTTTTCCGTGGTTTCCCACTTCTCCTCCAGGCAAATGCCGGGATGGTACCTAACTTCAGGCCACGACCGCTTCCTTCCCTCTTCCTTGTCTCTCCCTTCCAATCTTCCCATCCCCCGCAAGGCCCCTGTTCAGCATAACAGGTGAGGCAGCCTGGGCGAGGTACTGGTCATCCTCCCCAGTTGTATCCCCCGACCCAGAGTCTGAAGCTCCAGGACACTGCCCTTGAGGCGGTAGAGGAGGGATCCCTCGCTGAGTCCGAGGGAAATGCCAACCCTGGAGTGTAAGCAGATTAAGAAGAAGAATAAGAAGAATAAGAATAATAATAAGAAGAAGAAGAAGAAGAAATTTACGAGGGAAGGTAGAGGTCTCGCGGCTTTAACTATTTGCATCTTTTCATCAAACGAACGGCCAGTAAATGGCTTTTCAAACTGATTTACAATTATATCCGTTTTAGACTCATCCATCGTTAATACCACATTGCGCAAAATATAATAAAACGACGAATAGCACAAGAACAGCACACACAGAATGAACTCACTAATCAGCAAAACACACAATGAATTAACTCACTAGTTAGCCACAACTCAAGCACTGGAGGTAAGTCACCCCAGTGGCATTGGTCAGTTTTGTCACGTTGGGTTCTCGCTAGGGGGTAATCTGTGTGTCCCGTTCGCTGTAAACATGTCGACTTTCTCCAAGTTGCTAACAGATGGCAGAGGGTAGCACGGGTATGGGGTGACAAATTCTGACCAAGTTTCAATTGCAGCGACATCGTTCGGAGGGTTTCAGAACTACGTCTGCCACTGAATGCAATTTTAAGATTGAATGCCTTACGCCGTAAACTCCTCCATTTGCTGTCTCTTTCTTCCGAGAGTGGAGTAGAC
The DNA here is from genome assembly GCF_040414725.1 of Anabrus simplex. Classification (NCBI taxonomy): domain Eukaryota; kingdom Metazoa; phylum Arthropoda; class Insecta; order Orthoptera; family Tettigoniidae; genus Anabrus; species Anabrus simplex. The sequence continues at coordinate 904,538,620 of NC_090266.1, forward strand.
GGCGAGACTACACCAGCACCACACGTAATCAAGCAACAGAACTAGTACAATTGCGCAGACCTCTTGAACTTCTGAGAGATGAAATCGTTAATATTTGACCTGAAACAACCTAAAATTGTAAATCAGACAGTTCTTTGTGTTATCATAACGCATGCAATGAATGCCTTGCATTCAAGGAGAATACGCCCCTGTCTATGACAATATTCATAATAACACGTTTGTAAAAAAAACATGAAATCGCGGCCATTAATAAAGAAAACGTATCTACTTAAGGTTAGAACTGAGACACATATTGAGTTTGCATCACAAGATAAATGGACAAAAATCTTGAGCTTCTAGAGAACATTTTTTTCCAAATGCTGCATGTCATCATATTTTGCTTTAGATGTATCTGCAGAAAGAAGCTGGAATTATCCTGAAGGTAATGAATGACTTTTTCGGTGAAGTTACTACAGTCTCATTTCTCTGTCCAGCGAGTGAGTTGGCCGTGCGGTTAGGGTCATGTACCTGTGAGCTTCCATTCGGGAGATGGTAGTTCGAATCCCACCGTCGGCAGCCCTGAAGATGAATTTCCGCGGTTCCACATTTTCACACCCGGCAAATGCTGGGAATGTACGTGAATTAAGGCCACGACCGCTACTTTCCTCATCATAGGCCTTCTCTATTCTGGCGTTGCCGGAAACGTCCGATGTGTTAGTGCGACTTTAAACTACTGCCAAAAAGAAAGTTCTCTGTCCAAAGTATTTATCTCCTTACTTCATCATTCAGGGATGGTCATCAACTTCAGCAGCAAAGAGGTACTTCTTAAGATACAATGAAGACAAATTATGAGTCCACTGTTTAAAAATAAGTTGATCATCACATGGGATCTTTTACAATGGATCTGGCTTAATTCTAACATTCTGTACAAGTATATTCCACTCGTTTGACAATTCCACTATTGTCTTTTGGTTTATTTATCCCGCGTTCCCACCACGATCTATGTGTGAGTTTCACCGGACTGAAAACAGAACAACATTGTTTTAGCCATTGTGGAGCATCCCAAGAACAACGGCTCACTAGCTGCCAGCGCCTTGTACAGGTGTGACCAGCCTTCAGTCACACTGGGACGAAACGTTGGTAATTTCCCTATTGGGAAAAGGCTTGAATAGCCTTATTCTTCGCACAGCATGAATCATAAAATAATAGCTCTTCTATATGATGGTCCAAATGATTCACAATGATATTACACAGGAGTGATGACATTTCATCTGCTTATTTCTTACCCGAAAATCTGTACACATGTAACATATGAAGTGAGAGTTTGACAATACAAGTATAGTCACTCACAATATTGAGCGCATGATATTGAATAAATTCCTTGCTGGTACACCTTTCTCAGAAACAATTGAACCTATAGATTGTTGTGTGTATCCACAGGATTTGTTTCTACATACGAGGTGAATTATATTTTCAAGATATTAAATCTGACAAAGTATTAAATGCGAGGAACGTACAATACCACGCGCTCATACTTTCTTTAAGAGACTACACATTAGAAAGGAAAGAATGTCAGTTGTCTGTGATGGTACATATTGTGATGCATGGTGTGATATTTTGAACATGAACAGTTTTCTGAAACTACCTTAGAAAAGCCTCGTTATGGTAATCTTTTCTTACTTACAACCGTGGATGTACTGCATCGAACCAGGATCAGTCCGGTGGTATTTGAAGGTATGCAAATACGTTAACCTCCTGTCGGTAGATTTACTGGCACATTAAAGAACTCCTGCGTAACCAAATTCCGGCACCTCGGTGTCTCAGAAAACCGTAAAAGTAGTTAGTGGGATTTAAAACCAATATTATTATTATTATTATTATTATTATTATTATTATTATTATTTATACAGTTTGTTTTAAGTCTCACCGACACAGATAAGTCTTACGTTGACGATGGGATAGGAAAGGCCTGGGAGTGGAAAGGAAACGACCGTGGCCTTAACTAAGATACAGCCCCAGCATTTGCCTGGTGTGAAAATGGGAAACCGCAGAAAACCATCTTCAGGCTGCCGACAGAGGGGCTCGAACCCACTATCTCCCGGATACAAGCTCAATTATTATTATTATTATTATTATTATTATGATTATTATTATTATTATTATTATTATTATTATTATTATTATTATTATTATTATTATTATTATTTACCCTATCTTACATAAGCAGAATGTGTCTGCTTCTTGTAAATGCGATTCCTTCTTTGATATCAACTTCACTTTCGAAGTTAGAGTAATGCAATGTTCACTGACGGATACTTTATTCTTCCTTATTTCATCAATCTCCCTCTCAATTCGTTGTATCCTCACAAGTCCACCGCAGAAGCTGCATGTGCCTGACCTTGAGTAACGAAAACTTATTTTGAAATGTTCAGTATGAAAAATGGTGTTCGAACATTTCTCTCAAAACTTATAATAGAGTTTTGGTTGCAAATATAGTTTTTATTTTTTTATTTTACAAGACTGCCATGGCAATTTTTGCTTTTGAAGGATTCGTATGTTCATTTATATATTTTCGTGACATCTGAAATTTGATTTCATCTGGACTGGGGTTTTCCGCCCTAAGGTGATTGTACCTGTGGCCTTTAAATGTTCCTTTTTATTGCCTATTCACTCTTTGGAGTTGTGCTATGCAACGAAGCAAATTATTTATAACATATACATATTTCAATTAAAATATTGTCCCTCAAGACCCTCGCTTTATATGATAAGGAATATGTATGAAGGTCAGCTTGACCTTTACTCTTTCTAAGCGGATGATGTGTTACTAGAGCGCACAATGTACAGACCGCAGGTAGTTAGACTGACAATTATAAGACTGTAGACGTTTCAAGGTTCAAATCATCTTTCTTTTATTGATCACGAAACTATTGAAAACATTGAAGTTTCACACAATCTCGGTCTGGTCCAGCTGGGTGAGCGCGGGCCTAAACAGGGGGTTGGAACCCAGCTTAGTGTGGTGGTATATGAAGGTGCCTGAATATGTCAGTTTCGTATCGATGATTTTACCGACACGTAAAAGAACTCCTGCGATGCAAACTTTTATCACCTCGGCATCTCCGAAAACCGTAAAAACGCAGTAGTTAGCAGGATGTAAGGCCAATCTAATCTTATGTCATGGTTTGCTAACTTCAAACTTTTACTCATTACACCTGTAACATCAGCTGTTCACAAGAGAACAAAGTCACCTAAACATATGTAAACTCTTACAAGATTGCTAGTACAAAATACAGTTAACACAACTTTATGAACACTTGTCTTTTACCCATTGCAGTATTGATACCTTCATTTTTGCTCTACTTTACAGGCTTTGGAAATAAGACTATAAAACAACTCCATAATTCCTACCCCATTCTTAATCCCATTCCTAACTTCCTAGTTTAATTTCGACAAAAATATATCTTCATTTACCGCCGGTGCTCTTCATACATTAGCCGGGCGTATTTTACCTGCTCTTTGTACTATCACGCTGAACGTTTGCTCAGTACTCAAGTAAATTCAGTCCTTTTGCCGGGAGTGCTCTGAACTTATCAAGATATGAGGACGTTGATAAGGGAATTATAAGAAGAGCACGAGCGAATCACGACAGTAAAAGAACTGAATTACCTATTCATTTTATGCTGTAAATGCACAGAATCCCATGGTAGACGAATGGATCTGCTGGGCTCTTAAGCAAGACACCGATAGAGCTCCAGGCAGTTAATTGAGGCCGTTGTTCCCGTGGCCACCCATGGAAGCGAGCGACAACTAACTTACTGATGTGCGGACACGAGAAAATTAGTTTTCACGCCGCCAACATTTGCTCTCTTCGCCTCTCTGCTGCAGAGATTCAGATCATAAATAACCGGAAAGAAATGTCGAAGTCTGCTAAATCACGATACATTGTGGAGAATAACCGCTTAGTATTATTTACTTCTACCTGCTACTATTCCTTGATGGATGCAATATTTTTGTGTCGTCTTCTTCTTGGCACAGGCCAGATTAAATTGTAGCTTACACCAAAGTCTCAGTCTCATTTTATGCCTGTGACTGTACGGAAGCTACTGATGTATGGCTGGTGGTGAGTAATAACATTCAGAGCATGACTAGTGCGTCTGGATGCTACTACTCACAGGGTCAGTCCCGTTGCAGTAGCACTTTCTGGCCCAGTGAGGAAAGCAAAGGAAAACTCTCACTTCTCATCATACATCGTACCATCGGTTTGTGTGATTTCATTTATAACCGCTTAACTTTAGATGGCACTATTTGAGGATCTAACCTGCCTCCAGGCTGAAGGGTTTACAGACAAACTGTTGGTTACTTCCCTGTACAAATCGTGGTCGAGTATCTCAGATGGTGGAGCGCTGGCTGTTTTAGTCCAAACGTGGCAGGTTCGATTCTAGCTCAATCCGGTGGTAATTTAAAGTTCTCAAATATGCCATCTTCGTGTCTGTAGATTTACTGGCACGCAAAGAAACTCTGTAGGACAAAATTTCGGCACCTCGGCGTCTCCGAAAACAATAAAGATGTAGTTAGAAGGATGTAAAACTAATAGCGTTATTATTATCTGTGTAGAAGCCGAAGAGAGAGGAAAAATAGTTCGAATTGCTATTCAAGTATGCATACCTGGTAAGATGACTTCGGTGAACAGAGGGCACCGGTCTAGACCTTAGGGCTCTTATATTTCCTTGTTTCTGTCAGAGGGGCGTGATTGTCGGTGGTATTTTGAAGTGCTCAAATACGTCAGCTTCGGGTCGGTAGATTTACTGGCACGTAAAAGAACTCCTGTAGTGACTCCGGGTGACAGTGTTGATTCAAATTCTGGCCAATACAGAAAGAATTATAAAAAATTAGAAGTCCCCATGTGATTCAGGATTCTTGTAAAACTTGATGTTCCTATTACTTCTTTTATGGTTTTTGAGATACCGAGATGTCGGAATTTTGTCCCACAGGAGTACGTTTACGTGCCGATCAATCTACCAACACGAGGCTGACGCGTTTCAGCACCTTCAAATATCACTGGACTGAGGCAGAATCTAACCTGCCAACTAGGGTTCAGAAAGCCAACGCTCTCTACCGTCTAAACCACTCAGTCCGGCACAGAAAATATACATAATCCTTGGAAGTAAGGAATGGTTCAACTAAAGTACCTCAGACATGAAATTCTTGTAAATAATCTTACTTGTTAACTGTGTTCATCCAGCAGTACTAATATTAGTTTGTACATACTTCTGATAATAACTTCCTGTTGAGAAGCAATTTTGTGGGTAGTCATGTCCTCAACGGAAGTTTACTGGCATGTTTATGGCATAGAACAATATTTAGTGAACTTTAAAAAAAGCCCTTAATTTTATGAAAACCGGCTTCAGTTTCTGTAATAAATCATCACATTACGTAAACCTTTACCCTCCTCTCCTTCAAGATGATCATGGTTTACACAGAGCTTTTTTCTTTTGAAGAGTACAAGTTGGTTACAGCTGCAGTTTTTCTTAAGAAGATAACTAAATGTAATAGGTAAAACATTTCTTGCCAAAAGGGAGAGTGCATTGATACAAAAAATAGAGAGTTTTCTCTCTACTTGAAACGTAACACAATGGAGCTTATAAAAAGGCCACTTAACAGTTATAAAAATTAGCAGTAACATTGACATTAATGCAAATACACATATTGTAAAGTGATTTAACCATGGCAGAGTGACGTGAAAATTTGGTAACTCTAATAGTTTAAAAATAGGGCAAGTGCGTACCTCCCTTTAAGGAGGAACATTGCAGCCATGTCGGTGAGCTAGACCTCTAAAAGCAACTCTTTAGCTGCAAGTACCGACTAATGAACCGACGTAGTTTTCGGTGCTCTATATTTCGAAATACGTCTTATAAAAGGCAGACTCTTATTTATGGATTTTGTAATGATAATCCGATTGGTGTACTTTTCAGTTTGGACCATCATTTTAACCTACAATACACTTAAACTCACGCTCCGTGATTTGAAGTTAATAGTCGATCAATACCGGCGTGAGCTGTAACGGAATAAAATATCGTGGGACACTGCCATCAACATCTCCTTCTCTCTCTGTTCATTCTACAGTATTCACTCATCATTGCATGATCTAGAACTGAGGACTATTGTAAAATTAATCGTATTCACGACGTCAGGTGTTTTTTAAGAAAATATTTATTTCATTACCAAAAAGCACAGAAACACAGGGAACTAGACATCATATTACAAACCATTATATACTAATGGACCCTGTTACTCAGAGCTCGTAAAAAACCCATGCATCAATAGAATGTAGGACTAGGCTCTTTTCGAAACTTGTTTTCTGATGAGAAATTTGGAATCTATGCTTAGTTTTGGCATTAGGTCCATTCATTTGCTTATAATAGTAATATTTACAAACCTTTACAAATTTCCTTGCGTCAGGTACGTTCAGACCATCTCTTAAATTCTCGAAGTACTCAAATTTCTTACCACGAAGTGAAGTAATCACAGTTATAGCATATTAAAGTTTATCATATAATATCTCATACGATACGAGGACTAGTAAAATGAGAATCCTAGATATATTTTTCGATGGATTTAATTGAACAAAAGTGATACACAAGTGCATCATTTTTCTACGCCGTCTCCGTTGCGTTCAAAACAAGTACTCGAGTGCATGAATTCCTTTATAAAAATTCTTTGATTGTCTGCACAGTAATTCATGCACAATCTTTATCATTTACCTTCACCCGACTGGAACTTCATTCCACCCAGTAGCTTCTTGAGTGGTCCAAACGTGTGATAATCACTAGGAGCGAGATCTTGCTAATATGGTGGGTGTGTAAGACACTCAAAGTGCAGCTCTTGGATGGTCACGACTGTTACATGGGCAGTACCGGGTCGAGTACTGACATGTTGCTGCTGTGAGAAACATTCACCACCTTAGCGGAATCGTCATTCATCCACGAATTCCATTGAGTCTTACACCTTTACTACCCAATAGAGGAATAACATACTGCTGCTCTTCTTTCATGTATGTCTGAAGTGGGGCGGTCATTGTAACATTGGTAGTTTGATTATGTTTGCTTGGATGGTGCTGCTACCTATAGGATATTCGATAAAGCCGTTGTAACATAAGGACAGAACCGTGGCATGGTATTAAGAATTTCTATTGGACTTTCGAAATTTTGCCTTCAGGTATCATCATATAATATCGTATCTGATACAAAGACTAAACAGTTCGCAAAATATTTTCTAAACAAATGAGTAACCTTAAAACTGCGTGGTACCGCATCAGGAAAGCAAGTTGCCTAAGAGTATAGAAAGTGTCGTGATCCATTGGAAATTCTTTCTACTGGTTACATGGCTTTTGATAAAAGCCCTGAGTTACAGGAGATATTAGTAGATCAAGGTTTCTCTTTTGATATTTAGTTTCAGATACCGCTGTAAAAGGCACCTGACATGTTAGACATAATATATGACGTTAAATAGTCTAAACCCTCCAAAAGTGGTCCATTCCTATGAGGAGAATTTATTAAACCATATTTGCTGCAGTATTGGTCTTTTCTTCCCACTGCTTCTCGAACCAAGGACTCTGGCCAGTTGTTCGTGTTCTCAACACGTTTAATGTTTCTTAACTTCTGAGATCTGGTACGCGAGATGTTGGTTATTTCTATCCATAAACTTGTTTGATCCAATTCTCCATGCTATCCTGTCCTCTGCAAACCACTCCATATCCACGCACCTATTGCAACTTTTATCTATCTAATCTCTCATATCCATATTTTAGCTTCCCACTATCACTCACGCTCAAGTACATGTTCCCCTAAAACTAACTGAATGAGTTCCGGACGTCACATGATTTGTCCTTTGTCCTATCAATCTGCTGTCACTCTTCATCTTCGTGCGGTCAAATTTCAGTGAAAAACCTCCTTTCACCAACTTCATTCGGTATCGCTTCGAGTGTGATCCGGACCGCCCACTCACCTTTAATATTCTTCTTGAACTTCACACTACAGTCATCAACCACTAAGATGGTGTTGTAACGTGGTCTGTCCTATTGTTACCGGGGTGAGACCCATCTTAAAAATTTTGTTGGGGGGAAGAGTTTGTTTTCATTAAATTACAGTCTCTCATATGAGCATTTAAAGGGCAGAAGGCACCTAAATTAATTTATTAAACAAGTACGAATAAAATTACTCTGTACTCCAGGGTGAGTGGCTCAGGCGGTAGACTGCTGGCCTCATGAGTCCAAGTCGGCCGATTCGGTCCCGGCTCAGTCCGGTGTTATTTGAAGGTGCTCACATACGTCAGCCTCGTGTGGGCATATTTACTGGCACGTAAAAGAACTCCTACGGGACAAAATTCCGGCATCTCGGTGCAAGTAGTCAGTGGGTCGTACAAACAATAAATTATTATTCATCTTGAACAAAGCTCAATTCGCGTATCTTTTTTCAGACAACTGAAGCGTTTATTAGAATTGTGTCTTTGATTTGCTTTATAAATGTTATACGAATCGTCGTACCCATGCGTGTTCCATATGTTCGTTTCTATTGGAAAATAAAAGGCAGGACTCACAATGCGTTCTAATTGTTTACAGATACACAGCCACGGTATGGAGTCATAAATGCGCTCGACGAAATGCCGAGTAAATGTATTTCTTTTTGTTTTGAAAAGAAGAGTTAGCTTTGGTGGATCATTTTCAACAATAACTAATTTCTCATGAAGTAGTAACTTTTTTTTGCTATTTGCTTTACGTCGCACCGACACAGATAGGTCTCATGGCAACTATGGGATAGGAAAGGCCTAGGAATTGGAAGGAAGCGGCCGTGGCCTTAAATAAGGTACAGCCCCGGCATTTGCCTGGTGTGAAAATGGGAAACCACGGAAAACCATCCTCAGGGCTGCCGATGGTGGGGCTCGAACCCACTATCTCCCGATTACTGGATACTGGCCGCACTTAAGCGACTGCAGCTATCGAGCTCGGTTGAAGTAGCAACAACAAGAAAGAAGCCTTAAGTATTTTCATTTTAACGCTTCCAACTGTTTTATGGAATCCTTGTACCACAGTCCGTACTTCCACCACTTTTACCCGCTCTCACCGAGTATTTCATGCTGGGTTCACTGGGATCTGAGTTTCCAACTTACTGTAAATATTACTCGCGCAACTTTTAGTGATACTTCTTTGTACGAGGGTGAGTAGTAAGGAGGGAGCACTCCCGGTTCCGGTAATACTGCCAACTGAATGGAAATGAAATCTGAATTGAATCGATAGTATGATCGAATGATATGAATTTTCTAAACCTTCACTATCTTAAGCCAACAACTGTGTCACACACACATTATATAACATTTCTCGATCCGAATTTTGTTCCAAGCATGAATTCCAGAGTTTGGCTTTGTTGTGTAAACAACAACAGTACTAGTACGTAAAGTGTACGCCAGGTGTCTCACGGCGATGCATAAGCGATTCATAGTTTGTGTTTCAAAGGTTGCCAATACGAATCTCGAAGATTGCCGAGGTCTACCGATTCAGCACGAGGGAGCCCAGGTATCACCAAAAGTTGCGCGAATAATACATCTACGCTAGTTCGCAGCGTACTGCAAGACTAAAGTGCATAACTTAATTCACTTCTACCGCCAGATAAAATCCACTTCACCGATATACCTAACACCATACACTAATTATGTATACCAATGATTTAAAGAATTAACCTAATAAAATACTAAACAACAATACGGAAGTTAACTTATAATAAATTAATTTTATTAAGCGTTCGTGTAACTACGTCAATTTGCCTGTAATTTCAGCATCACATCCATGGGGCTGGAGCGTTCCTAAGCCCTACCACCCGACGGCCTACCTTGCAATGGGGTTTGGGAGTTTGTGCACTAGCCAGCATGCGGATTTACTAGAGAAAGTTAAAGGAAATGTTAGTATCGTGTAAAATTGTAAATCAATAAATACAGGAAGTATTTACAATTTGAACGGAAGCGGCGCTTCCAACTCATCTATGGATACTACGCGCCTGTTACTCAGTGATCCAAGCTGACAAAAATTAAGGGAAATAGTTAATGACTTAATGAACAGTGGGTGCACAATTGCAGTGCTGTTGTTGTACCAGTCTACGTTGAATTTCTGACAACAGACAATGCGAGTTGTCTATGCTAACTTCATAATATTTTCAGGTCAATGAAAGAACGCTGTGCATTGGAAAAAAGGCTATTCGTAGATTCAGTGTAATTGTTAGTAATACCACAAATTTCAAAGATCATAGTTGCACCCATGTTTTTTAAAATTGCTAGAACGATAAAGAGCTGCTGTAATAGTGCAGCGCCGGGCTGAGTGGCTCGGACGGTTGGCGCGTTGGCCTTTTGACCCCAACTTGGCAGGTTCAATCGTGGCTCATTCCGGTGGTATCTGAAGGTACTCAAATATGCCAGCCTCGTATCGGTAGATTTACTGGTATGTAAAAGAACTCCTCCGGGACTAAATTCCGGCACCTCGAAGTCTCCGAAAACCGTAAAAGTAGTTGGTGGGTGGTAAAGCAAATAACATTCTTATTAAACGTGCCGCAGGGTATTTGTAATAGAAGGCGTATTATTGGACAGTAAGTGCCGATAGGTAAAATGACGACTGTAATTGACCCGCTTAATTTATGTTTCTATCAATAGACGAAAAATCTTTAAAATCATTCTGTTCCATTTCTACGACTTCAAAAGATCTAGTAACACCAGCATGTGCAATAACGTACATTCCTCTGGAACCATAACACTAGATGCTTTATTTGCCCTCTCAGTTAGGGAAAAATCCCTATCACAGGGAAGAAAACTATGCCCAGAACATAAAAACTTTTGTTCAACTCTAGAAAAGAACCCTGAATTAACAAGAAACTGATATAGGCCTATTAATTTCCAATTGTTATTTTGCCCAACACACCGATCAGACCATACAATAAGACTTCTTTCTTCAGAAAGTGGTAGTTTTGAGAAATTATTTGTAATGTAATGATACATACATGAGGCGACTTCTACAGAACCTCTCCTGGCAATACACTCATGCCAAAGATGCATTGTTGCTTGGTTTCTTCCCATGTCATGAATATCAAGGTTATAACAAGAGAGATGCCGCAGATAAAAAACACTGCTGTGCCTAAGATCTGGACAAAACAACACTTCCTGCATATCCTTACATAACACAACATAACTGGAGTTTGTCTTTGATTTTTCAATTCCAGATTTTAGGTACGCATATGCACTATCTGCACTTGCATGCTGGAGGTCACTATCAACTTGTATATCCTGACTTGCTTTTTCATTTTCTGCTGCTTGAAGCTTAACAAAAAGTTCGTCACATACTCTGCATATTGTGTCGCTTCTCGGTAGTCCAAACTTGAGGTTAAATTCAGAACGAAAAATATCCTTGAATATGTGCTTACCAGCATCTATATCAGGAAACTCTTCTTTAAACATTTCTGCTAATTTTGAAACATTCAGCTTGGGATCTAATTATTCAGGTGCAGTTTTCTTTCGGCTGTAGTGACTAGGCTGGCATGGAAGTCTGTTAATAAATTCCCTAATTTTATCTTTTGTTGTGTTTGGTGTTGCATGTGGTCTATTATGATGACGGCCACGTTGGTCCTCTAGTGTTCTGTCTGCATTTTTCAATTTACCTTGCAAAATATATCTGATATGTGTCACAAAATGTTTTTTGGCACACTTGCATTAACTCACCGCCCACTTTCACGTAATAAGAAAACGACGCCTTACGACTTGATGTTGGATCTGACTTCCCAGGTCGTCTCCTACTGGATTCACTTATACTCATATGGTCACTCAGGAATACAGCCCGGTCATTGTAATCTTTATTGTAGAAGTTGTCGAACTCTTACATCTTCTTATCAACATCCAAAAATTTGCATTCAGTTCTGGAGCACTTGTTAGAGCAAACTTGATCCTACAAGGACAGGATAAAGTGAATAACTAATAAACCCTACCATTCTTGAAAGTTTAAAATATTACTTGTCAGTAAAATATTTTCATGTTACTTATTAATGCTGTATTTTACCCAGTTACAAGATTGCCCTAACTTCAAAATTAGTCTATTTCTACAAAGTTTCCCTTTAAATACTTGCAATATATTCATATAAAATTCAACAACAGTAACATCCAACGTTTCTCCACTTACATTAAATGAAGGCCTTTTCTCTTGGACAACCTTTCCTTTCCGATTGGAATACTCTTTCCCACTCTTCCTTGCAATCTTCCTAGCATTGTCTTTCCATTTATTGAAATTCAGCTTACGTTTTTATGAGTTATTCCTGTTTTTAAGAGCTGATGGCGACAGCTTACAAGAGGATGCATCCGCCATTTTGCATAACATCCAACGTTCTTCCAAGGAAGCCAACTTTTGCGATCAAAATAAAGTGTGTTTTAAAAGGAAATTTCTCTTAGACTACTTACTATCTTATGGATGGAGTAACAACAAACGTTATTTCACTGGAACCTCACTTCAGACCAAAATGTCACATCCAACGTTATTCCACGGAGGTACTCAACTATTGATAGTTTGGCCGCCAATAAATTAATGAATTATTGTTGCTTGCCTATCACCACCCAGGAAACACGTGTAGGTTATTGAGGAGGTAATTCCTACGGACATGAGCAATTGTCATACCCCAATCATAATCATCATCATAATATTAATAATGATAATGTTATTTGCCTTAAGTCTCACTAACTACTTTTACGCTTTTTGGAGATGCTGAGATGCCGGAATTTAGTCCCGTAGTAGTTCTTTTTACGTGACAGTAAACATGCCGACACAAGGCTGACGTATTTGAACGCCTTCAAACACCACCGGACTGGGCCAGGTTCGAACCTGCGAAGTTGGATTCAAAAGCCCAGCACCTCAACCGTCTGAGCCACTCAGCCCGGCAGAGAGCACGAAATGTAGGTACGTTTAATTTATTTAGTTGTATAACATGTCCATTATTCGTTTGAAACAAAACGTTCGATGTGCTTCGATAATTCAATTCCGATAGTACTCATTTGGAATCCTATCCCATGCATGCTTTCGTTGAAGTAAAGAACTTTGTATGCATACACGTCAACACGATTTTGCCTTCTTTCATCTATCTTTACGTAATGCTAGGGGCTTTACGTCGCACCGACACAGATAGGTCTTATGGCGACGATGGGATAGGAAAGGCCTAGGAGTTGGAAGGAAGCGACCGTGGCCTTAATTAAGGTACAGCCCCAGCATTTGCTTGGTGTGAAAATGGGAAACCACGGAAAACCATCTTCAGGGCTGCCGATAGTGGGATTCGAACCTACTATCTCCCGGATGCAAGCTCACAGCCGCGCGCCTCTACGCGCAAGGCCAACTCGCCCGGTCTTTACGTAATGCACAACGGGGATCGTACCGTATTTCACGTCCCGGCGTGCCTATCCCAACCTTACGCTCCGATAATTATATCACACGCTCGTACAGATCCCGCACCGACACAGGTTTTCAGGTCATTTCCATACTCACCAGACCATGGGGATGATGACCACAGGTATACCAATCCTCTAAAGGACATAACAACAAAGGAATCAGTATTAACGCTGACAATTCGATACATCTCCAGAGTCTGAAACTGATGACCAGGGTTGTCTGAAGCCCCTAAGACGGAAACAAAATACTAACAACCACAAAACCAGTCTGGCGAGAATGATACGTAACATGGCATACCCTAGTAGCAGCCTTCAGCTGTTATCGTAGTTCAGTTGCTCTTAAACATAAAACCCGTTTGGCAAGGATGTTACGTAACATCTCGTGACATTGCAACGGTGGCGTTCAGCTGTTACAGTAGTACATTTGCTCTTAAATATAAACAGAAACCAGTTTGGCACGGATGGCGCGTAACTCGCCTGTTATTTAAGGAAATATCTTCATTCGTTAGAACAAGGTTGTTTGTGTGAAAAAAGCAGTGGTTCGTCACATCGTTCTCTATTGCTTCAAGAAATATCTGCACATATACCGCTAGCAGCCTGTATATACCAGGCGGACCACGAGCGCCGTACTGTCTACCTACTTATAATGTCCCGCAAGCACTAGTGATGCTTGGGATACATAATCACTTGTTTTCGAAGGAGCGACAACGTGCTGTTTTTCGGATGTTGTGAAACAAATAACAGTCATTTTACTGCACACGTTCTTTAACAGGGTGCATTTGTAAATACGCCAAAGATGCAGAAAAGAAAGTTTATAACTTATTAATGTATACATGTGCAAACATTCCACTCCATAAAAGAGTTGTTTGTGTGAAACAAAAACTAATACATATTATGATTGGAAAAAAGCAGCAATTGCACCTATCTATAGGCAAGAGAACAGGAAGAATCCCAACATCTAACGAGGTATCTCATCGATTAATATACCAGGCAAAGTATTCACTGGCATCTTGGAAGGGAGGATGTGATCAGTAGTTGAGAGGATGTTGGATAAAAACCAGTGTGGTTTCAGACCACAGCGGGGCTGTCGGGATCAGACTTTCAGTATGCGCCAGGTAATTGAAAAATGTTACGAGAGGAATAGAAAGTTATGTTTATGTTTCGTAGATCTAGAGAAAGCATATGACAGGGTACCGAGGGAAAAGATGTTCGCCATACTGGGGGACTATGGGATTAAATGTAGATTATTAAAATCAATTAAGGGTATTTATGTTGACAATTGGGCTGCAGTGAGATTTGATGGTAGAATGAGTTCTTGGTTCAGGGTACTTATAGGGTTTAGACAAGGCTGGAACCTTTCACCTTTGTTGTTCGTAGTTTACATGCATCATCTGCTGAAAGTTATAAAGTGGCAGGTAGGGATTCAGTTACGTGGAAATGTAGTAAGCAGACTGGCCTATGCTCACGACTTGGTCTTCATGGCAGATTGTGCCGAACGCCTGCAGTCTAATATCTTAGAACTTAGGTGCAATGAGTATGGTATTAAAATTAACCTTTCAGAGACTAAATTGACGTCAGTAGGTAAGAAATCCAAGAGAATGGAATGCCAGATTGGTGATACAAACCTAGAACATGTAGTAATTTTAAGTATTCAGGATGTGTGTTTTTCCAGGATGGTAATGTAGTGAGACTGAGTCATGGTGCAGTAAAGCTAATGCAGTGTGTTCGCAGTTGCGATCAACAGTATTCTATAAGAAGCAAGTCAGCTCCCGCACGAAACTATCTTTATATCGATTTCTTCTCAAATCAACTTTGCTTTACGGGAGTGAAAGCTGGATGGACTCAAGATATCTTACTCATAAGTTAGAAGTAACAGACACGAAAGTAGCGAGAATGATTGCTGGTACAAACAGGTGGGAACAATGGCAGCAGAGTACTCGGAATGAGGTGATGAAGGCTAATTTCAGAATGAACTCGATGGATGAAGCTGTACGCATTAACCGGCTTCGGTGGTGGGGTTATGTGAGGCGAATGGAGGAGGATAGGTTACCTAGGATGAAAATTGACCCTGTTATGGAGGGTAGCAGAAGTAGAGGGAGACCAAGGTGACGATGGTTAGACTCAGTTTCTAACGATTTAAAGATGAGAGGTATAGAACAAAATGAGGCCACAGCACTAGTTGCAGATAGAGGATTGTGGCAACGTTTAATAAATTCACAGAGGCTTGCAGACTGAGCGCTGAAGGGCATATCGGTCTCTACTGATGTATGTATGTATGTATGTATGTATGTATGTATGTATGTATGTATGTATGTATGTATGTATGTATTATTAGAGCTTCAACGGTCAACGGCTCGAAAGTAGTGAGGAGGTGTACCATCATGCTGGGACCAGTACAACCTGCAGTGGAATTCCTTCTAGAAGATTTTCTAGAGACAAGTCGGTCTCTAAAATTTACAGATAATGCCTACGGGTGAGCCTAACGGCTATAAAAACAGTTCCAATGATGTAGTCTCCCAGAATAGTGCACCATACATTAACCCTCCACTGGAGTTGCATATGCTGGGTTCGAACCCAGTGGGGGTTTGCTGGAGCCCAATAATGGAAATCGTGAGTGTTGACAATGGAGTGATTCAAAAAGTAACATTCATCGTTCCACAGGACATTCATGATAAAATGTGGATCTTGCTTTAATGCCGCGGCCATTATTCGGCAATATGTTACCGAGCTATCAAAATCATCTCCATATTGTTGCTGATGTTGGATGCACCTTATATGTATGCCATTTTCTCTCCTTCAGGATCCTTTATACTGACGTTTGGGATACTTCTAGCTCAAACCCAGCTCGTCTTTTCCCTAAGTAACATTAAATATGTCCACATTATAACAATGATGGTTTGTATATCTATATATATAAAATAAGAGTTTTGTCTGTACATTGCTCAGAATTTGAAAAGAATGCTATTTTTGTATCGGTCATGTTCACAATAACAAGAAAATGCATTTTTTACATTTCCGTAATTTCTGTCTGTCTGTCTGCCTGTCTGTCTGTATGTATGTACACGCATCACGAGAAAACGGTCGAAGGGAATTTAATGAAAATCGGAATGTAAAGTCGGGTGATGAACCGCTACAATCTAGGCTATAAATTATTTTAATCACGCTGAGTGAAATGGTAGTTTAGGGGAAGACTGAAATTTAATTCTCAAATATTTATGTTATTATTGGTCGTGTCTTAATGAAAATCGGTAGACAAACATGTGAAATAAGTCGCTACAATATAAGATATACACGCTGAGAAACATGGTAGTTTAGGGGTAGGCCTAAAATTTAATTGTCAAATATTTATTGTATTAGTGGTCGTATCTTCACGAAAATTGGTGTGCGAAGTCGGAAAATAGGTCGCTATAATCTAGGCTATCAATAATGTTATTCACATTGAGTCAAATGGTAGTTTAGGGGAAGGCCTGAAATGTAATCTATATATAAAATAAGAGTTTGTACATTGCTCAGAATTTGAAAAGAATGGCGTTTCTGTATCGTTCATGTTCACAGTAACAAGAAAATGCATTTTTTACTTTTCCGTAATTTCTGTCTGTCTGTCTGTCTGTCTTTCTGTCTGTCTGTCTGTACACGCATCACGAGAAAACGGTTGAAGAGAATTTAATGAAAATCGGAATGTACAGTCGGGTGTTGAACCGCTACTATCTAGGCTATAAATTATTTTAATCGCGCTGAGCGAAATAGTAGTTTAGGGAAGGCCTGAAATTTAATTCTCAAATATTTATGTTATTAGTGGTCGTGTCTTAATGAAAATCGGTAGACAAAGATGGGAAATAAGTCGCCACAATATAGGCTATACACGCTGAGAATAATGGTAGTTTAGGGGAAGGCCTAAAATTTAATTGTCAAATATTTATTGTATTAGTGGTCTTATCTTCACGAAAATTAGTATGCAAAGTCGGGGAATAGGTCGCTATAATCTAGGCTATCAATAATGTTATTCACACTGAGTGAAATGGTAGTTTAGGGGAAGGGCTGAAATGTAATCTATATACAGAGTGAAGCGAAATTCGCGCACTCGGGCGTCGCAGTGCGACTCCCTACATGCCAGCAATAAAAAATGTCTTTCACAGAAGTTCGTCCTGCGAGTATATCAGGCGGAGAAAGGACGTTGAATAGTGGCAATCTGGCAACACTGTAACCACATGTACGGTAAGTACCTCTGTCAGCATCATGTATCCGTGCTGAGCAGTTGGTGCATTGGATAGGGTTTTGGGTTGGCATGCAGGTGGTAGAGGGTTCGATCCTGGGTTAAGGCGCAATTTTTTGTTTACTAATTTCCATCGGACATTACATACTGTAATACAGTAAGACACCGTACCTTAGGTCTCATGTATCCTACATTTACAACATTTTGTAACGCTGAACACAACAAATACCTTGCTAGGCCTACTGGTAACGTAAGCCCTTACGAAATACAATGGACTTGAACGAGGCAAGAATAACAGTTGCTACTAATCTATGAGATCGTTGGAGGACGGTAGAAAGAAAACAGGTTTCGCATTTAGTATATGAATTTGTGCGAATAAATTCACGCCCACGACGTGGAAAGGACGTCTTTCAAAGCTGACCAAGGGAAACGATTGTTCGTCCATTTGTAGGATCGTAGTATGTAAGTGCAAAGGGTTTCTAGAGGACCCGCTGCAATGGCTGTTGACGATTAAGTTGCCAGATACCATACCACCTGGACTACATTTATGAAATAAAAAAAATACGCTTCAACCCAGGATCGACCCCTCGACCTCCTGAATGCTAACCCAAAACTGTAACCACTGCACCAACTGTACAGCACAAAAAATACGTGCTGACAGAGGTAGTTACCCTACATGTGGTTACAGTGTTGCCAGATTGCCACTCTTCAACGCCCTTTTTCTGCCGGATATACTCGAAAGACGAACTTTTGTGAGAGACATTTTTTTATTGCTGGCATGTGAGCAGTCGCGCTGCGACGCCTGAGTGCGCGAATTTCGCTTCACCCTGTATATAAATTAAGAGTTTTGTCTGTACATTGCTTATAATTTGAAAATAATGGTATTTCTGTATCGGTCATGTTCACAATAGCAAGAAAATGCATTTTTTACTTTTCCGTAATTTCTGTCTGTCTGTCTGTCTGCCTGTCTGTCTGTACACGCATCACGAGAAAACGATTGAAGAGAATTTAATGAAAATCGGAATGTAAAGTCGGGTGATTAACCGCTACAATCTAGGCTATAAATTTTTTGATCACGCTGAGTGAAATGATAGTTCAGGGGAAGGCCTGAAATGTAATTCTCAAATAAGTTATTTATGTCATTAGTGGTCGTATAGATAAATCTATATATATCAATCTCACAGCTGCGCGCCCCTAACCACACGGCCAACTCGCCTGGTCGTACCGACTGAAACAGCCTGCCTGTATATTGGCGGGAAGTAGCATGCCATTCCTCTGGTTCATACATTTTCTGATATATCTGGTTTGTAACACATTGGTTCATCATAGTATTCGAGCTATTCAATCCCTACTCGGAGGCACTGATTGGAATGAGTAGTGTGCATGTTTAACGGAATAATGACAGAGGAGTGTTCACGGCATTCTGTGACCTGGTGATTCCAGCTCTGGAACTTCGGACTCTTAGATCGGCACCGTAGTACTGTTCGTTGAAAGTGAGAAAGTTTGCGGTGTTTCATTTGATCGAGTATTTTATATGATAACATTGCTTTCAATCGCTACATTCCTACTGACGTTTTTGTAAAGACCTATGTTGGATTAAGTTAGGAAAACCACCAAGTCAGTCTTTCTGAGAATCCCGTAGCGAAGCACGGGTACATCAGCTAGTATTGTATATATTACATCACCGAGCTCGATAGCT
Organism: Anabrus simplex; assembly: GCF_040414725.1. NCBI lineage: Eukaryota > Metazoa > Arthropoda > Insecta > Orthoptera > Tettigoniidae > Anabrus > Anabrus simplex. Next base: position 904,557,963 of record NC_090266.1, read on the forward strand.
GCAGTCGCGTAAGTACGGCTAGTATCCAGTATTCAGGAGATAGAGGGTTCGAACCCCACTGTTGGCAGCCCTGAAGATGTTTCCTCGTGGTTTCCCATTTCCACACCAGGAAAATGCTAGGACTGTACCTTAATTAAAGCCACGGCCGCTTCCTTCCCAGTCCTAGCCCTTTCCTGTCCCATCGTCGCCATGTGTCGATGCGACGTTAAGCCAATAGCAAAAAAATAATATATTATTACATCATCACCGTAAGGTGATGTTCGACTGCAGTACATTCTGCACAACGTCAGCATTGTCGCAGATGGGTCTGTCCATGCTCATATGTGCCTTTAACGATCTACTAGCTCTTAATTGCAGCTCTTTTCGGCGAAATACGTGTATAGAAGGCGGACGTCTGTTTGGAAGCTCCTCTGCATACAGTCTTCGAGCTTTGGCTGCATTCCTACCAGGTTCTCTATAGATTAAAATGATGTGTGTGTGTGTGTGTGTACTCCTCGTTGCTGAACACACTAGCCTGTGCCGACATGTATACGAGCCTAGTACTATGCGGTCGAAACAGAAGTTTACTAATGCAAGGGATTGCATTATACGGGTAGAGCTGAGAAACATGCTGCGAGCGACCGTTCGGTTGTTATCACTTCCTTTTTCTGACGTAACATGCCTGCTGGCAGTAGTGATCTTGTGAAAATCAGTTAGTAGATATCCCATTCATCACCAGTGCATGCGGGACATTTATAAGTAGAAAGTACGGCACTCGCGGGCCACCGGCCACCTGGTGTAGAGAGTGAAAGAGAGAGAGAGAGAGAGAGAGAGAGAGAGAGAGAGAGAGAGAGTGTCACCTTATCCAGAAGTCACGCCTAAAGTAAAACTGAAGTGGCAGTGATGTTACTCTTGCTCAATTTGACATTCTTATTAATGCTGAAGTGGCAGTGATGTTACTCTTGCTCACTTTGACATTCTTATTAATGCTGAAGTGGCAGTGATGTTACTCTTGCTCAATTTGACATTCTTATTAATGCTGAAGTGGCAGTGATGTTACTCTTGCTCACCTTGACATTCTTATTAATGCTGAAGTGGCAGTGATGTTACTCTTGCTCAATTTGACATTCTTATTAATGCTGAAGTGGCAGTGATGTTACTCTTGCTCACTTTGACATTCTTATTAATGCTGAAGTGGCAGTGATGTTACTCTTGCTCAATTTGACATTCTTATTAATGCTGAAGTGGCAGTGATGTTACTCTTGCTCACTTTGACATTCTTATTAATGCTGAAGTGGCAGTGATGTTACTCTTGCTCAATTTGACATTCTTATTAATGCTGAAGTGGCAGTGATGTTACTCTTGCTCAGTTTGACATTCTTATTAATGCTGAAGTGGCAGTGATGTTACTCTTGCTCAATTTGACATTCTTATTAATGCTGAAGTGGCAGTGATGTTACTCTTGCTCAATTTGACATTCTTATTAATGCTGAAGTGGCAGTGATGTTACTCTTGCTCAGTTTGACATTCTTATTAATGCTGAAGTGGCAGTGATGTTACTCTTGCTCAGTTTGACATTCTTATTAATGCTGAAGTGGCAGTGATGTTACTCTTGCTCAATTTGACATTCTTATTAATGCTGAAGTGGCAGTGATGTTACTCTTGCTCAATTTGACATTCTTATTAATGCTGAAGTGGCAGTGATGTTACTCTTGCTCAATTTGACATTCTTAATAATGCTGAAGTGGCAGTGATGTTACTCTTGCTCAGTTTGACATTCTTATTAATGCTGAAGTGGCAGTGATGTTACTCTTGCTCAATTTGACATTCTTATTAATGCTGAAGTGGCAGTGATGTTACTCTTGCTCAGTTTGACATTCTTATTAATGCTGAAGTGGCAGTGATGTTACTCTTGCTCAGTTTGACATTCTTATTAATGCTGAAGTGGCAGTGATGTTACTCTTGCTCAATTTGACATTCTTATTAATGCTGAAGTGGCAGTGATGTTACTCTTGCTCAGTTTGACATTCTTATTAATGCTGAAGTGGCAGTGATGTTACTCTTGCTCAATTTGACATTCTTATTAATGCTGAAGTGGCAGTGATGTTACTCTTGCTCAATTTGACATTCTTATTAATGCTGAAGTGGCAGTGATGTTACTCTTGCTCAATTTGACATTCTTATTAATGCTGAAGTGGCAGTGATGTTACTCTTGCTCAGTTTGACATTCTTATTAATGCTGAAGTGGCAGTGATGTTACTCTTGCTCAGTTTGACATTCTTATTAATGCTGAAGTGGCAGTGATGTTACTCTTGCTCAGTTTGACATTCTTATTAATGCTGAAGTGGCAGTGATGTTACTCTTGCTCAGTTTGACATTCTTATTAATGCTGAAGTGGCAGTGATGTTACTCTTGCTCAGTTTGACATTCTTATTAATGCTGAAGTGGCAGTGATGTTACTCTTGCTCAATTTGACATTCTTATTAATGCTGAAGTGGCAGTGATGTTACTCTTGCTCAGTTTGACATTCTTATTAATGCTGAAGTGGCAGTGATGTTACTCTTGCTCAATTTGACATTCTTATTAATGCTGAAGTGGCAGTGATGTTACTCTTGCTCAATTTGACATTCTTATTAATGCTGAAGTGGCAGTGATGTTACTCTTGCTCAATTTGACATTCTTATTAATGCTGAAGTGGCAGTGATGTTACTCTTGCTCAATTTGACATTCTTATTAATGCTGAAGTGGCAGTGATGTTACTCTTGCTCAATTTGACATTCTTATTAATGCTGAAGTGGCAGTGATGTTACTCTTGCTCAATTTGACATTCTTATTAATGCTGAAGTGGCAGTGATGTTACTCTTGCTCAGTTTGACATTCTTATTAATGCTGAAGTGGCAGTGATGTTACTCTTGCTCAATTTGACATTCTTATTAATGCTGAAGTGGCAGTGATGTTACTCTTGCTCAGTTTGACATTCTTATTAATGCTGAAGTGGCAGTGATGTTACTCTTGCTCAGTTTGACATTCTTATTAATGCTGAAGTGGCAGTGATGTTACTCTTGCTCAGTTTGACATTCTTATTAATGCTGAAGTGGCAGTGATGTTACTCTTGCTCAGTTTGACATTCTTATTAATGCTGAAGTGGCAGTGATGTTACTCTTGCTCAGTTTGACATTCTTATTAATGCTGAAGTGGCAGTGATGTTACTCTTGCTCAGTTTGACATTCTTATTAATGCTGAAGTGGCAGTGATGTTACTCTTGCTCAGTTTGACATTCTTATTAATGCTGAAGTGGCAGTGATGTTACTCTTGCTCAGTTTGACATTCTTATTAATGCTGAAGTGGCAGTGATGTTACTCTTGCTCAATTTGACATTCTTATTAATGCTGAAGTGGCAGTGATGTTACTCTTGCTCACTTTGACATTCTTATTAATGCTGAAGTGGCAGTGATGTTACTCTTGCTCAATTTGACATTCTTATTAATGCTGAAGTGGCAGTGATGTTACTCTTGCTCAATTTGACATTCTTATTAATGCTGAAGTGGCAGTGATGTTACTCTTGCTCAATTTGACATTCTTATTAATGCTGAAGTGGCAGTGATGTTACTCTTGCTCAATTTGACATTCTTATTAATGCTGAAGTGGCAGTGATGTTACTCTTGCTCAATTTGACATTCTTATTAATGCTGTTTTTGTGTCAAAGGTTTGGAGAAATAAACTCTGTGTTTACAGTGTCTAAACTGGTAAATTATGTTAATAATTGAATTTTTTTTAAAGGCCTCAGTGGTTATGTAGAGACCGACCCAGTTTTCCTTCAACAAGAAAATCAATTTTAGCATGGCTGAGAGTACTGCTTGTTTCCTTTAGTTATTTTACTTTTTGATATATAGTTTTATCCCTCTCACTAGTATTAAAATCTTACTTGGTACGTCCGAGAGCTGAAACGGAGGGCACCTTCTGGGAAGCAAATAAGCTGAGACCTGGACCACATCAGTTACAACAATCAATCAACTCTGCTCCCTTTTGTTCCTCATAAGCTTTGTGAATGCGGCCAAGTTCTGTAATATATAATGTTTTATTGCACTAGAATGGCTCATGTAAGTATTATCGTTTCAGTGCATATCCTGAGCTGGGTCATATGACTGAAGGAAGTGGGAGAATCACTGTCAGGAGTTGCCGGATGCGAGACTGAAGGGCTATCCTGTGCTCCACCCAGCTTGGTAAGTTGTATAATTATTGATTTTAATGAGAAAATATATATGGAGTTCTGTTGAGAAATGTCTGTGTGTTTCTCGTCCTGTTGTAATGCTAATTAATTGACATTTGAATGCGTCTCTAAACAAGAGCTTGTTTATTTCATCAGCGCAGCCTCTCCAATTGCGAATTAAAATGTCTTCTGTGACTAGACGTGTCATCCTCTTTTGAACTCTTTCTTCTTTCACATTTGAAGGATACCTGCAGGGAATTCATTCATTGTTTATTTGCATAATTGGAGCAAGGGGACTGTCTGTTATGGAGATTCGTGCAAATAATGCTGCAAGATTAGGTGAAGGTGATAAAATGGAGCAAAGGGGAAGAAGGAGATATATCTTGGAGATAATTTATTCACGATCAGTGCACATTGAAGTCATTTGTGTCACTCAACTGGACTATCGAATTCCTATAGCCGTGGTAATATTCGGTGTTAAAATGAATCTAGTCCACAAGATCACAGTATTGCCATCTTTCCTCCCCATTATAGTCTACATATCCTACGCTCCGTATAACAAGGTCAGCTCTGAAATACATACTCCAGTGTCATGTATAAAGAAGAACTATGACTGGTATAGACAAATACTTACAAGTGCAGGGAGAAAATAATGTTCTGTTTCGAATTTTCAATTGTAATGTGAGAAGTCGCTTAAATATTCACTCGCAGTATATGCCGCTTTAACTTGGAAATGAAAGAGAAGGTTGGATTCGAATTATGAATTCATTGTATTCTGTGTGAAGGACTATATTTCTTTAAACAATCAGATCCGATATATAAAGTTTGCTCAATTTAAACACACACTGGTGACTAGGAACTTACACCTCATGTACGGACAACATATACTATATCATAACGACGCAATACTGATGATTGCTCGTGAGAGTCTACCCTGAACAAGTTTCTCTATACCCTCTACGAGGAAGGGCGTTTGTTAAACAACATTACAGAATCAGGAAACGCTCGCTAGATGGTCAACATATCCTTTCTTCAGCAGACCAAAGACGCCACCGTCGTTTAGGGAGTTGGGGGAGAGATTTTGGGTGGGAGGCGGATGATCCATATGACCCCAGCGAAAACAGCGTCGACAGTCGATTGCGTTGGCAGCTTGTTAAAGTGCGTTACCCTGAAGCACAACCACATTTCGTGGCAGATTTTCCAGTCAAAGCACATTTGCACGAGAGTTAAAGCATGCATGACACGTTGTATTCGTTTGGACGTAACCATTAAACACAAATGTTGCTTCAACTAGTTTCTCTACTCAGCGTGCACGTATCTCAGACTGACCACGTTCTGAGCTCTTACTACAAGCACCCAGCCATGCAAGGATGACACCTCTTAGCTATGAGGTCAGTAATTTACACCGGGCGAGTTGGCCGTGCGGTTAGGGGCGCACGGCTGTGAGCTTGCATCCGGGAGAGAGTGGGTTCGAATTTCACTGTCGGCAGCCCTGAAGATTGTTTTCAGTGGTTTCCCATTTTCACACCAGGCAAATGATGGAGCTGTACCTTAATTAAGGCCACGGCCACTTCCGTGCAACTCCTAGGCATTTCCTATCCCATCGTCGCCATAAGACCTATCTATGTCGGTGCGACGTAAAGCTACTAGCAGAAAAAGTAATTTGCGGTGTTACCAACTCCGTCTATGTTACAATTAAACCCTTACACGACATTTTCAGTGTTGCTGAAGTTTGTGCTCATACGTTTGTTTAATGACTTTCCGTGTTTATTGGGTGGGGTACTCTTTCAAAGTGCTGAACGAATTAGCTGTGCAGTTTGCGCCGTGTAGCCGTTAGTTTAAATTCGGGAGACGGTGGTTCGAACTCCATTATCAGTAGTACTGAAGACTGTTTTGCATAGTTTCTCATTTTTTACCAGGCAAATATTTGGGCTGTAACTTGATTGAGGCTACGGTCGGTTCCTTCCCAGTCCTAGCTATTTTCCTATACCATAGTGACCAAAACTGCTGCCTGAGATGGGGAGACGTTAAACAACTAGGGGAAAAAAGAACTGTTTTATAGCTGACAGCAGCTCTGTGTCAGTGTGACGTAGCACAAGTTGTAAAAAAAATTGATTATGGTTTCACATGAGGGGAAAGCTAATTTTGTGACCAATCTGATTGAGGATAATTCACTTAAAAGCAGCTTGAGTGACGTAAATGATAATCATGTTTGAGGGAATTTCACTCAAGTAAGAACTGTGGCGAGGAAACTGTTGGGTATTTCAAATTAACCCTTTACCAGAACTGCTGGCCTCGAAGCCGTATTTCGATTTACTACCAATACTGTGTATTACGTTACATTTTTTTCCAGTTATTGATGGAAGTTTATTCATCTGTCTGCATGTGAATAATGTATTAAATTTCTAAAGAGTTCATTAAAGTATCACCTGTACATTTTCGTGAAATGTGTTTAAAATAATGCAAAGAAATACACATTAAGGATGGGCGTTGTCAATTCTGGACTGAAATCTCGATCATCCCCGAATTTTCCCACCCCAGTCTGGTGCTCTTACCATCTTATATGTCGCATTTACTATTTTGAGTATCATAGAAGAAACACACATATAATAAATAACGTTGACCTGCCAAGATTGGTCAGCAGAGCCACATGGTGAGCGTAACATCATCAGCTCATATTGCTTGACCGGGTAAAGACAGGCTGCTCAGTTTCTCTCAAGAGCCTGAGTAAACCCTGTTCCACCCCTCAATGTAGGATAACAATCCCAACGATGAGCCAAAAATCGAACCAGAGACCCTCTAAATGTCATAGGCACCAGGTATATCTAATAAAAATAAAAATTGCCATACCTAATAATGAGTTTCAATCATTATTTCTTTATTTACCTTCTTAAATACAGTCATGAAAGCATTTTACTCCGGGTAAGACAATTAATTGAATAAATTCAGTAAAATATTATTATTAATAATAATAATAATAATAATAATAATAATAATAATAATAATTTACACAATCATAAATACAAGAAAAATCTATGAAAAAATACAAAATTACGACACTGTAACACAGTCATCAAACCAGAGGAACTTTATCCATCCGAAACCCTGATAGCTGGTGGCAGCTCACAAATAAAATATCTCCAAAAGCAAGAGAAGAATATTCTCTGAAATATCCTAGGACCAAAATACGAAAGGTAAATTGGATGAAGAAAAAACCACAGGAAATTCATTAAATTACAGAAAATATTATAGTTACAATAATTAGAAAACAGCTATTCATATTCTACGGGCACCTATACAAAATGGATAATAGAAAGCTGGCAAATAAATTTCTAAACCTAGCACTATCCCTGAAAACCCACGAAAATTAGTTAGTGAAAATGAACGAAGAAGTAGAAGAAATTGGTATTACCAAAGAAATCATTCAAGGTATAACAAAGATTAGAATCCTAGCAAGGAAACATACATTTCCCGAGAAACATATAAGAGAATATACAGGATGTACAGGAGAAGGCAGAAAGGAACTCTGTTAACGACTGAAGAGATATTCAGAAGAAACACTGTGCTAAATAAGTGTAAGCGTGGTCCTTAGCTGGGCATAACGACTTATTATTATTATTATTATTATTATTATTATTATTATTATTATTATTATTATTATTATTATTATTATTATTATTATTAATTACTGAATGATGATAGTATGTTTACATTCCATCAATGACGTGATTGTACACATGGACACAGCATCGTAGTTGTAGTGATTGAATCACGATTCTGTACAATTGTTCTTAATGTTGACGATGGGATGCATAATGAATCAGCAAGTTGTGTTTGATTAAGATTCCTAATTCTTCATACACAGAAAGTGCTTTTTTGTTTAACACACATTTTTATCACATGGACATTTCAATAGACCAAACACAACATGAGACTGACAAGCAAAATTCTCCAAGAAATGAGTAATGTGAGTGTGAGAGAAGGTGTGGCGAGGGTATAGCCGCAAAGAGCGCAAATAACGGGACCAATAATTTGACGAGTCAGCAAGTAAATGGTGGAATAACGAGCTATATGGGTCGGGCGGCTTTTGCATTATCCACTCGGCCGGACACGGTTCAGGGAATAATCAGTAAATTGACTAAGGCTCGCATTGCAATACAATACTGTACACTTATACCTATTCGGATTTTTGTATCTGAAGACGTCTGAAAAGAGAGATATTGGGGAGATAGTGGGTTCGAATCCCACTGTCGGCAGCCCTGAAGATGGTTTTCCGTGGTTTCTCATTTTCACACCAGGCAAATTCTGAGGCTGTACCTTAATTAAGGCCACGGCTGCTTTCTTCCCACTCCGAGCCAATTCCTGTTCCATCTTCGCCATAAGACGTATCTGTGTCGGTGCGACGTAAAGCAACTTGTAAAACAAAAGCGATGTGTATTTCGGCTACTTGATAATAACTAGGATGGCGGCACCGGGTGTACAAACACGCCTGTCATTATCCCACGAACGGGTCGATTGCGATTTCATGTTTCTCCTATTGTGTGCACACCGCCGTTTAGACATGTGCCATCACTTTGGATAGACCATATATGCGGAAATTAAGTCTATATATCTCATGTTACTTTTATAAATATCTTTCAGAAATGTAAAGTCGATTAGTTTCTTTCTAAAAATAACTTGTTTCTATATGGGAAGGGGAAGAGTGGGAAGGTATTTTTCTGTCCCGCAATGCCGGTACAATTTGTCGTGGTAAAATGAAATGGTGTATGGCTTTTAGTGACTCGAGTGTCCGAGGACAAGTTCGGCTCGCCAGGTGCAAGTCTTTCGATTTGACGTCCGTAGGCGACCTGATGAAATGATGATGAAGACGAGACATACACCCAGCCCCCGTGCCAGCGAAATTAACTAACGGTGGCTAAAATTCCCGACCCTGCCGAGAATCGAACCCGGGGCCCCTTTGACCTAAGGCCAGCACGCTAACCATTTAGCCATGGAACCGGACATTTCTCGTGGTGATTAACTGAATCAGGTTCTGTAATGGTCGGTGAGAAGAGGGATTCACCTAGAGCGTTTCTCCTTCCTTGGAGAGAAGTAGCCTATACAAAGTCGAGAGGAAGTGAAACACGCTGTTGAACTCTGTATGGAACTGATTCATAGGCACCCTTCTCGACTTGGAACGGGTATGAACTACGCACTTACAACCAAGACGAGCCCCACCCTCTAAATAAATAAACATAGAGATGTGAAAGACATTGTTATAATCAGTACTTCATTTTAGAGGTTAACGATTTTGTAGACAGCAGCACCGTGTACCTACTATGTATAGTTAGTTAATTGTTGACTATCTGGTGTCAATGAGGTGGGTTCTATCTGGACTGAAGGCAGCGGTATTTACGGGTGTTAAAATGCATGTTATTATTATTATTATTATTATTATTATTATTATTATTATTATTATTATTATTATTATTATTATTATTATTATTTTCTTTCTTTCTTCTTTCTTAGTCTGCTTACACTCCAGGGTTGGTTTTCTCCCTCAGGCTCAGGGAGGGATCCCACCTCTACCACCTCCTAGAGCTTGAGACATTGGGTCGGGGGATACAGATGGAAAAGAGGACCAGTACCTCGTTCAGGCAGCCTTACCTGCTATCTGAACAGGGGCCTTGTAGGGAGATGGGAAGATTGGAAGGGATAGACAAGTAAGAGGGAAGGAAGCGGCCGACGCCTTAAGTTAGGTACCATCTCGGCATTTGCCTGGAGGAGAAGTGGGAAACCACGGAAAAACACTTCCAGGATGGCTGAGATGGGAATCGAACACACCTCTACTCAGTTGACCCCCGAGGCTGAGTGGACCCTGTTCCAGCCCTCGTACGACTTTTCGAATTTCATGGCAGAGCCGGTAATCGAACTCGGGCCTCCGGGAGTGGCAGCTAATCACCCTAACCACTACACCACAGAGGCGGACTATTATTATTATTATTATTATTATTATTATTATTATTATTATTATTCCTTTTGCAAATCCTTGTGAGGTCGCGGGTGCCAACTTCATTGGACTTGTGGACTTGGCTCTTTTTTATTATGGCTGGATGCCCTTTCTGATGCCAACACTACGTTAAAGTATTAATTCACTATTATGAGTTTTCTGGTGGTCAGTAGTGTAATAATAATGTTATTTGCTTTACGTCCCACTAACTACTTTTAAGGTTTTTGGAGATGTTGAGGGGCCGGAATTTAGTCCTGCTTGACCTCCATTACGTGTCAGTAAATCTACCGACACGAGGCTGACGTATTTGAGCACTTTCAAATACCAGCGAACTGAGCCAAGATTGAACCTGCCAAGTTGGGGTCAGAAGGCCAGTGCCTCAACCAAATGTGCCACTCATCCCGGCAGATTAGTAGTGTGTGTGTGTGTGGGGAGGAGGGGGATATATGAAGTGAAACACACACAAAACACCCAGTCCCTGAATCAGATCAATTAAACAGACGCAGATAAAATCTACGGCCTGACAGGGAATAGAACATCGGACAACGTGAATTAAAGGCTACGACGCTGACCATCCATCACAGAAGGATCCGGACAGATTTTGCAACAATTATTATTATTAGGTAAGAACGGTAGGGGTAGACCAAGGTATGAATATGACAAACACATCAGAGCAGATGTAGGATGCAATAGTTACGTAGAAAAGAAAAGGTTAGCACAGGATAGGGTGGCATGGAGAGCTGCATCAAACCAGTCTATGGACTGATGACTCAAACACACATTATTATTATTATTATTATTATTATTATTATTATTATTATTATTATTATTATTATTATTATTATTATTATTATTATTAGTATTATTATTTCGGGGATACCGTGGAACGCAGAGGTGAAATAAGGTGCGGGCGTGAATGAGTGGATATATAAAAGGCAGAAGATTAATTTGAAACTGTAAAATTGGAACTATATTTCTTTTTCCTTTTCTTAACTTTACACTCTGCTAAGCAAATAAGATCAGATACAACATCTAGCTCGTGACCATGGGGAACAGTGTTAGAAAAATCAGAATAATCAACGAATAACCAATTAACAACCTTAAGCTTGAAGCTCCCTAATTACAAATATTACCTGAGCACTACTGCTCCTTTCAACCAACGGTCAAGGAGACGGATCTTCCAATTTTTACATCAGTGGAAGAGCTTCTTTGCTCTACAAATTTACACTTTAGGAGACTATTCTCGAAAATTTCAAGTTCCAGGCCTATCAAAGGCACAACCTACATTTAACAAAACAAACAGTATTCATGGTCTTATCGGCTCAACGGTATAATTGCCTTAAAATGAAATGAATGAAATTGATTGTAATAGGGGTAACAAATACTCATTCTACATGGCCTTTGGTAAAGACAAAAGGTTAATAGGCCTATTACTAGCCGAAAAATTTAAAGGTTAGGAGGCGAACTCTTGCACTCCTTGAAATTCACATGAAAATTCTAAAACCCTACGTGGACTTATGGCCCGACGTTACAGAGGCTAAGCCTGTACTGCGGAGGTGACTAGATGGAGAGAAAGTTTTTTTGCTGTTTGTTTTACGTCGCACCGACAAAGATAGGTCTTATGGCGACGATGGGATGGGAAAGATATAGGAATGGGAAGGAAGCGGCCGTGGCCTTATTTAAGGTAATGCCGACAGTAGGGCTCGAACCCTCTATCTCCCGAATACTGGATACTGGCCGCACTAAGCGACTGCAGCTATCGAGCTCGGTGTTTCCCATTTTCACACCAGGCAAATGCTGGGGCTGTCCCTTAATTAAGGCCACGGTTGCTTCCTTCCCACTCCTATCCCTTTCCTGTCCCGTCGTCGCCATGAGACCTGTCTGTGTCGGTGCGACGTAAAGCAACTAGTAAAAAAACATACTGAGTGTTATTGTGGTGGAGGGCAGTATTATGTGTGGCGTGTGAGTTACAGGAAATTTGAGGACAGCCAAATCCCCAGTCCCCGTACTAAGGGAAATAATCATTTAAGATAAAAGTCTCTCGACTCGGGTGGGAGTTGAACCCGGCATCCCAAGGACTTAAGGCTAAAACACTGGTCACTCAACCATAACATCAGACATTAGTTAATAATTGCTGCAATTTAATTACAAAACAGTGCCAAACATGTAATTACATTAAGAAGTTTGAGTGTTGTTGCCAGTAATAATATAATTCACATACTTGTTGGTTCGTATTCATACATCCGTTCGAAATTCACTGCTTAGTGAAAGAAGTAATAACGGCACATCTCTTCCTCATCCTTCCATTTTACTGTGGCCTTGATCAGAATCTTTTTATCTGTCTCATAGGCAATGTGATAAATTCAGTGGAGAGAAACTTCGGCGGACACATGAAAGGAAGGTGTAAGAGAGGGATTATATCCATCATATCGCGACGACGAGACTTCAAGAGAAACGAGTCACGCGTTGGTAATTTAAAATTCATAGATGTATTGTGAGGAATTGGAGCATCTTTCTCTGATATTTCATATCGCTCCGCTACACAGCGTTCGCAGCATTCACTTAGATTGGGAGCGTAATTTAGTCTCAAGAATATGACATTCTGTTTGAAGAAAGAGAAATCCCCGTTTTTACTTTTTCATTCAGGTCTGCGGATGGATATACATTATTTGCTGGAATTCATAAACGAACGGATCATGATATTTCGTGTGTGTTGTCTAAGAGAAATCTCTGGATCAGTCCCCACTTGGAATAGCCGGACTGATGCGTTGTTTTTAAAATGATTAGGTTGAAATGTGTTCTTCAGCACACGGCCATACCTCAAGTTAAAAGGGGGCTGTGTATGGGATACAAGCTATCGATTATGTTGCAAATCAATTATTGTCCTCCGTTTGTCAGTTTCTCCTTTATTTTGAAGGAAAATTAGAGAGAGATAGAATCCAGAAGTTAAAGAACAATCTTCAAGAACTTCTTTTTAATCTTTCCTTCAGGTACAATATATTTCAAAGAAAAACATCTGTCTTAATGTTGCAAGGAGTACACCACAGTGTTGGTGATGTAAAGTATTGGGCAGCGGAATCAAGCTGTCGGAAAGGGGCTTGGATAAATATCCCCAATAGGTATGTATGTATGTATGTATGTATGTATGTATGTATGTATGTATGTATGTATGTATGTATGTATGTATGTATGTATGTATGTATGTATGTATGTATGTATGTATGTATGTATTGCATCCTTGCATGCCGATCGTCAACGACTGCGTCCATCTCTTGCAGCTGTAGACTCTTCTGGTCTCAGGGGTTCCGGGTTCTTCTGCAACTTGCTGACGTAGATCGACGGGTGACACACAGAAATCTATTTTTGTTACTTGAAATGGAATTCTAGAAGTGGGATAAGATGAATTCATTCTTCCAAAATGAAAATAGTGAAGTTAATTGGATGTGAAGCATCAAAAATAAAAAATAACATTTACAACACAGGTGATAAAAATTAACATGAATATGGTTTAAGATCAGGACTCCCTTATAATAAAGCTCGGATTTAATATTTATTTAATTTAACGTGAATTTCCATTGCTAGAAAGGGAAAAGAAAAAAGAAGTGAAGAAAGAAAGAAAAACCTGAAAATTATTATCGGATTGCAAGTAATCCCGTTGGTCGATTAACTTGAGCTGTGAAGATTCAGTTTCCGTGACCGGACTCCGAATTTTTCTCATTCAAGTTTATCCACCGATTATAAAATATCACGTAGGATATCATCAGCCACCGAAATGATCCTTAAACGAACTGAAACAACCTCTGGTTATACTTGAATCGAGTATTACATAAAATAAAGGAATTTACTTAACAAGTTAACTTGCAAGGCATGGTGCTCCAATGTTCAATATTAGCAATCATTGCACCATTTTGTGTCACAACTAGAGAACATGAAATGAAGTTACTTTCATGCTTGTTATAATTAAATATTTAAGTGGAATGTTCCAATGGACCATAATATTCATTAAAAAACGTTACTTGACATTTAAGTTAATCAACAAACTAACTTTCTGGTTATGTTAGTTGAAGGTACATACAGTAATTATATTGGTGTTATTGTTTGTATTTTCGGTTTGATTATTAGATTGCAACAATTAGTTTGTTTTCATGGGTCGTATTACTTTTTCTTTTTGTGTTGGTCGGATTTTTAGTAACTTTTGGGGCATGATCTCATGATCTCTCCATCTTAATGGCTGTTAACTCTCACCTGTGAACAAGGCATGGAAATAATAACTTGGTAATATATCTCCGCGTTGTCATATCGTCACCCTAAATTAATACAATATCATTTAAACTAAATATCCCGTGTGGTTACCTAAATTACTAATCATCACCAAAATAAATGTCAGTCAAACCTGCACACACTGTAACTCTTGGTAAGCCATGCCCCCAAAGTCACTCACAATACGAACATCCACACCACATTTAATTCACTCTGTTGCCTGAATATACAGGGTTAACACCCCCCCCCCCCACCAGGTGAAGTATTTACCTTTACCAATGCTCTTTTGAAACGTTATTCACTATCGACAATAAACTGAGATCATAAATGACGAGGGTTAGGATTCGCGGACCGCCGACCAGATAATGATTGGTCACTGTCATGCACTTTTTGTATATTCACACGTTTCGGTTAGGGTTCTCGGGGAAGATGTTGCACAATATAAGCCAACTTTGCCATCCGTTGGGTCTTGCGAATTTACCTGAGGTTCATCTTGCTCAGAAAATTCCGGGCATTGGGAATTTTCTGGTCCCATATTTTTATTATACTTCTAAAGATCTTAAGTGTGTAGCGTGCCTTGAATAAAGTTGCTTCCCTTTCCTTTGGCCGACATCGCCTAATGGTAACTTTTGCTCGGAAGGTTTCCACGGCCTAGCTAAATCTTTCGCACATGTGACGGAAAAGAATCGTTGGTCTGATGATTAGTAATAAATTGTTTGGCACCCCGCCTTGCTAATTGGTCTCTTAATTTAGGTCCGATTGATCATCTCAATTTAGAAAATATTCACGGGTATTCTCGAGTTCTTCCGACGAATCTCCCCTAGGATCTTGTGAATTTGGATTCCATTTCTGCCCAAGGAGATTGCAATCTTGCCTCAATCTCGCACCTGGTAGATATCAACACGACGAAGAAGAAACGGATCGTTATCGATCGGCACAGGGTGTTTGTTAGGTGATGACATAAAAAATGGATGCGCCGTTTCTTAGCGGCGCCCGGCGTAGCTCTCGGCGACGGTGGATAATATGTTAATGGTTCTTTTAGTGACGGTGAATGATGGGTTCGATATGTATATATGTATGTATGCAAGCATGCATTGTCCCCTTTTTCCCCGACGCTCAGCCGGCAAACACGAGAATTCTGAGGTGGACCGTTCGTATGCGCAGGCAGTACCAATTATTAGATTAATTAAAAGGCTGGGTTGACGAGAACATAAATGAACACAAAATATAAAAATATGGCTTGACATTTTAAAATGTGGAAAAAATAAACTAATGATTAGGAGTAATATCTCGACTTAGGAATAAAATGAGATGACAGGTTCTATTCCACTCATAATTCAAGGAAGTATCACATTCACAAAAATATTCTTTAAATTTGCTTGTTATGGCGTAGGTGATTGATTATTAGTGAAATGATTTTTAAATCTCAACGCTGTTAGAAATATCACTGAAGAGACGACTATACTATACACACTTAAGTAGAATCTACACCACATTCACGTACAAATCTACCATCACCTAGATGATAATTTTAGATGGAAATAAATTAGAGTAATACTAACATAAAATATTACTAGTGAGGGAAAAAAATTGTAGTTTGTACTCAATTTTGTTGATGAACGTCGATCTCCTGGGGTTGTTGCTCTAGAGCGGATCCTCTTCTAAAAACACACATGAGACCTGTGTGGAATCCAGTACTGTCATTGAAGAGGCATCTTTACTGGTGAAGTTCTCGACGAGGTGAAACTAATATGACATTTTAGAATGTGCTACGACCAGTCGTAGATTATTTATCGAAATATGCGAAGAATACTTACCTTGGCTCCATCTCGAGCACTATTCGCGAATAGGAGATGAATCCATGTTCCCTTACACTGCATGTCATTGTCCAAGGATATGTGACGGACAAGAAATATCCGATTAGATATCTTAAATAACAGCCTGCCGTTTCATTGGTTCGTATCCGGCGCAATAGAAATTTCCAGACGGGCATGCGCTGTCTGAAGCTAGTTAACCTTTGAAGCGACGTGTTACGTGGCGTGCTCTGTTTCCCCTAACAGAGACGTGACAAGGAGAAATCTCTTCGCCTTGGGCGAGAGAATGAACCACTTGGTTGACAGTCACAGTCAAGGCCATTCCAAATAAAGAAATACCATGTGATCATCCGCCAGACGTGAATAAATGTAGCCCTGCTGGTGAAATTCTTATAATCACAGTTGTGCCTTTATTTTGATGGGGACAGTATGTAAGTATGTCTGCCCCTTAGTCCGATTTGCTGATACGTCATCGGGGATAAGGTGAGGAAATTATATGGCATGCTTTTACGGGCGGGTGACCTGACGCCAACCACAGTTGACGAGCCAATGAAGTTGAAATGAATGATGGTGAATGATATTGGGCAAGGATGTGGACGGAATCGGCTGTGATCTCTGAGTTGAAACTGTCCTGACATTTCCTGGAAGTGAAAATGGGAAACCACAGAAAACTATTCTCAGCATAGCCAACAGTATGGTTCGAACTCACCGTCTCCCGAATGCAGAGCTTAGCTCCGTAGTCGTGGCTCGGTCCACGGTGCTGTAATTATGCTAATGGAAATGTGAAGAGTAAACAACTGAATTCCGAGCACTATAGCCGATTGGTATAGTCACTCGGTTTCCAACAAATTTTGACATGAAAAGACACATCACAGTGGTTCGGACTCCTCGTAAAACTGGAGTTTTTCTGCCTATGACAACAATATCTACGGTCATATAAAACTACAGGCTTTTGAATGAATTGGAAGAAGAGAATGACAACGATTCTATTTACACTTGGGACAACCAGACGGCAGTGTATGAGATGCGCAAGATCATAGTACTATTGGAGAATCAGGAATCCAGTACTGTCATTGAATGAGGCATTTCACCTGTTGGTTACCTGCGAAAGGAGTAGCCTGCCGTTTTTACTGTCGTACAGTACTCTAAAGTTGTGTTGAATGCTGTAGGCTTTCCAATATGGCGAAGACGTATCTTGCTGGAGGGATTAACGAAATGTGCGAGATCTTAAAATAGGTCTCTGTGAGGCCAGATTGCAGAACTCGTCGGACGAGAAGTGTCTGCGCTTGATTCTGGACCACAGCAAATCACAGATGCACACCAAGATTGTTGCAGTGTACGAGGAACACAGCAGACCGTGCAGTGACCGCAGAGCGGATTAGAGGCAATGAAGCAGCTAGAAATGGTGACTAGGATAATTTCCAACGGTTTACTGGAAACTGGGCTTATGATCACCGTTGCCACTGAGCAGATTTCCACTCATGGTTCACCATGTGCAACCCGTCTTCAGAGTGTTAAGAAAAGATTACCTGAAGGGATGAATTGCGGTTTAGTGACGAGAGAAGACTGTGCCTCTATGATCATGATGGTTGTGCAACGTCAACCAAATAAGCAGGATCTTTCGCCTCATACATGGCTGTAGAACCACAGCCTACATTATCCTTTCTTTTTTGGTGTGTGTACGGAAAACATTGAACAGCATACAGTTGATCTATGATATGTGCTACTAGAACAGGACTGTGCCCGCCCACATACGTACTGTTCATGCCACGCAGTGTCTCTCCATAGTACCGAGTAAGTGGGGCCGCGCGGTTAGAGTCGCGTAGCTGTGAGCCTGCGGTCGGCAGATGGTGGATTCGAATCCCACCGTCGGCAGCCCTAAAGATGGTTTTCCGTGGTTTCCTATTTTCACAAAAGGCAAATGATGGGGATATACCTTAGTTAAAGCTAGGATCGCTACCTTCCCAATCCCAGCCGTGTCCCGTCCTTACGTCACCGAACGTCTTCGAGTGTTAGTGTGACGTTAAACCACTAGCCCTCTCTTCAATGTTCTTCTCTTCAGTGCAACACCAATGACCAGCCTTTTCATCGCTGCAATACGCATTCCATATTCCATGATTACTTTAATTCTAGAGCTGCACTGCTGCTACAGGAGGGTACATAGAATGTTAAAACTGTATTTGGCCACGCCTTTCGAAGTGATAGTGTACTGCATTCTGCTTGCAGTCTTCGTCTTCTTCTTCCTAGTATTTTTCCCAATTTATTGTGGACAGCACTTAATTTGGACTGGGCCCAATTTTATGGTCGTGTACTTTTCCTGATGTTGCCTCTCCTTTTGGGAGGGGTTTATTAAGTATTGCGTGCTCCTATGGTGTTTGTTTTGTGATGTGTTGTGTTGTGTGTAAATGAAGAAGTATAATAAGAGTAACACAAATACATAATCCCCGAGCCAGATGAATTAATAATACGCAGTTAAAATCCCCAGCCCGTCCGGAAATCCGACCCGGGGCCCTTTGAACCGATGACCTGTACATAGATCATTCGACCAAGGAGGCAGAGTGAGATACTGTGTGTGTGAATAAATTCTAATATCCTGGGACAAGTGTCCCATCTCTACAGGGTCACTCTTAAGTCGTCTTTACCGGACGAGTTGGCCGTGCGGTTAGAGGCGCGCAGCTGTGAGCATGCATAGGGGGATAGTGGGTTCGAACCCCACTGTCGGCAGCCCTGAAGATGGTTTTCCGTGGTTTCACATTTTCACACCAGGCAAATGCTGGGGCTGTAACTTAATTAAGGCCACGGTCGCTTCCTTCCCAATCCTAGGACTTTCCTATCCCTACGTCGCCATAAGACCTATATGTGTCGGTGCGACGTAATGCCAATTGCAAAAAGGGCTTCTTTAGACACAGGTAATGGATTAAACTGTTAATATTGCAGCTTACCAAGCAAGTTAGCTACGCGGTTCGATTTAAGTAGCTGTGAGCTTGCATTAGAACACCACTGTCGGCAGCTATAAAATTGATTTTCCGTGGTTTCTAATTTTCACACCAGGTAAATATTTGCGGCTGTACATTTCCTTAATTAAGGCCACGGTCGATTCCTTCCCAGTCGTAGCCCTGTCCTATGCCATCGTTGTCATTAGACCTGCCTGTGTTAGTGCCACGAAAAGTAAATACGGTAGCAGAAAAAAAAAGAAAGTTGCAGCTTAAACTTGGGAGTTTAGACTATGGTTGTGAACGACATTACATACGTAAAGTATGTGACGTCTGCTTAACAATCTGTTCAACTGAGTAATGCGTGTGTATGTTCCAAGTTAATAGAGGTTAGGTTTATTTATTTTAATTATTTATTATGCCTTTGTAGGTGGTGAAGTTAGGGCACTTGGCCCTCTCTTACACTTAACCACTGTAGTGTTGGAATTGTATATTTGATACCATCCCTGCATTCACATGGAGTTGAAATGAGAAATCACGCAAAACAAGCGCTAGGTTAGTTATGTTAGTTAAGTGTGGGATCTGAACGTGTCTAGTTGTCCTCATGTGACTGAGAATGTATTAACCACAATACTCATTCAAGGATCCAGACATTCATAGTGGGGTTGGGAATTGTATTCGGACAAGCTCGGAGGGAATTTATACAAAGCTGACAAATTCCCTCGCTTCACACCATAGATGAAGACACTGAATAGGTTCTTAGCTCAATATGGACCTCTTTGAGCATCAGGACGGTCCTAGAATTCAACTTGAGGTATGGTAGAATTCAACTTGAGGTATGGTAGAAGAACGGAGTGCTCCTCACGTGTCTCGTGACGAGAACTGCAAACAAAACACTTTATGTCTGATCATGACCTCCATTACTACATGCAATTGTCCCAGTTGTGCTGAGTCTACCATGTCCTCATTCAAACTATCACAGTTCATTAAGTCTTGCATTCCATGAACACACTTGGATAAGCAACACTATGAACAGAATATCTAAATCATAGAACTTCAGTGTGAGACTTTGTTTTAGGTAAATGAAAATCCACAGCCTGTTTCCAGTCATTCGACTGGGTCAGGAATGGAATGAATAAAGCTCCCATCTAGCGGCAATGATAGGAATTGTGTTGGCTGCGGAAGCTCCTCTCGGGAAATGATTCATGACTGATAGATGAAATGAGATGATATTGCAGAAAGTTGCTGGAATGAAACATGACAGGAAAAACCGGAGTACTCAAAGAAATCCACTCCTGCCCCACTTTCTCCAGCACAAATCTCACTTTGTTTTAGATAACATTTCTAAATTATCAATATTCATTCGGTACTGGATTTTGTTTCCAGAACCCAAGAGCGATACATCAGTGAAGTTATATTCTCAATAAATTCAGCACATTTTCGTATAAGCCATTTCAGCTCCTGATAAACATTTTAATGCTAGGCAATCTCTCTTCAGTTATCTTATGATGTTTCGTTCTCTCCACGAATCTTCAACTCATAGCCTGAGCTTTGATGGCAGGTTAACGGTTAGGTGCTTGACGTTAAATAATACGTCATTTCCTAGTGCTACTGTAATCTAATAATAATAATAATAATAATAATAATAATAATAATAATAATAATAATAATAATAATAATAATAATAATAATCTTGGTTTAATGTCCCAAAAAAATTGTTTACGGTTCTCGTAAACCCCGATTTACCGGAACGTTGTCCCGCAGAATTTCTTTCACATGCCTGTATGTCTACCGACTCAATGCTGGTGTATTTAAACGCCTTCAAATACCACAGGACTGAGCAGGTTCGAACCTGCCAACTTGAGTGCGGAAGACCGATGCTCTACCGTCTGAGCCACTCAGCCTGGTAAAGTGTGCTTTGTAGGGCAATAGCTAGCCACGAATAGTCAGTCTGTCCTCTGTCATGGTCTAGGGGCTGCGCAATATCTTCTAACCTGCTTGGCACGGTCAGATTGGTAATTTAACGCCCCTTCGAATATTACAGCGCTTGAAGACAGGAATTCGCCCTGAGACGGGCTTTTAAACGTGACAGTAATTCTATGAACACATGTTTCTCTGATTTAAGCACACTCAAAAGGCCGGTTGACTGTGTTTGGATTCGATCGCACAACCTTGAACACGGAAGGCAAACATTTAACCACCTACAGTCCTACTACTCAGGCGTCCCCGAGGTTTATTCGGGCGGCTCTTAAGATCTGCTGCAGAGTCCACTCACATCTTTTGAAACACGACAAGTGAATTCAAATATTCCTCTTAGTCATACTGTTCCGGCCCCGTGGTGTAGGGGTAGCGTGCCTGCCTTTTACCCGGAGGCCCCGGGTTCGATTTCCGGCCAGGTCAGGGATTTTTACTTGGACCTGAGGGCTGATTCGAGGTCCACTCAGCCTACGTGATTAGAATTGAGGAGCTATCTGACGGTGAGATAGCGGTGCCGGTCTAGAGAGCCAAGAATAACGACCGAGAGGATTCGTCGTGCTGACCACAAGACACCTCGTAATCTGCAGGCCTTCGGGCTGAGCAGCGGTCGCTTGGCAGGCCAGCGCCCTTCAAGGGGTGTAGTGCCATAGGGTTTGGTTTGGTTTAGTCATACTGTTGCTTCCCACTTCAAATCCAAGTGATTAATGGCAAAGTGATTGTAATGTGGGCCAGGTTCGTATCATGACTGGTTTTTCACCAAGGTGGCCGTGTTCAATTCTGGCCAATGCGTGTAGAAATTTTGAAATGAAAATGTAAAGCCCTGTGGTTGAGATTCCACGTCAAACTAGAAGTACCGTGGCTATGATCACATGAAAGTGCTTGCTGCCTACTTTGCGTCTTTCTTATCACTAGCACTTGTTTATACAAGTAATTGCCCCAGAACTGACACCACATCACATTACTTTTTATTGCTAGTTTTTTACGTCGCACCGACACAGCTAGGTCTTATGGCGACGATGGGATAGGGAAGGCCTAGGAGTGGGAAGGAAGCGGCCGTGGCCTTAAGTAAGGTACGCCGGGCTGAGTGGCTCAGACGGTTGAGGCGCTGGCCTTCTGACCCCAACTTAGCAGGTTCGACCCTGGCTGAGTCCGGTGGTATTTGAAGGTGCTCAAAGACGTCAGTCTCGTGTCCGTAGATTTACGGGCACGTAAAAGAACTCCTGTGGGACTAAATTCCGGCACCTCGGCGTCTCCGAAAACCGTAAAAGAGTAGTTAGTGGGACGTAAAGCAAATAACATTATTACTATTATTATTATTAATTAAGGTATAGGTACCTAGCGTGAAAATGGGAAACCACTGAAAACCATCTTCAGGGCTGCCGACAGTGGGATTCGAACCCACTATCTCCTGGATGCAAGCTCACAGCTGCGCGACTCTTAACTGCACGGCCAACTCGCCTGGTCACATCATATTAAGTACACGCGGCTGTACATTACAACACTCCAGTTCCTTACATGAAAGCAAGAACATTATTAGCGCCACTCATATGGCACACACTCGAAGACACGAGGGTTGCAATCCCCAAAACGTACTGATCCTTACCTGTGTTGTGTCCAGATAAGAGATGACCAAGTAGCCTGCACTTACAAGGGGAGCCATAGCTTTGGGGTCACCTGTTTTGCTCAAACTTCGGGAGGTTGACCTACTTCAAGAATAAACAGATGCATGCCTGAGGATTTGTGCATTTGTCCCTTTCTTTAATGAAAAATTGTTCATTTCAATTTAAGAGCATTCTTACCTTTGGCAATTTGTATGTGATTATGTGTAGCACCGCTGGCGAAGTGGTGAGCGTCCCCGACTGTGACTCGAGCTCTAGGTGCCCAGTGCCTAATTGTTTACTTTCACTTCCCTTCTTCCATTTTCTGTTATCTTTAATCTGTTTCTTGTTTTTTGTCCATGCGGACTAGGAAATGCCCACATTATATCCAAGCTTCATCATAACAGACACATTTACGATCATTATAGGTTGTATGGTAATTTGTCGTACTTTCCCCTATTTTCTGTACGTTTTCTGGGCTATAATGAAAAAAAAAAAAGGTCATTAAATGTGTGCATTTTTCACTCAACCCACTTGCTCTCATTCTCTCTCTGCAGTTTGTGAGTTGCTGACAGAAAGGCGAAGATTTGTCAAGTCCCGAGTGGCAAGACGAGACGACAGTAAACGAGTTTATGATGCAACTTATGTCTAAAATACGCATTTACTCTTCTAGCCCGCATAGACAAAGAAAATACAGATAAAATGAGAAGAAATAACTTCAAACCGAAAACAGCCTCGAGGAAGTAAGGGGCCCTGAACACTAGACCTGCGGCTCTATACATGCTGTAACCACACGCAAATTGCCAACAGGTATGCAGGCTGTTAAAATTAGAGGGCCAGTTTCTCGTTAAATAAGGGTCCATGGCACAAACCTTCGAACACGTGTCTGTTTATTTTTGACGTAGATGAACCTCCTAATGTTTGAGCAAAATTGGTGACCCCATAGTTGTGGCTCCACCTTGTTACTTCAATGGAAAATAAAAGGGTGCCTTCGGTGTCCAAGTCTTATCACACAGCAGCAATTAACATGCAGCTGAAATGAATAAGAGTATTTCCTGTACAGCTTGGACTGAAATTATTTCAGTCCGGATAATTACCATTTGGAGCGTGATAGCCAGGTGGTATCCTTTCTTGTTTTTCACCAAGGATGCCTTGGTTTAAATCCCGGCTAATGTCCTTGGGATCTTAAAAATGAAAAGTAACATTTCTATGATTCGGATTCCACGTTAAACAGGAAATCTTGTAGCTACGGCAGTGATATCGTAAAACTGTCCACCTCTGTGGCGTAACGGTTAACACTATTAGCTGCCATCCTCGGATGCCCGGATTTGATTCCCGATACCACCAGAGATGTTTGAGAATGGCAGGAGGGAATGTATGTGGATAAAATGGTACAAGCAGCTCACTTCCATCGGGGGTGTATCTGAAAAGAGCTGCGCCACCTCGGGACGAGGATACGAGTTTGTCCGCCTCCACAGGTTCGATTCCCGACCGGGTTAATTGTGTGTGCCGCTTTCAGCATTATAATTCTCTATAGACAGGGCCTCATAGACAGCCAGGTAGCCGGTAAGACCTGCATCAGGCCTCTCTGGAGACCACACGCCATTATTACATAAAACTACAAACTTCCTTATAATCAGCATGTCATAGACATGACGATCTCATCTTAAACTTAAGAAATCTTTCATCCCCTTCGTCCTCCTCGCCTTTTCCGAATTACCTGGAAGTGGCACTTGACATGCTTTAAGTTTAAGGTCAGTTTTACAGCTGGATGCCTTTTCGGACGTCAGTATTATGTGGAAGGACGTTGCATGTTTCTGTAGTGTTTAATAATGTTATTTGTTTTTACGTCCCACTCCTTTTTTATAATTTTCGAAGACGCCGAGGTGCCGGAGTTTAGTCTCACGGGAGTTCTTCTATGTGCCAGTAAATCTATCGACACGAGGCTGACATATTTGAGCTGCTTCAAATTCCACCGGACTGAGCCAGGATCGAACCTGCCAAGCTGAGGTCAGAAGACCAGCGACTCAACAGTCTGGGCCATTCAGCCAGGCTGTGTAGTGTTTTATAGTGCTATGAGTTATATTAAAATGAAGATGGGTATTTAGACGAACAAAAATGCCCAGCTCCCCAGCTGGAGAAAATGTCTTGACTCAACCCGGTCAGGAATCGAATCCAGGGCCCTATGAACTGAAGGCCACTTTGCTGACCATTCAGCTAAGGAGCTCAACCAAATCTTGAGCAATCCTATTACTATATTTTGTGTTGGTAATATCATTTTCTTTATGACTATGGGTACAAGCAGAAGCAGCATTTTTGTGAGATTCTTGTAGCAACATCCATTGTACTTTCTCCGTTAAATATCAACCTGTAAAGTCTGGACTGCACGACATTATCTAGAATGAGCATTGTAAATAGACTAGACTTTCTCCTTCTTGGAGATGGCTAGAAGTCGGAGCCGGCCAGGAAATTGTTGTCTCTCTGCTACAAGATTACCAAGTGAAACCTCGGTTTTATTGATAAGTATTAAATTGATGTACGGATATGTAAATACGTGAGACTCACGGTAGTCGACTTATTAGAACGTTAACAAAGACTCATGACATAACTCCGGCAACTCGGCATTATTTAAGAGCATTTGTAATTAAACGGACGGTAAATGAATACTACTGTTGACGAAAGCAGTAGGCTTACCCTTCAAGCGCGCATGGCTAGAAGTGACATGTTATCCATGTTACATGGTGCCTCCCTCCCTATATTATTCCTTGTTTCTGCATTTACTTGTGAATATTTAGTTCTTACGACTGCGCTGTACTTCAAGTTAACTTTTAGACGATTCGGTCGCGTTGAGTACATAATACCCTCTTCACGTAATTCGCTACACGTGCCAACCTCTCAACGGTCACAAATGTTCGATGTTATATTTTCTACCTCTCTTAAACTATGCTTTTTGTTGCGGGCCAAGAACCGTTTGACATGAGCCCAGATGAGCTCAATAGCATTTGAAACAGGCACGGTTTGAGGCCTGTCGTAGGACATTGTTCATTCCCAAGCTTAAACTCCTGCGAAGAATACACTTCAAACATGCATACTAATCCCATAATTCAAAATACCGTGAATATGAAAATTATGAAACTAACCAATATAAAACGAATTGCTAATGAAGATTCACAAGCAATAAAATAACGAGAAATTCGAAATCAAAATCTAACTCCAATTAACTAACCTAAAATTACCCAATAGCCTTCTACCGTTCTACCGCTTTTCCAACACATATCGCGCTTGTGGATTTGGCCCCTTTTTACGGCCAGATGCCCTTCCTGATGACACCCTATGTGGAGAGATGTAATCACTATTACGTGTTTCTGTAGTGGTTGGTAGTGTGGTGTGTTGTGTGAATATGAAGAGGAGAGTGTTGGGACAAACACAAACACCTAGTCCCCGAGCCAGAAGAATTAATCATACGGGAATAAGATCCCCGACCCGACCGGGAATCGAACCAGGGACCTTCTGAACCGAAGGCCCCTACGCTGACCATTCATCCAGGGAGATGGACAACCTAATGAAATATTTGAACAAAACCTTGTAACCGTACAACAGGGTTACAGACTCCATTCTGTATTTATTATTATTATTATTATTATTATTATCATTATTATTATTATTATTATTATTATTATTAACCTGATTCATTAGATTTTATATATTCTGTTTCTCATCATTTAGACTGTAATAATTAGGTATCGCGTATATTATTGTATTTAATCATAGGTTAAGTGAATATGTTTATAATTATTCTGTATTGTAGTAAGTGAGATTTGTTGGTTTCATATTGTCATGCTGTGGCTTGTAACTTTGGCTAGATGAGCTGGCATAGTATTTTGCAATCGAGGCTATGTTTAACTGGGAATGTTGTGTACAAGGAGATTTCCCAGTGACGCATTCGGCATAGTCATTTTCGGACCGCTTGGGTACGCTTAGACGACACATGACTGATGACATCAGTGCGTGGACACGTGATTGCGACCAAGTGTCAGTATTCGCCAGCTACTGTATGTGGAAGTGGAAGGGATGAACAGGAGTAGGGAGAGGAGTCGTCATCGCGAGGTTATATAAAGTCAAGGCGACGGTGGGCAGAGGTATTCTGTTCTTACTCAGTTCATCATATCTATTCAGTTGATGGTACTCAGTTCATAAGCAGTTCATATCGTGCAGATCATATGTAACAGTCAGATGTATCAAATGGAAGAAGTGGTCTTAGTGTGATGGTCAGAGCTAAGAGTTGTGTTTGAAGAAGTAATAATCGAGGAAGTCTACAAGTGGTGCTTGTATCCGAGCAGAGATGGGTACTATGCTGATAAAGAAACATCATCTTCTTGTGAGGATGGACTTCACAAGGTGCTTCAAGAATATTTTACAATTTCTTATAATATATTGAGTGGACGTAATTACATTGGAGCTCCCTACACGCGTACATGGTATGTAGGCCAACTCCTTGTGACATAAGAAGATTACAGCAGACGGCTCCCGACTTCAGCTCACAGGTTTTCCCAAGAATTTCAAGTTCAACAGCGGTGTATGCAGACAACAGGTAATTAAAGCATCAGACATGTTATGCATTCATAACATGAAGAAGAGAGTAATCAGCGGCGATATCACATCTCACTTCAAGTTCATGCCAATAGCTTTTTTTGTTTAGATTAAATTTTCCTTTTCTTTGTACCGCAAATCTCACGATATATTTCTTTTGTTGAATTAAAAGACGTAAATGATTGTTCATTGTGACGTAAATTTAGTCATAAACTCAGTTTTATTTTTAATTATAATAAGTGATTCCAGTTCCATGTACAATCCTCAATTGTGGAAATGCAACAGTAATTTAATATTGTCCTGATCCATATCCCTGTATATTGCCAAATATGTGAGTTTATCACCTCACGCCTTGAGATAATTGATATAAGAGGTATGCTCTACCGAATTTTGTTGTTTTTCTTAAAAAAGCAACTGGCGCTCAAACAAATGTTATGTATATTGTGTGAAGGAGATGTAAGTATAAGAGTAGTGGTTGGAGTAGCCACAACGTGTCGCCAGCAACGTGGGACTCGAAAGGTTCAGAAGAAGTGTTTCTGAATGGCAATATACATGGATCAGTTCTTTTAATGAATACGCACATGTTAAATTCACCGAGTAATGTTAGGAAGGTCATTTTGTTGAAGTTTGTATTTAAGGGGTAATGTCAAAGGAAGTGCAAGGGGAAATAGCTTTGAGATCGCGAAAAATTAGTAGGAAACCGAAGATGGACAGGGATAGCAATATGCAGTCAGGTGATGAGGCTGAGGTTATTGTGTCCAAGGAAATCCAAGGTGGTAACATAAATAGGAAGTTGGTGACTAAGGTGGGACCTGCTGAAAGTCAGAAAATAGTAGAAACTGAGGAAAACGCTGTCACGCAAGATCAAAGTAAAGGGGTGATTGACCTGGGTTTATTTAATTTGCTGATGTCCAAAATGACTGAGCAGAATAATGCTATGAGTGAGAAAATTGAAACGGTCATTAGTGAGAAAATTGAATCTCAGAATAATATTATGAGTGAGAAAATTGAAACGGTTATTAGTGAAAAAATTGAATCTCAGAATAATATTATGAGTGAGAAAATTGAAGCGGTCATTAGTGAGAAAATTGAATCTCAGAATAATATTATGAGTGAGAAAATTGAATCTCAGAATAATATTATGAGTGGGAAAATTGAAGCTCAGAGTAATGTCATAAATAGTATTAATAAGAAGATTGATGATGTTAGTAATAAGATAGATCATAAGGTGTTAGAAATAAGTAAGCAAATTAATAATTTAGAAAGTAAGGTAAATAGGGAGTGTAGTGACATCAGAGCTGAGATGGAATTGGGTCGGAGCAATCTCCATACGGAAATAGAGCAAATTAGTGAGACATGCATCAAACAGATTGATGAATTAGGCGCCAAGATCGAGTCTAATAAAGGAGAAATCAATGAGTTAGTAGAAGAAAGGTTTGAAAAGATAACCAATACAGTGGGGCAAGAAACTAGGAAATGTATTAGTAGGGTAGAACAGGTGGAAAGAAAACTTGGAGAAGTAGGTGATCTAGAGAGTGAACAAAAAATCATTATCACAGAAGGTGAGAGAATCGGAAGAAAAATTACAGGAGAAGTTAAGAAAAATTGAAGAAAAGGCTGAGGAAACATTGGAAGAAAAATTTCTGAATTGCCAGAGAGTACTCCAGAAAGAAGTGCGTGATAGTAGAAATGTACGTGAAATAATTGTAAATAATGGTTTAATCACTAGTGATCATGACTTACCTAAGTTTTCTGGGAAAGAATTTAACCCGATGGAATTTATGAGAGTAGTAGAGAAGAAATTTGCTGTTCAATTAAGAGACAATATTATTAGCTGGGAAACTGTATTGGAGATCTTATCTAATGCTTTCGTAGGAGAGACTAAGTCTTGGTTCCAAGTATATAAAAGCTCGATGTCTAGTCTAACTGAATTTAAGGAGAAATTCATGGCTAAATTTTGGAGTGAAGGTGTTCAGAGTAGAGAGAGAGAGAGAGTAATGTTTGGCAGGTATAATTCTAACGAGGGTGTTAGAATGACTGAATACTTTTTGGCTCATGTTTTGGTGTGGAGAAATTTAGAATGTATTGGACCTGAAGCTGATATAGTTAGACTTATGGCTAAGCACTATCCCGATAGAATAAGAGAAGCTGTTTGTATGCAAAGAGTGGAGACTATTAAGGAAATGGAGATTTTGTTGGAAAGTTTTGATGCTTTAGGTAGTAGCTTGAATAATAGTAGGACACTAAATAGGAATGTAGAAGGAAGGGGTAACCAATCTAATAATCAGGACAGGCCTATGAATAATCGTAACTACAGAAGAGAATATCAGGAGAGACCTAATAATAATTTTCACAGGGAGAGAAATTATCAAAATAGTTCGGAAAATTTCAGGACTGGGAGGCGTGATTATGGTAATCAACCAGAAGCTGGGAGGCGAGAGAATACAGGCCATAATAATAATAATAATGACGCTAGAAGAAATAGGCAACAGGGGAGGCCGACTGAGGTGTGTAACCAACAAGTCGTAACCGAACCAAGTACTTTAAACGCGCAACGGACTGTATAAACAGGTCACTGAGACAGTCCGTAAATGGTGAGTTCACGTATAAGGTAGATAAGCATGTCAATGTCGACCAGCCTATAGTTGTAAGTGAACATGATTGTGACCTAAGTAGCAATAATTCAAATGTTTTAAGTGACGACTTAATCGTAGACAATAAATTTTATAAGTGTAATTTAAATTTAGATATAAGGCAAGATTTGTTAAGTGATCTTATATTATGTAATGAGGATAATTTAAGTAGTGTTACTGTTACACCGACGATTGAACTGCGGATATGGGGCAGAAAAGTTAAGATTTTGTTGGACTCTGGTAGTGAGAAGTCATGTGTAAATTCCAAGCTGTATGAGGAAGTTTTAAGAGAGAAGTATGAGGTAGCGGAAATTCCAGTGAGGAATACGTTCATCGTAACAGCTGTTGGAAACAAGTCTCAAAGAGTGAATAAACAAATAGCTGTCCCCATTAGCATAAGTGGAGAATGTATTTTCCAACCATGCTTAGTTGTGCCTAATTTAGTTTATGCCGTTATTTTAGGTACCGACTGGTTAACGTGTCACAAGGCTAAATTAAATTTTGATCTGTGTGATGTCAATCTTATTTGGGGAAAGAGTAGCAGGGAAGTCAGTTTACCATATGATGTTTTGTCAGAAATTAGTGCGAATAAAGTGTGTTCTAGTACGGAAGGATCTTGTGAAATTCCTAATATTAGGAAAAATATTGATGTCTGCCATGTGTCCATACAGAGAGATTCTAGAGATGAATTGTATGAGACAGTGGAGAAATGTAATTTAGCGGAAAGTCAGAAGGACGAATTGTGTGAATTATTGATATCACATAGTGATGTTTTTAGCGATCGGCCTGGTAGAACACATCTTTACGAACACAAATTTAATGTTATTGATAACTCAACTTTTGTAGGACCGAAATATCCCATTCCGTTAAAATACGCTAGCGCTGTTGAAGAGCAGATTGACATTATGCTAGATTATAATATAATTGAACCATCATGTAGTCCTAATTTAAATCCACTTGTTACTATACCTAAGAAGGATAACACGGTAAGATTGTGCATGATAACCCTTGTAGGATTATATTGGATGAATTTGAGCTTGGTGACAAGGTTTTACTCAGAGTGCCACTCCCGTCATCAGCAGAAGCTGGTCAATTTTCTAAGTTTTTCTTGTTATATCAGGGATACTTCACCGTAGTGAAACGGATTGGGAAATGTGCTTATTCATTAGAAGACAAAGAAGGAAATATCGTAGGCACATACAATATAAGAAATCTTAAGAAATATATCATGTGAGTTTGTTGATTAATTTTCATTATTATGTTAATTCACCATATTTTATGAAGCTGGCATTGCGAACAGGACTTCAGTGAAATTAGCGTGTGTTGTGATAATAAGTGAGGCACGGCAGTGCAATAAACTCCAGTGCTTGGAGACAGTGTATATAATGAAATGTCTTCGAGAATTACTTTTGAACACTCAATGAACGTTTGAAACGACAGAAGTGAGAAAGAAATGTAATCTGTATGTAAATAATACTGTATAATCAAAGTGAAAATGATAATTGATAAATGTTTTATATGTGTAACAACGAACATCCAGATGGATGATACTATGTACCAAATTTGTAAAGGGCATTTTTTTTTACATGTATCTATGGTGTACTCGATTTCAGGTGATTGTGTAGATATTTCATGAATCAATCGATTCATTTAATCGATTATTTCATGAGGGAGGCGTTCTGTAACCGTACAACAGGGTTACAGACTCCATTCTGTATTTATTATTATTATTATTATCATTATTATTATTATTATTATTATTATTATTAACCTGATTCATTAGATTTTATATATTCTGTTTCTCATCATTTAGACTGTAATAATTAGGTATCGCGTATATTATTGTATTTAATCATAGGTTAAGTGAATATGTTTATAATTATTCTGTATTGTAGTAAGTGAGATTTGTTGGTTTCATATTGTCATGCTGTGGCTTGTAACTTTGGCTAGATGAGCTGGCATAGTATTTTGCAATCGAGGCTATGTTTAACTGGGAATGTTGTGTACAAGGAGATTTCCCAGTGACGCATTCGGCATAGTCATTTTCGGACCGCTTGGGTACGCTTAGACGACACATGACTGATGACATCAGTGCGTGGACACGTGATTGCGACCAAGTGTCAGTATTCGCCAGCTACTGTATGTGGAAGTGGAAGGGATGAACAGGAGTAGGGAGAGGAGTCGTCATCGCGAGGTTATATAAAGTCAAGGCGACGGTGGGCAGAGGTATTCTGTTCTTACTCAGTTCATCATATCTATTCAGTTGATGGTACTCAGTTCATAAGCAGTTCATATCGTGCAGATCATATGTAACAGTCAGATGTATCAAATGGAAGAAGTGGTCTTAGTGTGATGGTCAGAGCTAAGAGTTGTGTTTGAAGAAGTAATAATCGAGGAAGTCTACAAGTGGTGCTTGTATCCGAGCAGAGATGGGTACTATGCTGATAAAGAAACATCATCTTCTTGTGAGGATGGACTTCACAAGGTGCTTCAAGAATATTTTACAATTTCTTATAATATATTGAGTGGACGTAATTACATTGGAGCTCCCTACACGCGTACATGGTATGTAGGCCAACTCCTTGTGACATAAGAAGATTACAGCAGACGGCTCCCGACTTCAGCTCACAGGTTTTCCCAAGAATTTCAAGTTCAACAGCGGTGTATGCAGACAACAGGTAATTAAAGCATCAGACATGTTATGCATTCATAACATGAAGAAGAGAGTAATCAGCGGCGATATCACATCTCACTTCAAGTTCATGCCAATAGCTTTTTTTGTTTAGATTAAATTTTCCTTTTCTTTGTACCGCAAATCTCACGATATATTTCTTTTGTTGAATTAAAAGACGTAAATGATTGTTCATTGTGACGTAAATTTAGTCATAAACTCAGTTTTATTTTTAATTATAATAAGTGATTCCAGTTCCATGTACAATCCTCAATTGTGGAAATGCAACAGTAATTTAATATTGTCCTGATCCATATCCCTGTATATTGCCAAATATGTGAGTTTATCACCTCACGCCTTGAGATAATTGATATAAGAGGTATGCTCTACCGAATTTTGTTGTTTTTCTTAAAAAAGCAACTGGCGCTCAAACAAATGTTATGTATATTGTGTGAAGGAGATGTAAGTATAAGAGTAGTGGTTGGAGTAGCCACAACCTCACCGAAGCGTCAACCACAATGAAAGTTAAGGCGCCAGGAGAATAATAATAATGTTTTTGGCTTTACGTCCCACTAACTACTTTCACGGTTTTCGGAGACGCCGAAGTGTCGGAATTTAGTCCCCCAGGAGTTCTTTTACGTGCCTGAAAATCTACCAAAACGAGGCTCACGTATTGAGCACTTTCAAATACCACCGGACTGAGCCAGTATCGAACTTGCCAAGTTGGAGTCAGAAGGCCAGTGCCTCAACTTTCTAAGCCACTCAGCCCGACGGTGCCAGGAGACATGCACACATAAACAAAGCCACGTGCTATAAACACGAAATAACCAGCTTGTGCATAAAGATAATGTATGGTTACAATTATAAACTTCATTTAGGGGTCTCCATACTTTTTAACTGGCCATTTTTACTAAAGTGGACTGTCTGCAGAGGAGTCCGGTACTGCAAGGCAGGGGAATCCCCGGATTATTTCAAACGTGGCTGATATGTGCTGCAGTTGGCAAAGCTTCTCCAGACTTTGATACTACCAATACTTGACTACTGTGACATTGTCCTCGTAAATGCGACCCGTGAACAAACTATGAAACTACAACGAGCATTGAACTCTGGTCTTCGATTTGTTTTTAACTTGGGTTACGATGCCTACATGACCACTAGCTACACATTTCTTTCCTGGCTGGAACCCGAGAGGCGACGGAAATTCCACTTACTTACTTTGAAGGAAAATCTACCCAAATAAATTTCTCCAAAATTCCATTTATTATCCTCATTCCATAATTGTAGCACAATTCCCTCACTATTCCCGTCAACCACTCTTCAATGCATAAAGATCCTTCGTTGTGGCTGGGTCACGACTTTGGAATTCACTCCCAGCTGCTGTCAGGAACTCAAACTCAACAACAAAATTTAAAATTGCATGCAGAGATTACCTGTTGAATACCGCTGATTGTTTCGTTTGTATGATGACATATGGTATGTTGCGTGATTGTGGTTATTATTATTATTATTCATCATCAACATCATCTGTTTACACTCCAGGTTCGGTTTTTCCCTCGGACTTAGCGAGGGGTCCCACCTCTACCGCCTCAAGGGCAGTGTCCTGGAGCTTCAGACTCTTGGTCGGGTGATACAACTGGGGAGTATGACCAGTACCTCGCCCAGGCGGCCTCACCTGCTATGCTGAACAGGGGCCTTGTGGAGGGATGGGAAGATTGGAAGGGATAGGCTAGGAGGAGGGAAGGAAGCGGCTGTGGCCTTAAGTTAGGTACCATCCCGGCATTCGCCTGGAGGAGAAGTGGGAAACCACGGAAAACCACTTCCAGGATGGCTGAGGTGGGAATCGAACCCACCTCTACTCAGTTGACCTCCCAAGGCTGAGTGGACCCCGTTCAAGCCCTCGTACCCCTTTTCAAATTTCGTGGCAGAGCCGGGAATCGAACCCGGACCTCCGGGGGTGGCAGCTAATCACGCTAACCACTACACCACAGAGGCGGACATTGTTATTATTATTATTATTATTATTATTATTATTATTATTATTATTATTATTATTATTGTAGTGGAATTATTATTCTTATTGTTATTATTATTATTATTATTATTATTATTATTATTATTATTATTATTATAGTGGAATTATTATTATTATAGTGTAAATGTACATAATATTTAGCTTCATACTCATGTACATAGATCACTTTCATAGCCATACTTATATTACATTTACTTTATTACGTATTGTGTTCTATTCAGTTTGTACCTTACTTTTTCATTACCACTTTGTCTGTTTTTGTATCTTTACGCTCCAAATGTATTTTTATTTTATTCTTTTTTATTTGTTGAACTCTGCTTTTTTTCTTCATTATATGTTGTCCACGTATATTTAGCTTATCTTTGATTTTATAATAGAATAGTACATTCCATTTATATATGTATAATCTGTAAATTAATTATGTGGTTAAGTGTAAGAGAGGGCCAAGAGCCCTAACTTCGCCACTGCAAAAAGTCAGTAAATAAATAAATAAATAAATAAATAATCATTATAGACTGTTATGCCTTTCAGCGTTCAGTCTGCAAGCCTCTGTGAATTTACTAAACGTCGCCACAATCCTCGATTTGCAACTAGTGTTGTGGCCTCATTTAGTTCTATACCTCTTATATTTAAATCGTTAGAAACTGAGTCTAACCATCGTCGTCTTCGTCTATTACTCTCCTAGGTAATCTATCTTCCTCCATTCGCCTCACATGACACCACCACCGAAGCCGGTTGATGCTCATAGCTTCATCCATCGAGTTCATTCCTAAATTAGCCTTTTTCTCCTCATTCTGTGTACCCTCCTGCCATTGTTCCCACCTGTTTGTACCAGGAATCATTCTTGCTACTTTCATGTCTGTTACTTCTAACTTATAAGATATCCTGAGTCCACCCAGCTCTCGCTCCCGTAAAGCAAAGTTGTTCTGAAAACAGACCGATGTAGTTTCGTCTGGGAGCTGACTTCCTTCTTACAGAATACTGCTGATCGCAACTGCGAGCTCACTGCATTAACTTTACTACACCTTGATTCAATCTCACTTACTATATTACCATCCTGGTAGAACACACAACCTAATTACTTGAAATTATCGACCTGTTCTAGCTTTGTATCACAAATCTGACATTTAGTTCTGTTGAATTTCTTACCTACTGACATCAATTTAGTCTTCGAGAGGCTAATCTTCATACCATACTCATTGCAACTATTTTCAAGTTCCAAGATATTAGACTGCAGGCTTTCGGCACAGTCTGCCATTAAGACCAAGTCGTCAGCATAGGCCAAACTGCTTACTACATTTCCACCTAACTGATTCCCTCCCTGCCATTTTATACCTTTCAGCAGATGATCCATGTAAACTACGAACCGCAAAGGTGAAAGATTACAGCCTTGTCTAACACTTGTAAGTACCCTGAACCAAGAACTCATCCTACCATCAATTCTCACTGAAGCCCAATTGTCAACCTAAATGTCTTTGATTGATTTTAATAATCTAACTTTAATTCCATAGTTCCCCAGTATAGTGAACATAGTTTCCCTCGGTACCCTATCACATGCTTTCTCTAGATCTACGAAACATAAACACAACTGCCTATTCCTCTCGTAGCATTTTTCAATTACCTGGCGTGTACTGAAAATGTGATCCTAACAGCCTCTCTGTGGTATGAAACCACACTGGTTTTCATCCAACTTACTCTCAACGACTGATCGCACCCTCCCATCCAAGATGCCAGTAAATACTTTGCCTGATCAATGAGATACCTCGATAGCTGATGCAATCCTTCCTGTTCCCTTGCTTATAGATAGGTGCAATTGCTGCTTTTGTCCAATCTGAAGGTACCTTACCATCACTCCACGCTAATTTTATTACTCTATGAAGCCATTTCATCCCTGCCTTCCCACTATACTTCACCACTTCAGGTCTAATTTTATCTATTCCTGCTTCCTTATGACAATGGAGTTTATTTACCATCCTTTCCACTTCCTCAGGCATAATTTCACCAACATTTTCCTCCTCCCCATGAGCTTGGCTGTTTGCAACACCACCAGAATGATTTCCCTTTACATTCAGAAGATGTTCAAAATATTCCCTCTATCTCTCTAGTGATTCCCTGGGATCTATTATGAGTTCACCTGAATTACTCAGAACACTGTTCATTTCCTTTTTCCCTCCCTTCCTAACATTCTTTATTACTGTCCAGAAAGGTTTCCCTGCTGCTTGACCTAGCCTTTCCAGATTATTACCAAAATCTTTCCATGACTTCTTTTTGGATTCAATAACTAGGCCTATTTGTTTCGCTCTGTTTCTTTCATCTACGTACAAATCCCTGTCTGCCTCGGCCCTTGCTTGGAGCCATTTCTGATAAGCCTTCTTTTTACGTTTACAGGCTGCTCTCACTTCATCATTCCACCAAGATGTTCGCCTTTTCCCATCTTTATACACCGTTGTTCCTAGGCATTCCCTTGCTGTTTCTACTGCAGAATCCCTGTATGCCGCCCATTCACTTTCTATATCCTGAACCTGCGTACTGTGTACTGTTCGAGACTTCTCACTAATCATATCCATGTACTTCTGTCTAATTTCCTCGTCCTGGATATTTTCTACCCTTATTCGTTTGCAGACAGATTTAACTTTCTCTACCCTAGGCCTAGAGATACTTAGTTCACTACAGATCAGATAGTGGTCTATATCATCGAAAAATCCGCGAAAAACTCGTACATTCCTAACAGATTTCCTGAATTCAAAGTCTGTTAAGATATAGTCTATTATGGATCTGGTACCCCTAGCCTCCCATGTGTAGCGGTGAATAGCCTTATGCTTGAAGAATGTATTCGTAACAGCTAAACCCATACTAGCACAGAAGGCCAGCAAACGCTTCCCATTCCCATTAGCTTCCATATCTTCCCCACATTTACCAATCACCCTTTCGTATCCTTCAGTTCTATTTCCATCTCTCGCATTGAAATCGCCCATTAGCACTATTCTATCCTTGTTGTTGTTTTTTTTTTGCTATGGGCTTTACGTCGCACCGACACAGATAGGTCTTATGGCGACGATGGGATAGGAAAGGCCTAGGAGTTGGAAGGAAGCGGCCGTGGCCTTAATTAGGTACAGCCCCAGCATTTGCCTGGTGTGAAAATGGGAAACCACGAAAAACCATTTTCAGGGCTGCCGATAGTGGGATTCGAACCTACTATCTCCCGGATGCAAGCTCACAGCCGCGCGCCTCTACGCGCAAGGCCAACTCGCCCGGTTATCCTTGTTGTTGACCCTGACCACGATGTCACTCAATGCTTCATAAAACTTGTCCACTTCATCCTCATCTGCACCCTCACATGGTGAATACACGGACACAATTCTAGTCCTAATTCCTCCAACTGACAAATCTACCCACATCATTCGCTCATTTACGTGCCTAACAGGAACTAGGTTGCGTGCAATGGTATTCCTGATAAAGAGCCCTACCCCAGACTCTGCCCTTCCCTTTCTAACACCCGTCAAGTACACTTTATAATCTCATATCTCTTCCTCGTTATCTCCCCTTACCCGAATACCACTTACTCCTAGCACATCCAGATGCATCCTCTTTGCTGATTCAGCCAGTTCTACTTTCTTTCTTCCATAAGCCCCATTAATATTGATAGCTCCCCATCGAATTCCATTTCGTTCGCCAAGTTGTTTCAAATAAATAAATAAATAAATAAATAAATAAATAAATAAATAAATAAATAAATAAATAAATAAATAAATAAATAAATAATAAATAAATAAATGAATAAATAAATAAATAAATATATAAATAATATAGGGAGTGAGAAAGGATTGTTGTAGGTAATTGTAATTCTTTCCCTACTGGCACTAATATTCCTGAAGATATTAAGGAAATTCATAATGATTAATTTTCTTCACGTTTCGATTCCAGGGATGAAAGTGATGGAGAATGTGCTCCAAGAGATACTGTGAAAGTAATATCTGATATCCTTTCTGATAATCCGCTACTCCACACGTCAGTAATAGGCCCAAGAGTATGTGTTTAATACAAACTTACGCTTGTTTTTATGGCCACTAATGCGTGTGGATAGTCTGAGTTTCGATTCCAAAGGCAAGAATTCGTTTCTAGTACGTTAGCGAACTCCTGTTGGAAAATTTTGCAACACACTGACGTTTGTCATAATCTACAGCAAGTGAAGGGATGTTGAATAATAATAATAATAATAATAATAATAATAATAATAATAATAATAATAATAATAATAATAATAATAATAATAATAATAATATTGTTCGTAGAGAACAGTAACAAATCAAAACTTTAGTCCGTTATATCATGCAGTGTGAAAAGAATTGTTTCATGCCTCAGAAGTGTATCAACTACACGCACATTAAGGTTAAAGTGATGTTCAAAGCATTCTTACAAGAACTTTGGGAAATATCAGTTGCATGTCAGATCGCACAATAATAAATCCACCTGTTGCTCTTAGGCATGTATTGTACTAGCTGATACATTGACGGGCCTTTTTTTCTACATCTGAAACGGCAATTCCGCCTTGTGGAAGTGAGTGACAACAACAGCGAGTCAGTGTCAAGGTTAGTATACTATATACTAACCTTGAGTCAGTGTATTGTTATTGTTGAACGCGTACTTTAACATGTAAAAGTCTTATTTCCTGAATAACCATTAGAGATACAAAGAATATGCATATGACTTTTCCTTTTTGTAGAAAACCTTAGTTTAGTTGCACGCTGTAAGCTTTAATTTGGGATACGACTGACCACTTGTCCACTACCTAGTTTTTAGCGGATAACACATGCACAAGTTCAGTAAATACCCACATATTAATGTCCACCACGATTCGGCGACAGTCTTAAATAATCACATACTACTCCTAAATGATAAATCATCTAGTGTTTCCTTTCTGTACAATAATAATAATACTGTCGGTTATCATCGCCTAAACTGTAGACATTCATTATCCTTGTGGTCATTAACGCTTTGTGAACTGATGTCTTTTGAAACGTACATACAGTGGCTCAAGAAAGTATTGGTCTGCCCATACCGTGGTATGAATGGAAGAGTATAGTACAAATAATGGTACATATAATAGAATAACACGTATGTAGATATGTACGACAGTCAAGTACATCAGTAGGTTGAATATAGAGCAAAGGAGATTCACGCAGTTTGCAAACGGACCAGTAACGCAACAGCGTGCGTCATTTCACACCAAAGAAGTATTGGTCTGGTAAACAATATCATCGTGATATCGTGCTGTCTGCCACATCTCGGGTTCATTATGTCTGTGCTGACACGTTGGAAGGTAATATTCAGCATTATTTTCGCGTACAGCTAGCAATGAGAAGGAAAATGAAAGAAACAACCGTGGAAGAAAAGAGGATTGCAGTGCGACTATTTCAAAAAGGTAAATCTTTCAAGGACGTGAGTAAAATTATTGGAAGAGCTGTTACAACTGTTAAAAGTATTGTGTACAGGTACAAAAGAACAAAGACAATAGAAAATAGACCAAGAAGTGACCGCCCCTCGAAGTTATCAGTACAAGACTAACGGCAAATTGTGCGTGAATGGTCCAAAATCCTCAACTAAGTGTGCCGAAGATAGCAATTGCGTTACAAGAAGATGTAGAAGTGCAAGCGTCATCTGAAACCATCCGAAATGTGCTACGCGAAAAAGGATATGTGGGCAAAACAGCCCGTAGAAAGCCGTACAGCAGTAAGGCTAACAGGAAGAAGAGATTTGCGTACGCTAAAGAGCACAGAAATGACAGCTATGAGGATTGGAAGACAGTCGTATTTACCGATGAGAGTAAATTTACTCTCTTCAGGTCAGACAGACGAGTGACTGTGTGGAGGAAAACGAATTCTGAACTTGAAGAAAAGAATCTGACAGCTACGGCGAAACATGGAGATGGTTCCCTGATGGTGTGGGGTTGCATGAGTGCGAACGGTGCCTTTATTGAAGGGACTATGGATCACAAAGCATACATGAACATCCTCAAGACACATCTTCCATCAAGTGTACAAAAAATGGGACTCTCAGCAAAGTATTCGTTTACGCAAGATAACGATCCCAAACACACAGCGCTGAACACGAAGCTACGGCTGTTATATAATACTCAGCGTTGGAAGGAAACTCCACCACATCAACCCCATCGAGAATTTGTGGCACTATTTGGAGCACAACGTAAGAAAGCATGCAGTATCAAACAAAGCTGACCTGAAAGAAGCCTTACTCACCGAATGGAATAACATACCAAAGGAAACTACGGAAACCTTGGTACGATCGATGCCAAATAAGTTAAATGAGATTAGAAAGAGGAAAGGTAGACCTACCAAGTACTGGAACGTTCACGAAGGTTCAAGAAACTGCGTTATGTTAATTCAGACCAATATATTTTGGTGGCAAGCAAAAATGGTTGTTTTAAGTTATGGTCTTTTGGTTATATGGACATGGAAAAATTATCTTTTTATACAATGCACATGTTAAAAAAGATGATAAATAATCAAGGAT
This sequence comes from Anabrus simplex, assembly GCF_040414725.1. Taxonomy (NCBI): domain Eukaryota; kingdom Metazoa; phylum Arthropoda; class Insecta; order Orthoptera; family Tettigoniidae; genus Anabrus; species Anabrus simplex. The sequence goes on from NC_090266.1 coordinate 904,599,177, forward strand.
TCTAGTATATGTCAATTTTTATCATCATTCCATTCAATTCCTCGTCCTCACATGTATCATATCTCGACAGCCCAATACTTTTTGAGCCACTGTACACCAAATTTCGGCAGTTTTGATAATTGAGCGTGAATAAAACATAAAGCATCTCCTTTTAAAATTTATATGCGATTTTGCGGTGAGTCGCCTGTCTGCCTGGAAGAAATAATGCATTTAAAAGTCCATAATTTCTTTTCAAACTCACCATTCTTTGTGTTCCCTCAAACGAGCGTGTCTTTACTAACCAAACGTTAAAAAAAACCAGATATGACAGAACTCCGGCACTTCGGCATTATTTGAGAGCATTTACTGTTAAACGGATGGTAAGTGAATAATAATATTAACGAAAGCAGTAGGGTTATTCTCACGCTTAGGCGCGTCATGGCTAGAAATCATATGTTATCCATGTTACACGGTGTATCTCCCTACCTTATTCTTTATTTGTGCATTCACTTGTGAATATTTAGCTTTTACCACCGCGTTGTACTTCAAATAAACTCTCAGTTTATTCGGTCGCGTTGAGTATATACAGTACATGGCAAACAGATGTTACGTACAGAGTAATCATTGCCAACCGGATACCAGTGGGAACGGTACCCATAGCCTTCCGAGACTGCGTTGGATACTCTACTGGCTGAGCTTTGATGGCCTAGGTCATATTTGTTCTGTGGGAAAGGATCTGAGCTAGTAGTCGTGCGAACAAAATATTCACTTCAATAGGTCCGCAACGAGTGATAAGCGTAGACTCTACATTTGTGACGGCAGTAGTCCCAGACATATATATACAAATTAAATGATGTCTGTCTGTCTGTCTGTCTGTCTGTCTGTCTGTCTACCTTCCGAAACAACATCAAGTCTAAACCACTGGCTGGAATTTCATGAAATTCTGCACAACAACATCAAGTATAAACAACAGGGTGGAATTTCATGAAATTCTGCACAAATATTCTCAGAGAGAACTGTCACATGGCTAGGTTTTATTTCAAAATATGTGCATTATTTGCGAAATTATTTGCTTTAGGAAAGGTATACGTAATTAATTACTTTCCAGAAAAATGACTAATATGCTTCTGCCCTCTTCAGATTCAAAGGTTAAAAAGAGTACTACATAGCGGAAACAAGTGGCCGCTGAACCTGAGCCAAGTAGCAAGAAGGATTATGGGTAAAAACAAAACAAAAAACGTAATTAAGGACACTCCACAAAATGGGCAACAGTTCCGTTTTGTACTACGGGATATAATATAGACTAGATTAGTAATGTAAATCCTGGATTGGTTACTGACTGTGTGTATTTTGGATCGATCTTTCTTGTTACGTGAAAAGTGGGTAGGTAAATAAATACTGGTAGAGTTTAAATATTATGACTAAGATTTATTAATTACTACACACTATACTGACATACCAGGAAGGGGGGGGGGGAGAAGTTATTGGCGTTAATAGAGTACGATGTTGGTATAATGTGCCATTGAACTGAGGAAAGTATTTAGCAATTTATTCTTGACAGGATACCTATAACATTATGTTCTTATAACGATACGGAAATAAAATTGAATTAGTTTCTATGGTAATTAAAAGAGTAATTATGAGGCAAAGAAGATGCGGGGACATCATCATGATCTAAGGGTGAGAGAAATGCATGTTTCGAGTAAATGAACTGCACATACTTTTGGTACGGTACCATAACACCTCTATAACTATGACAACATCGAAGGTTTTTCAGACATTTGGTCAGAATTTATTTTATTATATAATTGTGTTATTTTGAAGAAATGCCAATGATATGTCTTATACACGTCACTTTAGTGACACGGAGTTGCATCTTATTACACCCCCACTACCACCCCACAGGGGCTGCAACGGATGTTATATGAAAGCCTATACCAGACCCTAATCTGAGTCTGACATTTCTTCCCATTACTTGTGCCAGACACCTTCTGCCTGGCCTCCGTTGGTCAATTCAACCACCGAACTTCAGATACTGAAATAACGACACTAGAATTGAAAGTGTCATAAAAATATGCTGTTGGTGGGCCTGCGTAGGAAATTTTTAACCAAGAAAAGCAATAGTTTTACATATGTTCTTTTCTTCTTAATCTGTTTTTCTCATCGGACTCAGCGAGGGATCCCACCTCTGTCGCCTCAAGGGCAGTATCCTGGAGCGTGAGACTTTGGGTCGTGGAATACAACTGGGGAGGAGGATCAGTACTTCGTCCAGGCGGCCTCACCTGCTATGCTGAACAGGGGCCTTGTGGTGGGGGGTTGGGAAGATCGGAAGGGATAGACAAGGGAGAGGGAAGGAAGCGGCCGTGACCTTAAGTTAGGTACCATCCCGACATTTACCCGGAGAAGTGGGAAACCACAGAAAGCCACTTCGAGGATGGCTGAGGTGGGAATCGAACCCACCTCTACTCAGTTGACTTCCAGAGGTTGAGTGGAACCCGTTACAGCCCTCGTACACCTTTTCAAATTTCATGGCAGAGCCGGGAATCGAACCCGGGCCTCCGGGGGTGGCAGCTAATCACGTTAACCACAGCACCACATAGGCGGACTTATATATATATATTTGGAATATAAAATTGAATCATCTCATAGTTAACGCTGCACTTTAATAATAATAATAATAATAATAATAATAATAATAATAATAATAATAATAATAATAATAATAATAATAATAATAATAATAATAATGTATGTTCTTGTATGTTCAAGTCCTCAGCCCTAAGGCTGGTTGGATCCTCAACAGCTCCGCCATCAGCTGTCATAGATGGCCAAGGCATCAATGAAGAGGCGTACTAGGGTAATGAGGAGGGAGGTAGTCTCCCGTTGCTTTCCTCACCGAGCGAGACGTTGCCATTACATATCAGTCTGCCAAGCCCACTGAAATGTATGCATCAACCGACCCTATGAGGAACATTTTCACACCATTCATAGCAGGGACTGGCTGCACATGGAATGGCATAACTAGCATTGCTCATACCTCAGTCACTTTCATATTGTCAAAGCCAAGGATAAGACTGAGACAGGTCAATGAAAGTAACAAAATTGCTTTAGCCTATACCAAAAGATATATTGCACTGTAAACACTAGGTCCCGCCAAAAAGGGCATAATAATAATAATAATAATAATAATAATAATAATAATAATAATAATAATAATAATATTTTCTTTATTCTACCGCTTTTCCCACACCAGTGGGGTCGCGGGTGCGATATGTGTCGCACATGTGGACTTGGCCCTGTTTTACGGCTGGATGTCCTTCCTGACGCCAACCCTATATGGAGGGATGTAATCACTATTGTATGTTTCTGTGGTGGTTGGTAGTGTAGTGTATTGTCTGAATATGAAGAGGAAAGTGTTGGGACAAACACAAACACCCAGTCCCCGGACCAAAAGAGAATTAATCAAAGACGATTAAAATCCCCAACCCGGCCAGGAATCGAACCCGGGACCCTCTGAACCGAAGGCCTCAACCCTGACCATTCAGCCAATTAGTCGGGCACATAATAATAATAATAATAATAATAATAATAATAATAATAATAATAATAATAATAATAATAATAATATTAATAATAATTGATGTTACATCTTGGTGCGGAGGCACCAAGGTGCTGGGATTTTTGGCGCGGGAATTCTTTTACATGTCGGTAAGTCTACCGACACGAGGTTGACGTATTTGAGCACCTTCAAATACTACCGGACTGAGCTAGGTTCGAACCTGCCAACTTGAGCTCTACCGTCTGAACTACTCACCCCGGTACGCCATACAGTAAATGTTGATGAAAGTGGCATTCGAGTACCAGTTTTTCATTTTCAGTATATAGTCAAGAATAATATACAGGCTGCAGCTATAAGTCTAGGAACATTTCTGTACCTTTGACAACGAAACCTTGAACCCTTGAACTTGTAGAATTGTGGGTTCAAAGTATCAAGAAATTTCAAGTTGGAAAGTATGGTTCAGGTCGAAACCTGAAAAGAGTTGAATGCAGTTTGGTTATTCAACCATGCACGGACAGAATACGTTAATGATGACATTTAGGATGATAGCAAATACAAAGTTGCAAAATGTCCCCTAATGGAATTGAGGTAGAAATTGTTTAGTTTCGTAAACTGAACTGAAATGACTGTCATTAATGTTGTAAGCGACCAGTCTGAAACAATATGCACGGCAATAGGTATTTCATCTCCCTCCACCTCAGAATTACCTTCCCCTTGTTGAATGGAATCCTAACGCGGCTGCTTACAAGAGCACTTGTCCGACATCTGCATGCGAACAGCGAAGATGATGATGCAGCACTCAACTTACCCAGGAAGCAGACGGTTGGAAGATAAGAAAGGAAGGAGAACTCTCTCCTTTCAGTCCAATCAATTGATGCTTCTAAAACCAGCCAGTATCATAGACAAGGTAGAAGCGAACTTCAGTCATAAGAACCTCTGTCACTGGGATCTGAGGTGTTCACAAATGAAAATTTTGCCCTGATCCGGAAATTCAGGATAGGAAGAAGGTTCCTTCCGTGGACCAGGCATGTTGAACCTACTCATTTATCTGTCAGTTAGCTCTGGTGGACCAAAAATGCTAAGGAATACGACAATCATTTTCTTTAATGAAAAAAACAGAAAATACGTGTACTTGGAACGTGTAATTACTGTACGTTAATCTTAGTGAAAGTCAGAGGTCATATTAGAGACGAATTAATAAAAAGTAGGAGGAAGCTATTCAGGTTGCATTGTTAGTCCGTTTGGGCACCAGTGTTTGGTCTGGCAGATGGATGATTACTGTTTTCAGTTTCAGCTCGCTGAAGCCCTCGGTGGAGGCTAGTTTAAAACTTGAATTTCCCTTATCAGTTATGAGGACTGCATCCGTGATAGCAACAGAAATGCCGTGCGGGTAGGAGCGCGCAGCTGTGAGCTCGCATCCGGGAGATAGTGGGTTCGAATCCCACTGTCGGCAGCCCTGAAGATGGTTTTCCGTGGTTTCCCATTTTCACGCCAGACAAATGCTGAGGCTGTACCTTAATTAAGGCCACGGCCGCTTCCTTCCCATTCCTAGGCCTTTCCTCTCACATACTCGCCATAAGACCTATCTGTGTCGGTGCGACGTAAAGCACATAGCCAAAAAAAAGTAGCAACAGAAATAGACTGTCCTAAAAAGAGTACAAGTATTATTTGTGTTGTCTCCAAGTGGCGAATGTCTCGACTAATTAGATTGTGTTATTATAATAGTTTTCATTAGCACTTCTTCCTGATATCCCATTTAAACTCTTTCAGTTCAATCCTTCCATTCATTATGTCAAATATATATAAATATGGGTAGTAAATGCCACTACGGTGAAGTTTTCTGTGTTAAATCTTCTCAATCATATGTGTGCATCTATGAGTAAAAATTTTTAAAAATTTCAGTTTTTATTATGGCACAGAAGTACTTCATGCACCGAGCGAGTTGGCTATGCGGTTAGGGGCGCACAGCTGTGAGCTTGCATTCGGCAGATAGTGGGTACGAATCCCACTGTCGGCAGTTCTGAAAATGTTTTCGTAGTTTACCCATTTTCACGCCAGGAAAATGCTTGGATTGTACTTTAATTATGGACACGATCGCTTCTTTTCCACTCCTAAACCGTTCCTATCCCATCGTCGCCATAAGACCTATCTGTGTCGGTGCAACGTAGAGCCAATTGTAAAATATACTTCATTCATCATGATAATATCAGCTGACTTGAATATATTGATATTGTTATTTTGGCTAAATTTGAGGAGAAGAAGAGATAGAATGATAGGACACATCTTAAGACACCCAGGACTTGTTCAGTTGGTTTTTGAAGGAAGTGTAGGTGGTAGGAACGGTAGGGGTAGACCAAGGTATGAATATGATAAGCAGATTAGAGCAGATGTGGGATGCAGTAGTTACGTAGAAATGAAAAGGTTAGCACAGGATAGGGTGGCATGGGGGCTGCATCAAACCAATCTATGGACTGATGACTCAAACACACACATGAATATATTGGCCAAAATTACCTAAGAGTGAAGTTTTAAAGAAAGAAGCAACTTGTGATTCTGGGACAAATGTATCTCCATGCATAATGAGGGAAAACGGCCATGACATAAGTCTTTTGTAATATCTAATAATGTTGGTGACATGTACGTCATACAGGCCATTGTAAGGTTAAAAGTGGTCGTTAATCCTTAGCTTCTTGCTAGCCTAGTAAGCTGGATTGGTTTTCAAAGCGCCGTGCTTATTGTTGGGATCGAATTTAGGAATCCTGGTCTATACGAGTTACTCCAGCTGGGAAGGCATCCACAATGTTGAAGTATTAGGAAAGGAGAGCACAGCTGTGGGAATGAAAGGCCAACTTCCCCTTCCTTATTGTGAAATGTCACTCCACATACTTCGCTACTCATAGAACTATTTCTTACGGACCAAATGCCATAATGTGTAAAAAAATAAAATCGAAAATAGTCCGAATTGGTAAAGGTACCTTGATGTAAACACAACTCCATAGATCTTCCAATCCAAATATCAGCGATACCGTCGGTGAGTGATGAAATCTCTTATACATACATACATACATACATATCTTTATTACCCACCCTAGAATACACCATCGGCTTTACAGGTAATAAAGACAGACAGAGCGAAACCCAGAAACAAAAAGAACAAACAAACAAACACTAGGCACTACATCTCTCCTAAAACTACTTAGCAAAATTATTTACCTCTAAATCTACTCAGTGTCCTCCCACACGCACGCGGATAGCCGGCAAACGTGCAGGAAGCACCGCACTACAAATTACCCTATTTCCCTATTCCCCTATTCCTACCAACCACCTAGAAAAAATATATATATAGTAGACCGGTCTCTGCGTCAGCCCTGGTATGGAATACATGCCCACCAACCCGTTGATCGCAGGGACCAGCCTCGCCACGTGAGAACTGATCTTATTTCTCACCTACACCTGCTGACAATGTATTCCTTACCTACCATGTGTGCCAAGCCAGCTTGGCGGAAACCGGACCCATCACATGGCTTGTCACACACTTCCGCTATATACGTCACACCTTCTCTGTTCATTGTCAGCTCACTACCTTCCCTCTTCTTTTTCTTTTCTTGCCGTGCAGACATGCTAAAGCCTAGCTTCTTTGGGTTGGGTCAAGCCCCAACCCGTCCCTCTTCCCTTGATACGCCACCTTCTCCTCTCTCGCACTATTCCCGCCCGCTACATCTCACCTTCTTGAACTTAAGACTTAAACATCGACAATTTTTTTTTTCACTTACACACAAACAGACAGTTTCCATTCCAAGTCCATCAGTTCACTCAGTCTTCACAATCTACAACACCACACTTGCCTCAAACCGTTGGACTTAATTTTTATACTTCCAACATTTTCTCCTTAACTACAGTCCCCCTTAATCTATCTAAATTACTATTACACATTAAACTTAATACATAAACATCAAGAATCCCTCAATTTTACACCCTTCATCAAGGCATCTACACCATTTAATTTTTATTTATTTTTTTACCTACTTTCATAATTTCCATACTGCCAACATTTTCTCCTTAACTACATTCCCACTTAATCTATCTCAATTCTATCACATATACCTTCTTTATACTTCTTCCTCACAAACAATCCCTTTTTTTTTTTCATTCCTCATTTACACACCAACAGACAGTACTCCATTCCAAGTCCATTAGTTCACTCAGTCAACTCACTTTTTTTTTTTTTTTTTTTTTTTACTAAGCTTTACACTACCCTCAAACCTACTCAACCTCCCCTTTTCTCAACGCTTACCTAATTTTCTCAGGCTTTCCCTTTGCCCCGGGCGGATCACCTTTCCACAGGGCAAGGTGCTCTCCCCCTTTCCCCTAACACTAAAGCCCCCTCTTCTGATATCATGATTACCATGATACCCTTCCCGCATTTGCTCAGGGCGGATATCCATTCCTCTGAGCAGAATGCCTTCCCCCTTTCTCCCTCAGCACAAACCACATTATCTGCACAACCCCTGTTACTCCCTCAATTTCTTTATAAATATAGCTCTGGCCACATTTAAGAATTTCGTTATATTCGTTCCTTTCTCCCACTCTCTACATAACCAAGATGTTATCTTATAGCTTTCCCCTACCATATGCAGCTCCTTCTTACTTAGTAGTTTGATCTTTATCTCCGCCAAAGGTCGGCATTGATTAAAAATATGCAGGTCCTCCCACTTCTCTCCACATAACACACATCTATCCCTATTCTCACTACCTACCCAACCCCTATTCCTCGGAACACCCAATAACCACCAATACAAACCTCTCTTATCCCTTCTACCCTCAAACTCCGTTTTCGGGTTTATTACTTCCACCAATTTATTTAAAACTGATAAAGAGACTCTCTCTCTACATTCCCCTATTAAGCTCTGTCTTTCCATATCTAGTAGTCTTCCCTTTATCCTTTCCCATACCCATTTATTCCTACCATCCCCCCAGACCTCTCCATATACCCCCAATCCAATCTTTTGTAACCATTTTTTGCACTTATTCACCCAGTAACCTTCATTCGTCATACTTTTCTGAAAATTAAACGTTTCTTGTACTAACGCCCCACCCTTCCCTTCCTCCAATCTAATCCAGTACTTGAACACCCTCTTAGCTATTTCAACCTCTATCGATTCTTTACAGACTAATCTGGCCCCGGCATTGGCTGTACAATTCGGTAGGTCCATCATGATCTTGCTAAATTTCGCCACCACCTGGTTTAGTTCACTCCTATCTTCCTCCATTCCCCATACTTCAACCCCAAATAGCATTTTGCCCATTACCAGTGATTTAAACACCGTTTTCTGAATTTTGTATTTAACGTCAGGAAATTTCTTTTCTAATGCCCCTACTACCGCAAGCGCTCCTCTTCCTTTAAGTTTTGCCTTCTTACACTGATTTTTCCAAGAAGCATTCTTACTAATTATTACACCTAGGTACTCAATTTTTCCCCCTGGTTTAATTTCTTCCTGCTCCAGTCTCCAGACTTCCTTATTCTTTCTCCCACCCCTTTTCCTACACACCAATATCTGAGTCTTTCTTACATTTACTCTGAGAGACCATTTCCTAGTATATTCAACTACCTTGTCCAACCCTTTTTGCAAACCATTTGCCGTCAAAGCCAAAATCAATAGGTCATCCGCGAATAGCAACCCCGGAACCTCCATTTTCCCTACCCAAGGGCAATGCCATGCATCTCCACCATGACCCTCTAAAATATTATTTATAAATAATATAAATAATATCGGGGATAGCTTACATCCCTGTCTCACCCCGCTTTTCGATTCAAAACACTTACTCAACCTTCCATCCTGCAATTTAATCATCACAAACACTTCCTCATAAATAGTTTCAATTGCCACCCTCATTTTTTTCGACATTCCAACCTCCCCTAATCTCAAAAATAGCGCCTCCCTACTGACCGTATCAAAGGCTTTTTCTAAGTCAATCGCTGCTATAAATAATTTACGCCCTGCTATCCTCACATACTTTGTAATCAAAGTGTCCAGAATCCAAACATTATCAACTGTATTACATCCTTTCCTAAATCCATTTTGGAACTGAGATATCCTACCGTACTGTTCCGCCCAATTTGTTATCCTATTCGCCAAAACCCCTGTGTACACCTTTGACAGCGAGTCTAGGAGTGTAATTCCTCTATAGTTGTTTGGATCACTACTAGCTCCTTTATTTTTATAAATAGGGCATAATACCCCCATCCTCCATTCTCTAGGAAATTTCCCCGTTTCCAGCAACCTATTAAAGAATTTCACAATCCCTCTCAACATCGGTTCATTTGCCCCTACCTCTTTCCATACACTATTGGAAATAACATTCACACCTCCTGCAGCCTTGGGTCTAGCATTTTTTAATACTGTAATTACCTCCTGCCTTGTTATCTCCCCATCCAATATTGTAATGCCTACTTCCAGTTCCCTTCCAATTTGTGACTTGTCTATTTCTCTACCCAAATTCCTCTCCCCTTCTAAAAGCCTTTTAAAATGCCTAACCCACTCGTTTTCTCCTATTTTATCTCCCTTCCCCTCCGGTTTCGTTCTTCTGATCTTGTTTATTGACTCCCAAATCCTCTCAAATTTCTTCTCTCTGCAATATATATTTATTTTTTCAGCTTCCGCCTCCTTCCATCCTCTCTTCTTCTCATTCAATACCTCTTTATATTCCCTTCTCAATTTACAATATTCCTTCCTTTTTTCTTGCGTACCCTCCTTCCTAAACTCCGCTAGGGCTCTCATTACAACCTCACGTTTTCTCCTACAGTCTTCATCAAACCATCCATTCATTTTATTCTTTTTTCCCTCTACACTTCTCCTCACTTTCTTCCCCACCCTCCATACAGGGAGTTCAATTAATTTTAACACGTTATCCATATCATTCCCTTCTACCGCCCTTTCAATTCCTACCCTTAATATATCTCCCTCCTCTTTCAAATGCCGTCTTAATTTCTCTTTGGTATTATCATCCCATACATACTTCCATCCTCCATTCCTATACCTCTCCTTACTTTCCTCCATCTTTCCCTTCTCATCAGCAACCAAAGTTCTCAATTTTATTTTGATAGGCATATGTTCTGTCAACCCATATTCTAACACCTCAAAACTTATTATTCTCCTTAACGCTATCTCTGAGCTTATTCCTATGTCCACCACACTCCCTCCATTTTTTGTAATATACGTCAAATCACCCACACTATCCCCCTTCATCCACCCATTTAAAATAAATAAATGTTCTAGAGCACATAACTCTAATAACCTTTCTCCATAACTATTTACAACATTATCCTTGCTCTTCCTTTGCAGTATCCCGTCTACTTTTACTTCTTTCCCGTATACCGGTACTCTATTGCTCACTCTCGCATTCCAATCCCCCAATAAAATCATCCCATCTTCTACATACATTCCTTTAATTGTGTTTATTTCTTCAATCAGTTCGTCAAAAAAATGTTTATTTGCATACACTGAATCGCTCGGATGGTTATAAAGCAGTGCCAGACAAATTGCTTCCGCTGCCCCCTTCCCCATTTTTACTCTCAACCACACTACCCCTTCTACCCTAGTCTGTAACGTCTCCACCCATTCATCTATCTCATTCCTTATTAAAACTACTATGCCCCCTGGGTTTCGGCCCCTCTTCCCTATTTTTTCCCTTAACACGTTAACTACTCTATAACCGTCCCATGTAATTTCAACCCCCCTCCCTAACCACGTCTCTACTAGAGCAATAATCTCAAAATCTTTCACTAAATCCACAATTTCCTTATTCCCTAACTTCCCCATCAACCCCTCAATATTCAGCATCCCTATCACCATATCTAGTTATTTATTTCCTCCCCCTCCCTCCCTATACTTCTGCATTTCACCACTTCCCCCCTTACTTCTCGTGATTCTTCCTTTTGGCTCCACCCCATCCCTCTCTTTCTTCTTACCCCCATCCTTCCCCTTTTCCGTGCCAGAGCCTTTTTTCCCACCCCATAGATCTTTTAAACTTAAGGATCTCGCCTTATTTAACGCCTGCTTTCTCTCCAGGTTTATTTCTGCATTATTGCTATTTGGGGAGGTTAAGTCACTACCCTGACTCCTTTCCCTTCCCGTCACCTCTTCACTACCTGTGTCCACTTCACTTCGGTCTAGTGTCCTACTTGTTGATTCACTCCTTCCTGGGCTGTTCTGACTCACCAAGGACTCTGCTGTCTTCGCTACCTGCCCGCTGACACCGCAGTCCCCTCTTCTCTCTTCCTTCTCCGTACTGATGTCTCCCTGCTCTCGATTTCTGCAACTCATTTCCTCCTCACATTTTTCCATCCTCAGCAGTTCCTCCTGTGTCCACGATCGCGACCAATTTCTGCCTGAAGTAACCAGACACCTCCCCACTATCTTGACTCGCAATCCCTCCGCTCTAGCACGCCACATATGCCGCTTATAGACCTCCAACCGCATCCTATCTTCTTTCTCTATCTCAGCCTTCAAATAAATGTTCGATCCTTTCAAATTTCCAGCATTCCTCAGAAGTATATCAGCCATCAGGGTTGATATTAATCTTAACTTCACCGGCCTATGTCCCTTGTTCCTTCCCACTCTATATATATCATCTATATCAACTTCAGAAAAGTTTATCTTCATTTTGTTCGAAACTATGTCCACCACTTTCAATACTAATTCCACTTTTGATTCTATTCCTTCCTCAGGTACACCATACACAAACACATTTTTTCTTGCCGATTCGTTCCTCGCTAACCTCACTTCTCTCTTCATTGCTGTTAATTCCTCTTCCAGTACCACCACCTTCTTTTTCAAGCTCTCTACCTCATCTTCTATCTCCGCTAACTTGTCATTTACACCTCCAATTTCTTCTTTTATAAAACTTTTTAAGTCCTTCATCTCCTTCATTTGGGTTGCCTGGTGTTCCTGCATCATTTCCTTAATTTCTTCTCCTTTGCTTGCTTCCTTCACCACTCTCTTGATCTCTTCAAGCTCCTCCCAGCCGAACGGTCCCTGGTTTGGACCCGGATTCTTTTCTATACCTCCTACCACCAGCAGCGTCGCAATAACCGTCGCACACAACATAATCTCCAACAGTCCTTTATAACCACTAATTTCTCTTCCTCTCTCAACTCCACCTTCCTTCCAACACTGCCTTGCACCATGCCATCTTCCAATTCTTAGCCTGTATTGCTGTATCGTTATTCCCATATTGCGCACCTCAGCTCATTCACACGTCTGCACTTCCCGATGTCTCGCTCGTAACTGTGAAATCTCTTATAGCACTAGCCTACTAAGTGGAAATTGTATTAAAACTACTACTATTCATTCTCATTAGAAATATTATAAATCAACTCACATTTCAGTAACTCTGAAAAGAAACCAGTCCATTTACTTATGCCTGTCCAAATAAACTCACTGAGATTTTAGGAGGAAGTCTATGAAATACTCTCATTGGTTGAAGGGACAGCATCGAGGTCTTAGGTTCATAGGGTCCCGGGCTCGATTTCCAACCGCGTCACGCGATTTTAATTGCATCAGGTTAATTCCTCTAACTTGGTGACTGGGTGTTTGTGTTTGTCCCAGTCCTCTCCTCTTCATATTCACACAAAGAATTATACTATCGGCTGTAACAGAAACATGCAATAGTGAATACATCCCTCCGTCAGGAAGAGCATTCAACCGTAAAACAGGGCCATGTTCTCATATACGACTCAATTTCCCACATACGACCCCACCACGATGTGAAATAAGCGATAGAAGGAGAAGAAAACGACTCTATGAAATACTGTAGGCTACTTACGCCTGTTCGGGTGTGTACGTTGGGGTTCCTACCGATCTTCACGCTGAGGACTCAACATACTATATGAAAAGTACAAAAAATGCAGCTTGCTGCTGAGACTTAGATTTTCTCCTTCACTTAGTGGTGGAGACATAAATACAGTATTATCTGTTGATGTGCCTGTGTATGTTTTGTTCTTATGGTGTTCAGATATGCGTATAGCTGGATATGCATTTATAGGACTGCCGTTGGCGCCGAGAATTTAACTCCCTAATCCAGCCTTTTGTTTGGAGTGAATATAGGAATACTGGGCCTGTCCGCAGAGATCCTGCCTCTTACGCGAAGGCTCCGCGTTCTATTCCCGCCGAAATCAGGGATTTTTACCTTGATCTGGGGGTTGATTCTATGTGAGAACACCTGACGGGTTATCTGACGGTGAGACAGCGATTCCGGTCTACAAAGCCAAGAATAACGGCCAAGAGGATGAGTCGCGCTGACCATGCATCACCTCAACAAGACAAATAGTTTTTATTGTGCTTATACGATGAAATATCAGCAGAGTGGCACAGGTATATGCTTTATTGAGGAATCCAACTTGGAGACTGAACTGTATGTGGTGCACTCCTACAAATTTCTGCCGGGTGCCATTGCGAGGCTAGAAGAGGAGATATTTTCCAAGTAGACCCAGTGGAGTGTGGCAGAAGAAGTGAACAACATGTTCGATGGCTTTGTTAATAAAACTGAAGCAAAGTTTATCAAAGACCCCAGACATTAAAAAACTAATAAGATGTGTTGATTAAGAGTTCAGGACAAAAACTTAATTTTCACCGTTGTTTTTAGCTGATGTTAAGCAGTCATTTTTGGGGCCGATGACCTAGATGTTAGGCCCTTTTAAACAAGAATAATCATCGTCATCATCATCATCATCATCATCATCATCATCAGTCATTTTCTATTAATTCAAAGAGGCAGAATCTGACTTTCAAACATACTGAAATGTTGAATGTGATCCAGTACAATACTTTTCGTGTGTTCTGAAGGTGATTTTTGTCTCAAGAGGAAGGGCATCTAGGTAATTATAAGATATTGTGTGCCATGTGTATGCGTGAATGTGCTCAAGTGTGTTTCTAATTAAAGTAGGTTAGTTTGAGGGAGTAAATAGTCCTTTTTCAAGTCCTTTCTTTGCCTATGACGTTCCCTGTTTATGTGCGTGTCCTTTTATCAATAAAACATTTTTCTTTTTTAAAACCGGTCTCTAATAATAATAATAATAATAATAATAATAATACCGGGCGAGTTGGCCGTGCGCGTAGAGGCGCGCGGCTGTGAGCTTGCATCCGGGAGATAGTAGGTTCGAATCCCACTATCGGCAGCCCTGAAGATGGTTTTCCGTGGTTTCCCATTTTCACACCAGGCAAATGCTGGGGCTGAACCTTAATTAAGGCCACGGCCGCTTCCTTCCAACTCCTAGGCCTTTCCTATCCCATCGTCGCCATAAGATCTATCTGTGTCGGTGCGACGTAAAGCCCCTAGCAAAATAATGATAATAATAATAATAATAATAATAATAATAATAATCTCTCTTTCTTAACCCGTTTATCCTCCAGGGTTGGTTTTTCCCTCGGACTTGGCGAGGGATCCCACCTCTACCACCTTAAGGACAGTGTCCTCGAGCGTGGGACTTTAGGTCGCGGGATACAACTGGGAAGGATGACCAGTACCTCGCCCAGGCGGCCTCACCTGCTTTGCTGAACAGGGGCCTTGTGGGGGATTGGAAAGATCGAAAGTGATAGACAAGGAAGAGGGAAGGATGCGGCCATGGTCTTATGTTGGGTACCATCCCGGCATTTGCCTGGAGGAGAAGTGGGAAACCACGGAAAACCACTTTGGGGATGGCTGAGGTGGGAATTGAACCCCCTCTACTCAGTTGACCCCCCCCGACGCAGAGCCGGGAATCGAAACCAGGCCACCGGGGGTGGCAGCTTATCACACTAACCACTACACCACAGAGGAGGACAATAATAATAATAATAATAATAATAATAATAATAATAATAATAATAATAATAATAATAAACCGAGCGAGTTGGCCGTGTGGTTAGGCTCGCACAGCAGTGAGCTTTCAGTCGGGTGTTAGCAGGTTCGAACCCCACTGTCGGCAGCCCTGAAGATGGTTTTCCGTTATTTCCCATTTTCATACCAGGAAAATGCTGGAAAATTAAGGCCATGGCCGTTTCCTTCCAATTCCTAGTCCTTTCCTATCCCGTCGTCGCCATAAGATCGGTCTGTGTCGGTGGGACGTAAAGCAGATTTCAAAATAATAATAATAATAATAATAATAATAATAATAATAATAATAATAATAATAATAATAATAATAATAATAATAATCGCCAGGAGCCTCCGTGGATGAGACGGCAGCGCGTCGGCCTCTCACCGCTGGATACCGTGGTTCAAATCCCGGTCACTCCATGTGAGATTTGTGCTGGACAAAGCGGAGGCGGGACAGGTTTTTCTCCGGGTACTCCGGTTTTCCCTGTCATCTTTCATTCCAGCAACACTCTCCATTCTCATTTCATAGCATCTATCAGTCATTAATAAATCACTTTGGGAGTGGCTACCCCATCGTACTAATAGCCTGATATCTGCTTCATTCATTCCATCCCTGACCCAGACAATGACTGGAAAACAGGTTGTAGGTTTTCATTTTCAATATTCGCCAACGCTCAGTCCTGTTTACGAGAGCCATGCACCGTCTTTCGCTTTAGCTTGGTGACTAGAATACGAATGCACGTCCTTGAATGGGGCCATTACTACGCCCAGTGCCGAGTAAGAATCAGGTGGTGGCTGTCGCGCGCTGTGAGCAGCTCGAGTCAGTCACCTCGATTACATGACTACAGAAGGTCGAGTGCTCGATTCCCTTCCGGTCAATCAAGCCCATGAAACATTGTGCGTGCAGTCTTTAGTTTGAAAGCAGCTCCTAGACAGATTTTGTAGTGTAATACTTAAATTTAACTCAGTCGAAGAAGTTTGGTAAGTGAAAGTACTAACTTATTTGGTTAGATGGGTAGCGTTGTATTTGCACTGATATTCTAAAGTCCACCTTAAACCACGTTTAATTTCAGTATTTTTAAAACTGATCTTTGAAAAAATGAGGGCAGATTTTCCGCAAGCGGTTGCCTTTTGTTCATATCAATGGTCTCAAGTCGGTACCTAACCAAATTTGAGTCTTTATCACAAATGTTAACAATTCTATTGAAAATATTGGTAACAGGTTGAACTAACCGTATTCATATTCACTCACCCCGATAGGAACAGTTTTTGAAATGGTAGGTGGTACAAGATATAGGCCTAATGTAAGGATGTAAGGTATTGAGATGATGTTTCTACAGCAGTAAGCACTCTCATGTAACCATGTGATTACATATTATTATTATTATTATTATTATTATTATTATTATTATTATTATTTTGCAAGTTGCTTTACGTCGCACCGACACAGATAAGTGTTATGGCGACGATGGGACAGGAAAGGGCTGGGAGTAGGAAGGAAGCGGCCGTGGCCTTAATTAAGGTACAACCCCAGCATTTGCCTGGCGTGAAAATGGGAAACCACCGAAAACCATCTTCAGGGCTGCCGACAGTGGGGTTCGAACCCACTATCTCCCGAATACTGGATACCGGCCACACTTAAGCGACTGCAGCTATCGAGCTCGGTATTATTATTATTATTATTATTATTATTATTATTATTAACAAATATATCACAATCGGGATATATCCTGGTGGCAATGATCACTTACAGTAGTTAAAACATAAATACCCAACAACAACAACAACTACAACAAGAGTACAACAAGCAATTCCACGGAAAGAAAATATTACCAGAAATACAATAAATAAGTTTAACATTTTAAATCCAACATCATCACACACAAATTCACACACAACTTAAGTATTTTCAGTGCTCAACACTGCGGCTTATAACACAATAGGTTGAGCTTATTGCTAGCTTAACATTTCAACACCCTCATATACAAATTCACACGTACTTTATGTATTTCAAAATTTTACACTATGATTTACAGCAGATTGAGCGGTCCGGTTATTAACTAAGGTAACTTAGGTTGCGGTAATAAGGCCCAGCAGGTATTAAGGCCCACTGTTTGATTTTATTATTTTCCACTTCTTTTCTCGGTAGTGAACCTACATGTGTGCTTACTACAGTGACTCTATATGTACAGTGTGGCCAAGACCAGTCCAGCCGCCATGTTTTAGCCAAGTACTCAATCAGCTGATACATGAAGGAGAGTGATATTATTATTTCAATAAAGAATAGACTAGGTCAATGTTTTAAGATGTTATATATTTTGCTTATGCTGTTTGTATATAGGCCTATCAGTATTTGTTATATTCAGAGCCTGACTACCTGTCGTAAAGACTTCAAAATTTAGAGTTATACGTGGTATAGGCCTACAAGTCACAATTATTGAAGAGGTTAGAAATTCTGCTTTGGTAGCTAGGCCTATCATAACATTTATATTATAATACATGTGGCGTAAGATAGTATAGTCATTGTCTTGAATAATGTATGTGATGACTGTAAAGTTAGCCTACATTTAATTTTTTCTATTTGCTTTACGTCGCACCGACACAGATAGGTCTTACGGCGACGATGGGACAGGGAAGGCCTAGGAATCGTAAGGAAGCGGCCGTACAGCCCTAGAATTTGCCTGGTGTGAAATGGGAAACCACGGAAAACCATCATCAGGGCTGCCGACAATGGGGTTCGAACCCACTATCTCCCGGATGCAAGCTCACATCTGCGCGACCCTAACCGCACGGCTACCATATATTAGGCTACATAGTTTTACATATCAGAATATACAACGCTGTATCATAAAACGATGCATAGAAATGTACTTTTTATATATGACTTATCGGTGTATATATAATCTGAACACACGCAGAAGATAGAAAATAATATGACTAGTTAACCGATGGGTAGACAAAATTTTATTACCTAGCTCCACATTTATGTTAACGTAATATAAGTTAACATAATATACTGTACCATTTTACTCGTGGTACTAATAGAAACAATAGCGAAAACCTGCTACCCTTTAATGGCGAAAACAAGCAACTGTCATGGTCCCCGGGTTGTGTATAGTTGTCTTTTAATGATGGCTACGGTTCGATCCCCGCAACGAGGAATCACTATACAACATGCCTATCGTTTGAGAAAATACTACTTGTTGTTCGGTGAAAACTAGCAGTTGTTATGGTCCCGGATTACTTATATTCAGGACTCAATTATCGACCAACCGCTGTTCGATTTCCGTGAAGTGTGACTAATTCTGTGCCCCGGCTCGGTTAGTACTGGTAGATATCCGCTGTATTTTAAACATTCTATTTGCTACTATCGGTTTTGCTAATGCATTGTTATCACTGTTATCAATACCTCCTTCTTTTTCTACCGTTCTTCCTACAACTGTGGGGTTTTGGATGGGAACTGCGTCACACATGTGGATTTGGTCCTGCTTAACGGCCGGATGCTATTCCTGACGCAAATCGTATATAGAGGGATGTAATCACTATTGCGTGTTTCTGTGGTGATTTGTAGTGTGGTATGTTGTCTGAATATGAAGAGGAGAGTGTTGGGACAAACGCAAACTCCCAGTCCCCAAGCCCGAGCTATTAAAATACCCCACCCAGCCGGGAATCGAACCCGGGACACTCTGAACCGAAGGGCAGTACGCTGACCATTCAACCACGGAGTCGGACTATTATTGTTATCATTATAATCTATGGGAAAACTCAACTGGATGCTAGGCGGCAATTATAACCACGTCCTTTAATAGATAAATAGCCATAAAAGTTTGAATTCGAGAATATATCAATCATAATACCTCATACGGTGAAAATGAATGAGACTTACAGTGAATGATCGGAAGTGACCTTTCCTGTAAGTTTTGTTAAGTACAGGTTTCAGATAAAACAGTTATTTTCGGGGATACTTGAAAATTTATAGAGCCTCCGTGGCTCAGACGGCAGCGCGTCGGTCTCTCACCGCTGGACACCGTGGTTCAAATCCCGGTCACTCCATGTGAGATTTGTGCTGGACAAAGCGGAGGCTGGACAGGTTTTTCTCCGGGTACTCCGGTTTTCCCTGTCATCCTTTATTCCAGCAACACTCTCCATTCTCATTTCATAGCATCTATCAATCGTTCAAAAATCACTTTGGGAGTGGCGACCCCATCGTACTAACAGCCTATATTTATATAAGATTCATTCATTACATCACTGACCCGGTCAATGACTGGAAAACAGGTGGTGGGTTTTCACTTGAAAATTTGTGAAAAATAATACCCATATAATCGTGAAAATCTCTGTTATTTTCCTTACATGGTAAAATCGCACAAAACGTAAAATGTCGGAAATTATCTTCTAAACAACTTTCCTTATGTACAGGTTTTCGATACGGCGAATATTAAGGGAGAAATCTGACATTTACTGTCTTGGCCTCTATAAAGTTACTAACCCATTTTGTTCTTATTGTTATCATTATAATGCATGAAACAACTCTACTCGGTGTTGGGAGCGTTTTATAACGTGCTGAAAATAAGCAAATGATTAATTTCATTTTAGAAACCTTTCCTTATCTGATTCTGCAACCATAAGCATAACAGCCTGGCGTAATTTTCTTCAAACCTCAGACCTCAGAAATACGTAAATTCACACACATTTCTTAATTAATAATACTAAATAACTTTCCGTGTTTTATAAGAACATATTTACGGTGTATTAAGGTTAAAACATGTAGCCTGTACTTCGCTGAAATTGAATAATGAGTGATCTTACCCTGTGCTGAATACATACGTTTAAATCAGCTGACGGGACATTTGGCCAAAACATGGCGGAGCCAATCAGAATGAAGAACTTATTGGCCACACTGTACATATAGGGTCACCGTAGTGCTTACTGTCTATGCCTGCTACCTGTTGGGTAGAGTGAGAACTCGGCCCTCCTCAGTATTTGGTTGCTAGGCCACAGTCAAGACTAATAATAATAATAATAATAATAATAATAATAATAATAATAATAATAATAATGTTATTTGCTTTACCTTCCACTAACTACTCTGTTACGGTTTTCGGAGACGCCGAGGTGCCGGAATTTTGTCCCGCAGGAGTTCTTTTACGTGCCAGTAAATCTACCGACACGAGGCTGACGTATTTGAGCACCTTCAAATACCACCGAACTAAGCCAGGATCGAACCTGCCAAGTTGGGGTCAGAAGGCCAGCGCCTCAACCGTCTGAGCCATTCAGCCCGGCTGAGTCAAGGCTCGAGAAGGGGAGTCGATCTCATTTTAATAACTTTTCTTTGAAAAGGGAAGTCAAAAAGGGAATGTTAGTGCTAGGATAGCATTAAAATAATATATGTATCTACTAGTGCATTAAATATGTAATGAAACGGTGTACAATTTATCGAATTTGGTTAAGAACACAAGATGATGCAATCGAAAACCCTCAAGGTCACGATGCAGGAAATAAGGCCCACGCTTTGCAACATGCGGTTCTAATTTCCTGCAGCTGCTAGGAAAGATTTAGTTTCAGTTTAATACAAAAATATGCTAACCCTGTGTTATTTTAGGTCGTAAAGTTTCACAAATATACTAAATAGACTAATATTATTGTAAACAATCAAAAAAATATTGGTATTGGTACATACATTGGTCTTGATCTGAATTTGAAGTCGAAGACATGTTTTTACACATGACTTTTGTATTAAAGACTACCGCGGTGGTTTCAGGGTAGCATGCTAGCTCCTGGGCCTGGATTCGATTCCCAGTATTGGCACGCAATTTAGAAAAGCCAGGAGGCCAGGAGATCTGGAATGGCGTCATCCCAGCGTTGTGAGAATAATTGTGAGTAGTGGCATCGGTCAAAAAATCAAGGGAAGCGTTAGGCTTCGGGCCCAGTGCAAGTGGCGAGCGGAGAGTTGCGTTGTGTGGCGGCATAGATGAAACTCAAACCTGCGTTAGCAAATTCATGTGGCCATAGTACTAGCGGAGCGTCAGGAGCCGCTCACTCCTGTTTGAGATTTCAGCTCTGCCGCTCACAGTGACCGTTACTGAATTAACAAGAGAAGAGATGAAAGTGTGTGTTGGACTGATTATAAATGACAAGGAAGATTGTTTTCAGACTTCGATTTCATCCAGAACTGAATGTTATCTTAAAGTAAATTAGTTTTTTAAATAAGTGAAAGGAAAAGTTAAAAATGACTTTGTTTGAAAATTAAGCGTTTTTTGATTGTTTGTGTCAAAAATTTTATATTTAGTGGTTATGATTTCTTTAATGCACATTAGCTTAGTTTTTCGAAGTAAGATAAGAGGAAATTAAGCTTCCTGTAACTTTTAAAGAGGAAAATTCAGAGCTCCTAACTTAGCATGTTCCATATTATATTTTCAATTTTAAGTTTCAACATAAATATTTTTGAATTAATGAACACGTGTTTTAAAACTTATTATCTACAAAACATATCATTTTCTCTTTCAATTTGACCTCGTAATTGTCCATAGAGATGAGGTTAAGGTACTCTTCCACTGCGGGTCTTATTACATGTTCGAGCAGGAAATAAGGCCCAATTACATAATTGTGCTATGTGGGAACCACGGATACATTTACAATTATTTATTTGCGATATCTGGTGAAAAGATATATCAAAGAACATTTTGTATTTGAAACAAATACTTTAAGAGCAAACAGCAGTCTATGTGTAAGTCGGCCTTATTTGCTCCCCTTACCTTATTACCACTGTAAATACAGCACGTTCGTATACACATTCGCACATACCCAAACCAAACCCCATGGCACTACAGCCCTTGAGGGGCCTTGGCCTAGGAAGCGACCGCTGCTGAGCTCGAAGGCCTGCAGATTACGAGGTGTCGTGTGGTCAGCAAGACGAATCCTCTCGGCCGTTATTTTTGGTTTTCTATACCGGGCCGCTATCTCACCGTCAGATAGCTCCTTAATTCTAATCACGTAGGCTGAGTGGACCTCGAACCAGCCCTCAGGTCCAGGTAAAAATCCCTGACCTGGCCGGGAATCGAATCCGGGTGAGAGGCAGGCACGCTACCCCTACACCACGTGGCCGACTCAAATTCATACATACCCTAAATAATTCCGATGCCTTAATACTACAATTTACAACGTGTTGAGCGTTGCATTAAAACATGACACCATTATTATCAAAAATGTTCTAATTCACTCTATGTGCATGAGTGGATTTTTGTTCGCAGAGGATGATGCACGTATTAAATATCCGCGTGGTGAGACTATGGGCAGTTTTATGTTTGTGGACAGTGGTATGATCTGATGGCGGGAATGGAGTGTGAAAAGTGACTGGCAAGTCACGGCAACTGACTAAACTTGCGTTTCGATAGCCGTGAGCATAGGGAATTCTTAGAGCTAAAACCAAACAAAGCAAACCCCATGGCGAAAGCGCCCCGAAGGGTTTTGGCCTGCCAAGCGTTTACTGCTAAGCCCAAACGCCTGCAGATTGGTCAGCACGAAGAATCCTCTCGGCCGTTGTTCTTGGATTTCTATACCGGGGCCGCTATCTCACTGTCAGATGGCTCCTCAATTCTAATCACGTAGGCTGAGTGGACCTCGAAACCAGCCTTCATATCCAGGTAAAATCCCTGTCCTGGCCGGGAATCGAACACGGGGTCTCCGGGTAAGAGGCAGGTACGCTCACCCTACACGGCGGGGCCGGCTCTTAGAGCTGAAGGAAGGTTAAATTTATTACGTCTTCAAATTACTATGAATGGACGACGCAAATTTATGTCCAATTATTACAACTGTAAATTTGAAATGCTTACAGTATGTCTGTATTCTCTGAAAGATTTCCCATGCTTCGCATTTGTCTCGAATAAGACAAACAAATGCGGAAAATAAGTTCAGCCTTCTTCAATGCTTTTCTTATCCGTCTGTTTACTTTCTTTATATCAAGTGAATTTTTACGGAACTCCGTATTTAAGTATAACTTGGATTATAGACTGTTTGATTGGTGGAAGTTGCAATGGTGGTTTAGATGAATTCTTAAAAACACTATATTCGATAATATTCGATTATTCGTAATAAATATGCTAATGCCGGGCTGTGTAGCTCAGACGGTCGAGCTCTAGCCTTCTGAGCTAAGTTGGAGGGTTCGATCCCGGCTCAGACAGGCGGTATTTGATGGTGCTCAAGTACGTCAGCCTCGTGACGGTAGATTTACCAATAAGTGAAATAACTCACATGGGACAAAATTCCGGCTTCTCGGCGTCTCCAAAAATCGTGAAAGTAGTTAGTGGGACGTTAAGCAGTTATTATTATTATTATTATTATTATTATTTTATTATTATTATTATTATTATTATTATTATTATTATTAGGGGCTGCCTGGCCGAGGCGGTAAAGGCGTGCTCGGTTCGCCCGGAAGGCCGTGGGTTCGAATCCCCGTCAGGAAGTCGTAAAATTTAAGAAACGAGATTTCCACTTCCGGAGGTACATATGGCCCTGAGGTTCACTCAGCCTACACCAAAAATGAGAAACAGGTTCATTCCTGGGGGCAAAGGTGGCCGGGTGTGGAGCTAACCACTCTACCCCATCACGAGCCGAGGTTAACAATGGTGGAAGCCTTTACCTTCCACTCCTCCAAGGGCCTTCATGGCATGTGCGGTGTTGATTTTGCTTTGCAATTATTATTATTATTATTATTATTATTATTATTATTATTATTATTATTATTATTATTATTATTATTATTAGAGATATGTTGGGGGAGTTTTGTTTCCTAATTAGCGAATGTCTCGCAAGCTTTCAACAGTACCTTATGTGTGAAAGGCACAGGGCGCTGGTTAACGAGACCACTCGAGACTCTTGCCGCCTGGCTGGAGGAAGTGGTACGTTCGGTGACTATAAATGTCTCTTATGAACCAGAACCTAAACAAATGTTTTACCAGTAGACAGTCACGTTTCCCTGATAATTTCAATTCAAATACTTATTCATAGTAGGCAATTAGACCACCTTTCACTAATTTTGTTATGATCTATGAATCAAACCTTTGGAGCGCATTCAATAGCATATTGCGCAACATTAATGTAGATACAATAATGTTACGGTATATATCTGGAAACCAAAGGCTAAGGAAAGTAAAATTGAGTACAGGACTAGGAGAACAATTATTTTCAAGGAATAACAACGTATGCTATAGGCCTGCTTCACATTTCATAGCGTATATCCTAATATATATTCATGTCTACCAAGGAAACGTTGTTACTGAAGTCACTAATTCAGTTTCGTTATTATTGAACGAGCGTGTTTTTTTGCATCCTCAGTTTTATCACGTTCCTCCTAGTTGCAGTATAATGTTATTTGGAGTCTGAAATGGCCTCGAAATAATAATAATAATGACAGTAATGGCCCTACAGGAAACAAGGTACACAGATGAAGAGATTTTTGAATCCGAAGGCTACCGATTTTTCAAGAGCAAAGCGCAAGGAGGAATCCTCAATGGAGCTGTGGTGCTTGGAACCGCGTTTGCTGTTAGAACCAAGATCCTTAAATCGGTTGCAAATTTCGAACCTGTGAATGACAGATTGTCTATACTCACAATTAAATGCGCGAACAAAACCTACGCTCTAGTTAACGCACATGCTCCTACAAACGATAAGAACAAGTCTGATCCAGACGAAGTTGATAATTTCTGGGACCTACTGGATGAAAAATTAAACAAAATCTCCAAACACCATGTCAAGCTTCCTTTGGGTGACTTCAATGCCCAACTAGGTCGTGAACAGGAGTACAAGAAAGTTATAGGAAATTACCCTGCTCACAAAAGAACCAATCCCAACGGCAAAAGACTGGTGTCCATTTGCGAAAATCACAACCTGCAGGTCATGTCGACCCACCTTCGCCATCTACCAAGAAAGCAAATGACTTGGCGTTCTTCCGTCCAAGCTCTCGGAGAGTTCCAAATTGATCATGTTGCAATCTCCAGGAGAAACAGCCCTGAGATTATGAATGTCAAGGTAAAGAAAGGATTCAATGTGGCCTCAGATCATTGTATGTCTCTTATAAAATTCAAACCAGTTCCCGCAAACTCAAAGAAGACAACCAAACAGATCACACGCTTCGACAATGATAAACTTCGGCAAAGGGTCGAGGAGTTCCAGGAGAAGGCTAGACCAAATGACTGTGACTTTAACAACGCCAAAAGTCTCCTTGTTGAGACCGCCAAAGACGTTGCAGAAATCAAGAGAAGCAAAAAGTATGCCTGGTGGAATAGTACCTGCGAATCAGTCCTCCAAGAAAGACTCAGTGCGTGGAAACAGTACTACTCTACGAAATCAGAAAATGATTGGGAAACCTACAAAACCCAACGTGCCCAAGCAGCTAGGGTATTCCGAACTGAGAAATGTAAATACGAAAAATCTTTCATTGAAAGGATAGAACAAAACTTTAGGAAGAATGAAAGCAGAGAGTACTACAGAGCCTTCAAACCCAAACTCACTGGCTATAAACCACCATCTCTATGCTTTGAGCGAAAGGACGGCACACTGGCGACGTCAAATGAAGAAAATTGCAGCATTCTGGCAGATTACTTCAAGAATTTACTTAATTGCTCTAAACCGCAAAGTGCCATTGAGACCAAGGAACCCTTACTCAGGTACCCAGATTCCAGACCACCCGACAGAGATGAAATCAAGCGCCACATTGCCCGTCTCAAAAATAACAAAGCGCCGGGTGAAGACTCAGTAGTAGCAGAACTATGGAAATGTACCCTAGGGGAATCACTTGATATCTTGCAAAAGCAAATAGAAGAAATTTGGAACAAGGAGACCCTACCCGAAGATTGGAAAATAGCTTTGATCCATCCATTACACAAAAAAGGCAGCATGAAGAACATCAGTAACTACAGAGGAATATCTTTGCTACCCGTGACTTACAAAATTCTATCACTTGCCATCCTGGAGCGTTTGGAAGCACAAGTCGAACATCAAATAGGTGAATACCAAGGAGGGTTCAGAAAAGGTCGCTCAACATCTGAACAGATCCAAAATCTCAAAACGATCCTCAGATATTGTACACTAAGGTCCAAGCAGTATGTGTCTGTCTTTGTGGACTTTAAGAAAGCGTACGACTCCATTGACCGGGAAGTCCTGCTAAACATCTTAAATGAATTTGGAGTTGATTTGAAACTGCGTGCATTAATTAGAGCCACCATGACCGATACAAAATCCAAGGTGAAGTTCCACAGATGTCTCTCGCATTCCTTTGACATCAAAACAGGAGTCCGACAAGGTGATGGGCTATCCCTGATACTCTTCAACTGTGTTCTTGAAAAGATCATCAGAACCTGGCGGGTGAGATTACAGGAAACCAACTACAGTCCATTGAGAATAGGAACCAAATCCAAGGGGATCACAACAGACCGCTTAGCATTTGCCGATGATATTGCTGTTTTCTCAAACGACATAGAAACCGCTAGAGCTCAAGTTGAAATTTTAAAGGAAATTGCCGAACAAACTGGTTTGTAGATATCGTTTGAGAAAACAGAAGTAATGACTAACATCAAAGAGGCTCCACCAAAACTCCATACAAAATACGGGGACATCACCCGAGTAGACAAATTCAAATACCTGGGTGAGGTCATCATGAAAAATGGACTGGACAAAGAAGCACTTCAGGAGCGAGTACGCAAACTGGAAATAGCCTACCAAACATCCCGCACAATCTACAACAAAAAATGCCTTTCCCAGAACACCAAGATACGTCACTATGAAACAGTTCTGAAGCCAGTAGTTCTATATGCAGCCGAAACCCTGTCTCTAAATGCCAACAAAGGACTCCTTGAAGAACTGGAGAAAAGAGAACGCAAAATTGTGAGAGGAATCTTGGGATCAAAGTACAGAAATGGAATCCATCAAAAGAGATCCAACAAGGAAGTCTACAGCAAAATAGAGAAAATTACCGACACAATCAGAAAAAGACGGGCACGATTTTACGGTCATCTGAAAAGAATGGACGGAAGAAAGTTAACTAAAGAAATCTTTAACTTTTTTGATTCAAACCCCAAAACCACAATTCCCTGGTTTAGAAATACCAAAGAAGACCTGCAAATGCTACATATCTCAGCTGAAGACGCCCTTAACAGAGATCTCTTCCGCAAGAAAATATTGACAAACGGGCTAAACCGAGACGAGCAACCGAAGAGAAGACACGGTGCCCCTTGGACAGAGGAGCGTAAGCAAGCCCACTCACAAAGAAGGAGGGAAATTTGGGCTCTAAAGAAGGCCAAGTTCAGTGTCAAATGCAACAAGACTTAACGTGGTCCTTGATGGCCTCAGCGAATTATATATATAATAATAATGGGCGTGGCCAAGATTTGGATGGGTTGCCACGCGCTTTTGGTGGGAGGTAAAGGAACGGAAGAGCGGAAAGGAACGGGCCAACCTGCCGTATAGTAATCGCCACGTAAGGAAATACCCCAGAAAGTAAATATCGCCGCCCGATGCTCTTCTTTTCTCTTTTTTGTAATGGCTGATCACTGCTGCCAACCTGCCTGGTTACATATTAAAATCACCAGACATACCATAAAAAACTAACCTCAATGTAAACACCGATAATGAATGTTTCCCTACCCTGGTAAATGATAAAAGATAAGATGAAATAAATCAAGATAATTATGAATATCTCGTCAATTTCCACGCTCAATGAGGAATTAAGGAAATAAACACACTTTCTCACTCAAATTATCTGTCTTTATTTTGATATACAGTAGGCGTACTATAACCATATTCTTGAAAAGCGGGGCATGTTAAACGATGCAGTTTATTTAATAAGTCTTTGCAGTGTGATTTTCGAAAGTTCCAGACATCCAATGACTTCCCTTTCTTTTGCGCGAACATTTCCTTCTCTCTTCAATACCGGTAACCAGTAAGGAGAGAGATTATTGGGCATATTTTCAGCCTGCAGGCTGGTTATATCTTCAAGCTTATCAGGAAACATATAGGAATACTAATGTGCCAAGCTCCGTGAACGGAATTTAGGTCAGCTTTCAAGTTCACTGCGGATTTGAAAATAATAATGTTACAAGTTCTACTGCCAAAATTTCGTCCCGCAAGAGTTATTTCATGTACCGGTAGATCTAGACATGAGACTGGCGTATTTGAGCACTTTCATCATTTCACACAAACAATGTTATTAAATGCATTATCCGAACATGCCACAATTCTACTTACCTGGTATTAGCCAAATATATTTACAATCCCACAGAAAAAGAAAATATACTTTAAATATTCTCGCAAATATATCACTAGTGACTTTAACGGCGATGCGGTGGCAACACGCAATTCACGCTAGAGCAGTGATTGAACGTTGCCAACGTGCCAGATTAACGGTAAATGTAAGTCGTCGTATCGGCAAGTAGGGTCCCTAAACTGTATGGTTACCGACACTGAAAAAGACCCAACAGCAAGAAAAGTAACTATAAATCAGTACCTTAATATTACAGGGGAGAAAGGATAAGGTTGCACCCTTAGGGTACGTCCTTATACGGAGAGGATTATACGTAATCTCCGGCTCAGGCACACCTCTGCGGAGCTTTGGACCTGCCTTCGGGCAGAATACACCCTCACCTTATGATGATGATGATGATGATGATAATAATAATAATAATAATAATAATAATAATAATAATAATAATAATAATAATAATAATCTTGTGTTAGTGTTTAAGGCCGGGATGAATGGTTCAGACGGTTGAGGCTCTGGCCTTCTGACCCCAACTCGGCAGGTTAAATCCTGGCTCAGTAACAGTACTAGTAATAATAATTGTTTAACCCACTATCTTGGGAACAGAAGGACAACGGTTAACTGACATGCACTTTTGATATCGTAATCTATCAGATAGCAAGCACTTTAGCAGCAAATAAAAGGTAAATGAGACCGAGAAGGATATACTTTTGGTTATCGTACCCGGAATATCAACCATTAGTATGTAACTTTCCAGTTTTTGTGGTGTGTTGGTAACCACGCACGCCTGTGAAATCGGAATTCAGAGATGGAGGAACACATTGCACTTTTTTTTAACTCAAGTTGCTGTCTTAGCTCAGAACAATGCATATTCCGGTCAAATTCATGTGGTACTTCATTTAAAGCTTTCTTTTTGCCATTGTCTTTATTTTAAATGCTTTCGCAGTATCTTTGGAAACTACTGAACATAATCTTTGGCCCCGAGTTGGTTGTACGGTTAGGGTCGCGTAGCTATGAGCTTGTATTCGGTAGATGGTGAGTTCAATCCTCACCGTCGGCAGTCCTGAAATTGGTTTTCTGTGCTTTCCCTTTTTATCACCAGGTAAATGTTGGGAATGTACCTTAATTGAGGACTCGGCCACTTCCTTCCCGCTTATGGACCTTTCCTATCCCACCGTCGCCATAATACATATCTGTATCGGTGCAACGTAAAACCATTTGTGAAAAAAAATCTTTAGCCCATAGTGATAACACCTCCATGTTCTTGTTGTTTTCAAGTTAATTTAGAAATGTTATGATTAACAACGAATCTTATAGAAATTTCTGTTCTATTTAACGATAAATACTGTAAATTACCTCATGGAGTGCTCTGAACCGTTTCAGAATGACCGTCCTCAGCACAACGTACTGTATTGTATGACAAAATTGAAGATATTAAATTCTATAAGCTGAAAACATTACAGTGGAATTATACGAATTAAATATCACTATATGACCTAATTCCCAGACAAATGCATTGATTATTGTTATCAGTCATGAGTACAAATCCAGTTCTTATATTTGCATAGCCACTAATAACGCGACCAGAGTCTTGATTCTTTAGCAAACGTTAATTTCTATAAGAGACTGTAATTGAAATATCTTCGCTTACTCTAATGGCAACAAAGCACCTTCGTGCCCAACCTGTTGTTGCTTCACCCTTAGTGAAATGTGTACCTTAATGACGCCTCACAGTAGGGACAATATCTCTGGAGCTTAGCGAGACTCCCCTTGCTGTGTCTTAACATCCGGCTCTGTATTCGCTCTTGAGGACCTAAATCTAGCGCAGCAAAACCAGAGCACCGAAATCCAAGGGCTTAAACCTGCTTGATCATTTTTCATATCGTTGCTAGTAAGTCATCCCCACAAAGCAACTGAGAACTAGTTCAGCAATTTATTACTTGAGTAGGTAGTTCTTGGTCAAGGTCAAGGCGAGGTCGAGTTTATATCAAGTACTCCGCTGTAGCCCCAGCGTACCTTATTTACGTGTGTAATAGGTCTATGTATTTTTAGAATTTACTGATCTGCCGCTAATAAGGTGACTGTGTTTTCTTTTCCTCTTGTTTCAAATAAGAGTGATATCAGTTCGGATATTTCGTTTGTGTGAGTGTAATTTTGTGAGTGCATCATGAACGACCCACTTGACACGGGTCAGGTAATTAATGTTGACTCAAGAACATATTACATAGCTACGGCTACACCGCACCGTTGACTCCAGGCTTTCTTTTAAGTGCCAAAAGTGCTCAAAATTCAGAACAACTTCTATTGCCACAACAACCTGTCGACACCCACTCAACAGAAATGCAAGGTGCAACTGCCGCATTACTACAAAGAGGTCAGGTATTAGTACCCACCGTTTCAGTACAGACAGCCATCAAACCAGGTAATTCTGACTCTGATTTTTAAGTGAATTCATTCGCCAGTGTATAAAAATGCGTGCTGCTGGAAGTGACCCCCGTCTACAGAGGAGTCCGTCATACTCAAACAGTTCCGGTTCAACTGATACCATACTGATACAGTTCTGATTCATCTTATGGTACAGTTGCTTGAGAAATAAATTATTTTTCTGCATCTGTAAATCAACCAAACACTAAACAAAGAGTTGTAACTCGCAATAGCAGCGAAAAGGGGCACAGTCACAATGGTCAGGGCCCTTTCGTTATTGTTGTTGAAAGTATCAACAAAGACTTTGAGAGTTTCCATCCAATGGTGCACGGTAGGATGTTATTTAATGATCAGGTCGTGTGTCGTCAAAACATCCAGGATATAAAAACCATAGGACGAAACAGGCTTCGACATGAAACCACCTCAGGAGAAGTGGCGAAATAACTAGCAGAATGAGATATTTTTGTAAACAAAATAGGGAAGTTTACATTCCGTTTAGTGCAATTCAAGGACAATATTTAAAGTACTGAAGTAATCAACTGCGCAGAAGCACAGAATCTACACCTCTTGTAAGATCCTAAAGACAAACGCACATTTCGTTCAGCCAGATAGAAATGTGAAACAAATTCAGACACGAGCTTTGTCACGATTGACGATGAAGGATTACCTCTACCGACCACCAGATACATTGTTAATAACTTTCCACGCAGTCAACATTGGCCCATCATCCTAGAGGTAGGAATGCAGATACCAATCATTGAAAATTCATCACACCCGCGATGGAATTTTTCCGAAGCCAACTGGGACCAATTTCATCAAGACCTAGACAGCAATATCCGATGGATCTCTCCCACCCCTGGTAACTACCAGAAGTTCGTCAGCATGGTAATCTCAACGGCAAAAAACACATACCCAGAGGTATTCGAAAACAGTACATACCATGTTGGAGCGACACTAGTGAGCTTCTGTAGCAAGAATTCCTACAGAGTGGTCAGACAGAAGTTGCAGATGATCTTATTAGCAGTCTGGATAAGGACAGAAGGAAAAGAACGACTAACACGGTTGAGGAACTTGGCTTCTAGCATTCAACTAAAAAAGCCTGGAGCTTTCCAAAGAAACTAGGAGGCCACTTCCACAAACCACAAACACGTCAAAAAGTCAAACTAGACAGAATAGCAGACCGAATCATGCAGATGTACGGGACTAAATCAGACAAAGCACACTCCAAAACATTCAGAAGGGACCTGCGAAAACTGAGAAAATCACGCTCCTCTATACCGGAGCTAGCATCACCATTCGCCGCAGATGAAGTCACAATAGCCCTTCAAAGCTGCCAAATGGGAAAGGCACCAGGCTTTGGCAACATCCGTAGTGAGTTCCTCCTTCACTGTGGAGAAAACACTAGGAAATGGCTTGCTGACTTCTTTTCATCCATCCAATGCACAGGACACCTGTCACCGGAGTTCAAGAGATCAAGGATCATTGCTTTCTTGAAGCCTGGAAAACCGCCCAATGCTCCCGAAAGCTATAGACCCATAGCATTATTAAACTCAACCTACAAGCTACTGGAAAGGTTGATCTACAACAGAATCAGTCCAGCGATCTTCAAGATCCTCCCCGCAGATCAAGCTAACTTTATACCGGAATGAAGTTCCGAAGACCAAGTACATGCTCTGATGACATTTATTCAAACTTGATTTCAAGAGAATCTAAAGACCGGTGCGGTGCTCATAGATCTCACAGCTGCTTTTGACACTGTATGGAGGAACGGCTTAATGCACAAACTCCTGAAAATCTTACATTGTAAAAACACTACAAATCTTGTCAATTGCATGCATTCAGATAGAATAATTCAAATGGTCATTAACTATAACCTGAGCAAACCAAGAAGACTAAATAATGGACTCCCGCAAGGTTCCATATTAGCCCGCTTGTTATTCAGTGTTTATCTCGCAGACATTCCAGGAACGGTATCAAGACAATTTCCCTATGTCGATGATATTTCCAAAGTCACGCAACACGCAACATTCCACAGCCTTGAGGACACGCTAACGAAAGATCACTGCTTACTGTCAAAAGTGGCGCCAGACACCTAGCACAACAAAAACAGAAATATCTTGCTTTCATCTGAGTAACATATTGGCTCATACCACCTTTAAAGTGACTCTCCATGACAGCATTTTACCGTACAACCCAAACTCAAAATATATCGATGTAACACTGGACCGGACACTGTCATAGTGTAAACATCTCTCCAACCTTAGCCAAACTAAGTACAAGAAACATCTTTTCTAAGCGATCTGGCAGCACATGGGGATTCATAGTGGCAACTTTACGTACTTCTGCCTTAAGTCTGGTTTATACAACAGCTGAATACTGCTTTTCCATCTGGCTAAAGTGCCCACACCAACAAAATTGACACTGTTCCGAATCAGACAATGCGTGTTATCAGCGGTGTCATCAAAACAATCACACTGCACTGGCTTCCAGTCCTTAGCAACATCCTCCCTCCAGATCTACGCCGTATGAACAATCTCATCCGAGAAAAAAGTAAAATACAGGCCAATAAATCACTTCCAATTCATCAAGACATCCAAAGAATCGCTTCAACCCGAGTGAAATCCAGACACACTCCCCTGCTGCTGGCTCAAAAACTGATGAAGGAAAACCACTGTGGACTGCGTACTTCGAATGAAGAATGGACTGATAAGACCCCGGACGAATGGAGATCAATCTTTGACCCTACGCAGCTCCTGCCCGGGTTTATCTCCCACGGACTGTATGGGTCCCACTAAACAGAGAGCGCACTGAGCATGGAAGAAGCGTCTCTGCGATGCATTCTTGGGGTCTGCGGCCCTCTCCAAGTTGTGACTGTGGTTAAAAACCCCAGACAGTGCGACACATCACCTTCGGATGCCCACATAGAGACTTACGCGGAACTATCGACGACCTCCTGACAGCTTCAACAACGGCTATTCAATGGCTGACAGCAACTGGACATCCCAGATTTTTTCATTTTTAATTTGTTGATTTATATATTTACTTATATTTTACATCATTTTGGTATTCTTGTACTTTATCTTTCTATTTTTCTGTATTGTACATACGTCTCTCGATTTCTACTTTTCTTTACGTTGACTTCTTATATTTATTATATTTTGTTAATTATTTGTTGCTTTCACATGTTACTCAATTTTTGCGCGGTTTAACTTGTGCCATAAGCTAAATAAATAAAGAAAGAAAGAAATGTCGACCCCACACTTAGTGAAACTGAAATATTACGGGGAATACAATCCCCATTACCAGATGTTCGTGTAAAGCGCTTCATTAAGGTTATTTGCGGTGAAAGAAGGCTTATTGCAGTTTGTCTGTTAAACTTTCTCGGAACTAGATGCCCAGTGCAACCGTTAGTGGTGTCTGTGCGATTATGTGAACGTTGTTCGAGATATAATCATTCTAGCCTACAATGCCCAAGTGCCCAACGCTGTAGCCGCTTCTCG
Source organism: Anabrus simplex (assembly GCF_040414725.1). Classification (NCBI taxonomy): domain Eukaryota; kingdom Metazoa; phylum Arthropoda; class Insecta; order Orthoptera; family Tettigoniidae; genus Anabrus; species Anabrus simplex. The sequence continues at coordinate 904,633,747 of NC_090266.1, forward strand.
GGACCTCATGATATTAGTCAGTGTTCGGAATTAATTACTCCCTGTTGTATTCACTGCAAAGGAACTCATCTTTCCACTGATAAAATCTCCCCAGAATATAAAAAGTGGATTTCTGTTCGAAAACTTACGTCATTTAACAACATCTCGCAAGTGGTTGCGCTTGATATTTGTAAAAATAAGCGTACGCGCACCCAGCACCATGCACACCGGTTAATTATCAAGGTCAGGTGGAATTTCTCCGTGCCCAGTATTTCTGTAACCGCTAACATGTCAACAGTAACCATCCATTCACCTCTCATCGTAAAATACCAGTTCCTGTAACCCCGTCACGACGACCGATACATCCTCTTAAACCTAACTACACCCAATGTCTCAACTGGCCTATATTCTTCAACATTTACTTGTTACTCCGATTACATACAAACCATACCTCGTCAGCCCCATCGGGTAGCATTAAATGTTGCTAAAAACAGCGACCAACTAATCATGCAAACATTCAATATTCTTATGCACATAGTACGTCAGCTTCAATCTCCAGAATCCAGCAACATTCATCCAACAGCAATCCGCGACATGATTACCAACAATTTCGCCAGTAAAGATGATTTTTTTAATCTTACAGGGGATTAGTCGGTCGGTGAACTCGAACAGAGGTGTTTTATAGCCTGAGATTCATAGCCAAAATGTATCTATAGCAGCTCTATCTGGTCTTGGTCCAAGTCGGAATATGTTGTATACTTTCCAGGATTCCATACCCATGTCATAACACAGAAGATGTGTATGGTGGGGTCGTTCTAATAAAAAAAAAGCTCTGTTCTACACAGGGATATGGTGATACATCATTCAGAATTTGAATGTTTTGGAGCAGCTTCCGCCAGAGTACGAACACCAGCGTATGAGGTGGGAATAATGACTGTCTATTGCCCACCAAAACAACAATTCGCATTAGGGTATGGCATTCTCTTACACGACAATTAGAACCACCCTAGATTGTTGTGAAAACGTCAATGCTCACTGCGTGGCCTCGGGTTGCCCGTACACTGAAAGTTTCCGAATATCATTATTGAAAATTATAGAGGATTTCAACTCTTTATCTTGAACGATGGCTCTCCCACTTGCGTCCCTCGTCCAGGAGAACGGCTTTCTGCCGTAGACTTAACTCTGTGTTCACCAGTACTTTCGACTAATTTTCAATGGCGGACGTTACGTTTCACCATTTGGTCCGATCACTACCTCATCGAAATATCAATAAATGTACCTACAGTACTCGAGAATCGCGCCCCCGCAACAAAATGGAATGTGAATAGAGTGAATTGTAACACGTACAAGGATGTGATTTTAAAAAAACTACCTGCTTTGAGCCTACCGTTCCATATATGGGCCAATATACATAATTTCTCAAATTAATTAACTTACGAGCTAGCAAAGCCATCCCTCGGGTGAGCCTACAATTCGACGGCCCATCGTGTTCCTTGGTAGAATTCTGAGTAAGAATTCTGAGTACTACAAAATGGTAGCAAAACGACGTCAGATGCTCAGTAATTATAAAAAAATGCAACACGGGAAACATAGCGTGTGTACAAGAAAACCGATGCAGAAGTGGAGAGATTTCTTAACCACTAAAAGCGAGCTAGTTGGAAACGTTTAATCAAAACTCTCCAGGGACGCTCGAAAGTTAGGTCTATGGAAAATGATTCGGAATTTCAAAAATAAACCTGTTCTTCATCAGATTTCGAACGACTCCTTAGATTACATTTGGAATGGTGGCCCGAGCATAAACAACTACTTCCGAGTTCTTAACGCGGCTTTCGTAAATCTAACACTACACTTCATCATCTCAGCCTCTTTATCACAGACATTGAACGCACGAATTGTTCTCAAGATTACTTGGCAGCAATGTTTCTGGTTGTAAGTGGAGCTTATGACAACGTAGACTTAACAATCCTTACTCAAAATGGCATTCGTTGTGCCCCCCAATGCAGTGCAGCAGGATTATTTATAATCCTTTCAGTCATCGTGTAGTCTTCATTAGAGGTCAAGACACTAGTTTGTTTGGTGCACGAACTGTGACTAAAGGAATCCATCAATGTGCTATACTAAGTCCCCTCCTGTATAGCCTGTATATTGCGGAATTCGACAAGATTTTCAGTCCTGCTGTCCAAATACTACAATATGTAGGAGATATTTGTTTGTACACAACTTCTCCATGCTTGCGGGTAACCCGTTTACGCTTGGCAGATGCTGCCTCGTCTCTTCATCGTTGGACGTTTGAGACTGGCTTATCTCTATCTGTGACAAAACTATCAGCGGTAATCTTAACTTGGAAACAGCAAACGTTAACTACACCAATCATCAAGCTCGGCCCATACTCCTTTCCTCTTCGAACATCAGCAAAACTGTTGGGCTTACATCTCGACAGTAAATTGACTCGAAGTACACACCTTCAGAATGTAATTACAAAATCAATCAATCTCTTAACATTCTATATGCTGTAAACCGTACGTGGTGGGAAGCGGTTCCTCCAACATTTCTAACTATGGACAGAGCTCTAATACGCTCCGTCCTGGATTACGATTGTATATTTTGTGGAAATTTACATCAGTATGTCCTTCCCAAGCTTGATTTGCTACAGTATCGCGAAATAATAGTGTGCTTAGGAGCCATGTCATCAACACCGACTACTGCCTTACTAATCGAAGCGCAAGGAATGCCTCTCTATTTATGACGCCAATTACTGGCTAATAAATTTATACTGAGAAATGCTACGGTAGCACAGTTTCCTCTTTTAAATAAACCGAAAAATAAACCGAAACAACTTCAACACTGTGACAAATGGCACAAAGTACGCACACAAAAGATTCCACTGTTTGCTAATTGTTATGGAGGTTTAAAACATGCCGTATTCTGCCAGTCTGCTGTGTGATATATCTGTCCCCGGATTCTGTTTTCCTTATGAACTGTCTCTCTGTCAAATACCAGTGCATTATTTAGCCAACTTGGCAGGCAAAGAAACTACTCGAAATAACAGAGTAATGTCATTTCTACACTCCACGTGGCCACAATATTCCCACATCTATACCGATGGCTCCAAAGCATCAAATGGACTGGGATATGCATATTACTGTCCTCTTCTGGGTATGTGCGCCAAATTCTCCTTACCTGGGTAAACCTCAATATATACTCCTGAGATTTTGGCTATCCGGGCCGCTGTTTCGTAGGTTTATTCATGCCAGTTTCAAAAATTCTTATTCTCTCAGATTCACAAAGTGATCTATAATCGTTACAAACCCCACACCGGACTTTGAAATATCACAGACATATTTATGAAATTCGGAAAATGGTGTGGGAAGCGCGATTTAGAGGTACAGACATTCATTTAATTTGGATTAAAGGTCATGCAGGCATTATCCATAATGATACAGTCAACCAGCTGGAAAAACAGGCAATAACTGGTGCACCTCGTGATGCTATTGCTCTTCCGTATAGAGCCTTCTTTCCACTGCTTAATCATCGCACTCGAGAAGAATGGTATCAACTTCCGAGAACAGTTCAAAGAGACAATGGACAGTTTTATGCTACGAGGGAAATCCTTGCACACGTTTTAGGTGATAGGGATAATAGCGGTTGTTATGTAAGAAATGATAAACCGTCCTTTGGCTTACACCATGTTGGTCACCGAGCTCGATAGCTGCAGTCGCTTAAGTGCGGCCAGTATCCAGTATTCGGGAGATAGTAGGTTCGAACCCCACTGTCGGCAGCCCTGAAAATGGTTTTCCGTGGTTTCCCATTTTCACACCAGGCAAATGCTGGGGCTGTACATTAATTAAGGCCACGGCCGCTTCCTTCCCACTCCTAGCCCTTTCCTGTCCCATCGTCGCCGTAAGACCTATCTGTGTCGGTGCGACGTAAAACAACTAGCAAAAAAAAAAACCACCATGTTGGCGGGTCTGGAGCTTGTACCAGGGTTGTTCTCAAAATCATGGAGAACATGTTCCTTGACATGTGGTCTACGTACAGTCTGAGGCCGTCCTGCACGTTCTTCTGTCAAAAAAGGACCCATGCTCACACAAACGTAGAAAAATGGCTCCAAATGGTGTGTGGTTTGGATGGTGCTGTCTATCAGTGTGCGTGGCTTGTGGCCTCCTGACCGTTTCCGCCTGCTTGGCCTACACAAACACCATCTTGGCTTGATCCTGGAATGAATACCGGACCTCTGTGCTTCTATGTTGCTTGAATCACACTAGCTGCAACAGACAAAAATACAGCCGTTAGTGCCGTCTACCGTGAAAACTATGCATTTCCGGTCACAAGGTGGTATGAAATGTTGTGCTCCATTTTCAGTCAGAAATCATATCCTGAAGTTTGTCGGTGGACTTGAAACTCACCCTGTGTATCTTATCCGTGTATTTTCTTCTAACCGAGAAAGCTGCACTATTTGGGCCATGTAGCTATCAGCTTGCATTCGAGAAATAGTGGGTTCAAACCCCATTGTCGGCAGCCTTTAAGAGGGTTTTCCAAGGCTTTCATTGTTCACACCAAGCAAATGCTGGAGCTGTACCTTGAGGCCACGGTCGCTTCCTTCCCACTTCAGCCTTTTCCTATCCCATCGTCACCATAAAACCTACCTGTGTCGGTGCAACGTAAAGCAAATAGTAAGTAAATTAATAAAAAATCGTCTTTTAATTTCACTTGCCCCCCCCCCCCAGTGTTTTAGTAAGTGTGCCACGTTCCCTCAGCAAGCATTTCTTGTAAAGAATTAGGCTAGTATTCTCCTGCTACTACACTTTGCCCTGATTATTAGTTTCGGTGTGTATTTTACTCTTTAGGTATCAGTGAAGGGGTAGCGTACCTGCCTCTTACTTGGAGGCCCCGGCTTCGATTCCCAGCCAGGTCACAGAATTTTACCTGAGTGTGAGCGCTGGTTCGAGGTCCACTCAGCCTACGTGATTACAATTGAGAAGCTATCTGACAGTGAGATAGCAGCCCCGCTCTAGAAAGCCAAAAATATTGACCCAGAGGATTCGTCGGGCCAACCTCACGACATTTCGTAATCTGCAGACCTTCGGTCCGAGCAGCGGTCGCTAGGTAGGCCAAGGCCGTCGGGGCTGTCACGTCGTGGAGTTTGGCTTGGTTAGTATACTCTTTAGGACAACTTTCATATTGTGTACGTTGTCAATTTCTTTCCCAATAACAACCCATCCACATGGCGCTCAGTATTTTCCTCAATAACATTATTTTTATATTTAATTTGATAGCAATAACCCATGCTGGCTTTGATCTCCTTGTGACTGCAAAGAATATAAAATAATTGTTTGCTCCCTGTATGATAAACTTTCGAGCAAATATACATTTAAAAACTGAATACGTTAACATTGAACGTAATAGATACAGATCGTGGCCGATGATTCGGAAATCCAAATCCGACGGCAGGTTTTACCCCACCCATGCCTGAAAACGTGCTTTTGAGGACACTTAAACTGGTTACGAAGCAAGTAAAACACTGGAAATATCTAATTTACAGTTTTTACAAGCATTTTCCTTGATTTTTCATTTAATACTCGTACGCCAAACTTAGACTCTGACCTCCTGCGTCCATGTTTAGTCTCAGCTAGTAGGCTACTTAACTGCTTTTTGTCAATATCTGGCCGTATACTCTTCTCTTCGCTGTTTACCGTAGAAATTGGTAAGTCTATTATTACATACACTCACCTGACAGCACAGCCATACACACCGACTGTACTGTTGACCAGCATGTCCCAAGCATCGTACATAACGCAATAAAACAACAACAACGACGACGACAATAGCAACAAAAACAACAACAACAGACTGTAGACTTGTCTGACGCCCATGACTCAACTGCCCTTGACGCTCACCACAACGTAACTCCCAACCATGCTATAATCTGTTCTGATGGTCATAATTAGAGTTTGTGGTTTTTAACATTTGCGATAAATGGGGAACGTGCCCAAAACCTCGTGATGCCATTTGTGTTCATATTTCATAATTACTGCATGCCGTGGTTTAGTTGTCATCAATTAACAATCAAATGCGAAATTAGCTGAAAGGCCAAAACCATTCATTTTGGCGAAAGTAATTTTATTTTTATTTCATGCAAACTAAAACCGGAATTTCCATTAAAATACTGCATTAATAATAATAACGTTATTGGTTTACGTGTCACTAACTACTTTTACAGAGCTAGAACATTGCCCACAGCAGTTCTTTTACGTGCCAGTAAACATACCGGTATGGGTACCTTGAAATACCATTCTATCACGATATCTTCAGTCACCTTAAACTACAAATGTACAGTACCGGTACTTGCTTTTTCTAAGTTTGACAGTAGTTAGTACATTCCTTTACAGACCCAACATTTAACAGACAGCATCTTATCGATTGGGAAGATTTTGGTTGCTAAGTAGGAGTTTTAAGGTTTGTGTATGAGCAGTGGCCCAAGATGTGGGTATTTTAATGTAGTATTTTAAAATAAATTCCGGTTTTAGTTTGCATGAAATTAAAATAAAGTTACTTTCGCCAAAAAGGAATGGTTTTATCCTTTCAGCTAATTTCGCATTTATTTCTGAGAGTCACTGTACTGAAGCACAGCTTCAATTTTTAAAGGTAAAGTGAGGTTTTCATGTTCAGATCAATTATTGTGAGTGGAATTAATTAATTTAGTTACATGTTCATTTAAACTTTTCTTCGGTCCAGCGCTTCGGATTTGAAGCAGAAGATTGATATTGACACTTTGTTGATGTTATGATTATGTTGATACATTTCAATGTACATGGTTGGTGGTGTGGATTACTGTAGTAACGTCCTAGTTCGTGAACCATGGGCAACGGCTGAGTGGCCTAGTAAGTGGTCCTGAGAGTCGCAATACCAGCTGCTACGCAATGGAAGTGGGCATCTCGGACATATTTTGAGGCATGTGCCCCCTTGTGTTCAGGCGGCTAGGACTATACAATACAGCAGTGGTCCCTAACCCGTTAGAGGAGGGTAGTATTTTGCTTCACAGAATTTACCGAGCTCAGAACGTTTTAAGAATGTCTCGGACCTATGGGAATAACGGAGTTTCACTTCCATTTTACAGACGAAGGACTTCTTGGTAGCAACTTGGTGAACAAAATGGAATTATATGGGTAGCTACCAATATTGATGGCCCTTATGGAAGAAGGAAAGTAGAAATGGCTTAGACAGCAAAGAGGATGAATCTGGTAGTGTTAGGAGTTAATGATATTCAGGTAAGGGGAGATAACGAGAAAGAAATAGGAGATTATAAAGTGTTCTTGACGGGTGTTAAACAAAGGGATCGGCGAAGTGAGGTGTGGGACTGCTCATCGGTAATACTATTGAACGCAACATAGTTTATGTCAAGCACGTAAATGAGCGAGTGATGTGGTAAATTTGGCATTTGGAGGAATTAGGACAAGAACTATCTCAGTCTATACACCATGTGAGGTTACAGGTGAGAAGGACGTTGACAAGTTTTATGAAAAAAACAGATGAGATGTAAGGCTTTTCAGGCGTTTGCTCTATTAACCAGCGTTTCGTCTTAGGTCTGACACTAGACTCATCAGAGTGGGATGTGTCAGACCCTACCCACTGACGCTGGGGTGTATGCAGGTGAACTTATCAGAATCCCATTATAAGAGGCACAGTCTGAAGCATTGAGTGATATCATAGTCAGGGTCAACGGCAAGGATAGGGTGGTGCTAATGGGCGATTTCATTGTGAGTTGGAAATCGAACTGAAGGATATGAGAAGCTGATGGTTAAATGTAGGGAAGATATGGAATATAATATAAATGGGAAGCGTTTACCGGACTTCGTTTTTGGTATGGGATTGGCAGTGTCGAAAATATTCTTCAAGCACAAGGCTATTCACCGCTACATATGGGAGGATAGGGGCATCAGATTCATATACGAAGGCTATATCATAACCGATCTTGAATTCAGAACATTTGTTAGGAATGTGCGGACATTCAGGGGACTTTCTGATGATACCGACCACTATTGGATCTCTTTTGAACTAAGTATCTCTAAGCCTAGGATAGAGAAAGTAAAATTTATCTGCAGACGAATAAGGGTAGAAAATCTCCAGGGCGAGGAAATTAGACAGAAGACATGATTAGTGAAAAGCGTGACCGTTAATTACGAGATAACGCGTACACAATAATAATAATAATAATAATAATAATAATAATAATAGTAATAGGGCCAATGACCTCGATGTTAGGCCAATTTAAACAACAAACATCAATCAATCAATCAATCAATCAATCAATCAATCAATCAATCAATCAATCAATCAATCAATCAATCAATCAATCAATCAATCAATCAATCAATCAATCAATCAATCAATCAATCAATAATAAATAGAATAATAATAACAATAAAAATAATAAATATTGACAGTTGACCTAAAATGTGAATAAGGAAATAGTAAAATGACGCAGTGGCGATGAATACACATCAGAGCATGGAAACATGACGGATAATTTTCAATACGCAAAATTTAATCATATACAAGGCCTAAAATGACAACTAAGAGAGGACAGTGGAAGGTGCAGGGGCCCTATGAGGTCCATGGGAACGTATGACGTTATGGGGGAGAAAAGACCTACAATAATACACCCAACAGACAAATAATTATTGAGAAAATGAACAAATAAATGAACTGCGGATTAACTGATACTTGAGACACAAAACAAAAGATGAGTAAGGGAAACAATTAAGCTCTTCGGTCACCGACAAAATTTGACATAGAGATTCACATTAAAGTTAAATTTACGGAATGAAAGGAGGCCACCTCGAAAGAATCAGAATGTAATTACGCTCTTCAAGAAAGAGTAATACAATTATTTACAATTACAAGTAGAGTTAGAAAAAGCGGTCTGCCTCCGAAAAGAACATGTTGCGGACTAGCATAATGCACTATTTTGGAAAATGTGGAAAACTAGAGGAAACTCCGGCACATAAGATGGAATTCTACATAATTACCGAAGTTACATTAAGTAGGAATTGCCCGAAACACAAGAATGCATTTAAATAACATAGCGGTTACCCTGGCCGGCTGAAGACCCATTGCGGGACGGACGCAAAACGCGTCCGCCCGCTGTAGTGATCCAAATTCAAAGACGCGGACAAATTAACTCGCACACGCGAGGAGCCGCAAACAAAAAATCTAGTGATTACAAATAACCAATAGCAACACTCAAGTTTGCCACATTCACCAATTAAAAATCCTAATATACTGGCCAATAAAAACACTTGTATTTTGGCCAATGACAATGATCTTCTAGAATGATCACATCTGCTGAATTCGCATATTAGCGGATATTACAAAACGACAGGAAAGGGTCACTTTCACGTGGCACACCCTGCCTCAGAAGTCATGTATAAAAATCCACATCGCCTTTTCATTTATTTATTTATTTATTTATTTATTTATTTATTCACGAAGCACAAGATACAGCTACACTGAGCAAATTTCACTTACACTGTCAACAGACTATTTAACAAACGTAAACTTTCATAATAAAATATAACAAACATAACAAAATATAACAAGATCAGGTACACATCCTACTAATAACTGTCCAAATCGAAAACCATGAGAATGTCCATGTTCATAGCCAAGTCGTCGTGGGTCAAGATGGCGGTATAATCCCTTCACATCAACTTATCTTTAAGATACTATTTACACACCTCTCGAATACACTTTTATTTGATGCTATATCAAGCTCTTGCCTCCTATTAATATTGTTAAAGAGTGTTGGGAGGTGGATTAGGAAAGATCGTTGAAGTATTGAGTGCTGAGTGTGGGGAATGTGGAGAAGGTCTTTGGTTCTGGTGGAGCGGGAAGGAACGCGGAGAGAGAAGAGAGAAACAAGATGTTCCGAGCGGTAATGTCCATTTAAGATCTCGTGGAGGAAACTCAGGTCAGCTACCTGTCGCCTGATGTGCAGCGGTGACACATTAATTGCCATTAATACCTGTTGCGTAGACAGATTTCTGAGCTTGGGGTTTCTGTTCCTTACAATTGCAGCAAAGAAGGACACTGCTCAGTCTAACTGCTTAGTATTTGAGGGGGCGGCTGTTGTCCAAATCGGAGAGCAGTAGTTTAAGAGAGGTTGAACGATCGTGAGGAAGAAGTGACGAAGAGCAATGGGGTCAGAAATTTCTGTGAAGCGATAGAGAATGCCTAGTAATTTCATAGCCTTGGTTGTATATGTTTCTATATGGGTCTTAAATTGTAATTTTGTATCGAATATTACACCTAGGTCACGCTGTTGCGTAACCACGGTGATGGGCTTGTCGAGTAGGTAATATGATGTCGGTAGAGGAGATTTACGCAGTGTTATGGTCATGTGGCTGCATTTTTGTGGATTGGGGATAAGTTTCCAAGTACGGCACCAGTTCGAGAGGGCATTAAGTGAGGACTGTAGCAGAGCTGCATCTGCTGGATTCCTGATCTCCCTAAATATCTTGCAGTCGTCAGCAAAGAGTAGGGTATTCGCTGTTTCGTTGAGTTCGGACGGCAGATCGTCCATAAATAAAGAAAACAGCAAGGGGCCAAGAGTACTGCCTTGTGGGACACCGGAGGTGACTGGTAACCATGAGGATGAAGTGCCTGATATTACCACTCTCTGCCAACGGTTATGTAGGAAGCCAGCAAGAAGGGTCAGAAGACTGCCATGTATATTAAATCGTTCGGAGAGTTTATGGAGCAACAGAGTATGGTCAACAGAATCGAAAGCTTTCGAAATGTCTACGTAGCAGATATCCAGCTGTGATTTAGCTGCAATGGCGTGTGATGCAAAGCTATGCAGAGTGGCCAGGTTTGTTAGATAAGAGCCACCTGGTAGAAAACCATGTTGCTTGGTTGAGATATACGACAAAGTGAATGCGAGGAGACGCTGGTGTATAATTTATTCAAAGATAAAGGATAGTGTGGGGAGAATAGAGATTGGTCGGTAAGATGAAACATTAAATTTGTTGCCTGATTTGAGAAGTGGAACAATATTTGCCTGTTTCCAGGTAATAGGAAAAAAGACCGCTGCAAAACATCTGTTAAATAATTTAGAGAGAGGGACGCAAAGAGTGCTGGCAGTATTTTTTAGGAAAAGAGGACCTATAGTGTCGGCACCGGTAGCTTTGTTGGTACGAAGAGTTTGAAGAAGGTTATGAACTTCGCTTGGTGTTGTAGTTATGCTTGATAGGGTTCTGTTTGAAGCTGTACCAACGGGAGGGAGCGGTTGGTTTTTGTAAGGGAGGGGAGAAGTTGGAGAAGAAATACCTGTTGAACAGTTCATTTCGATCGGCGCCATCTGCTGTTGCATCGTTGTGGTTCACGCTGACAGGAATCCGCTCCGTCCTTCTCCGTGTGTTGATGAGACTCCAGTAGCGCTTGGGATTGCTGCGTACGTTTTCAGTGACAGTGTCTACGTGTGTTTTGTAGTCTCTTCTGACCATAAACCTCGCGTGGCGGCGGATTTTAACGAAGGTATTGTGAGTGTGTGGGTTAGGGAAGTCTTTCCACAGGCGCCAAGCTCTTTTCTTATTAAATAGTATCAGTCTGGTCTCTTGTGATATCCAGTGTTGATGTTTGCTAGTAGTATCCCGTTGTGCAGGTACGAAGTCTTTAATTGCAGCTTGCAGCCAGTCGTACAGCAGGTCAAGAGGCGATTCGATATCAGCTATTTCGAGCAGACTCCAGGGAAGGCATTCCAGGGCACGTAACATTGCATAATTGAATTTAAAACAGGAAATGTAAATACCCAGATCTCTTTGAATATACATCTTCTTCATAGGCCTAAATATGTAATAATTTTTAAATAAGAAAGCTACATACAATAATTTGCTTTGCATAAATTCTTCAGTTTTTCAAAGTTTTGTTTACCCAAAATGATGACTAGACACAATTGACATAACATTCCGTAAGGACTTCTGTTATTTCACTGATTTCTGTTCACTGCTGTTCAACAATGGCCACACCCCCCCTTTTAAACTAGAAACAATTACTTTTTGACTATTACTGAGGGGGTTATGACCACACATCCTATCCGACACTTGACACTAGAACACTTCGTTCACTTCAGGAACGTCCATACAGGCAGAAGGGACACCAGCCAACCACCGGTATCTCTGATTAATGAAAATCCTGACCACGGCCGATGTCAACGACCTCCACACACGTTCAGTCCCACTGAGGTCACCAGTGAAGCTTCTTTTCAGCTCACTTGAGCCATGAACTGACTTTTAACAGGCAGGGAATGTGGTGCCGTACTACCAACTGCCACTCGTAAGAACACCAGCCTACTCCATCGTCGGATCTTAGTGACCAACAGGCACGTAACAGCCTCCAAACAGGCACCATCATTTGAAGAAGGATCATGGCATCGCAGATGCTGCAACAGAAACCAATCGGCAGCAGAAAACGCCATCGTCTGACCATCCAGAAGAGCTTTTAAAAATTATGAAGGGCTGAAGGGTGGATTTTCTGTTTTTCTTCTTTAACTAAATCATGAGCACAAAACCGGTGACTCCACAAAGCTCCTTAAGGGAAGTTCCCTCCCACTGTAACACAGAGATTCCTCAGCCCCCACCCAGGCAAGCGCTATTTATAATTTCAAAAGGAAAAGGAACGTTAAAAGACTAAAATAAAATCTGCCGGAGTTTACTCTAGTACCAGAAACATTACAAAATCCCTAACTAAGAACATTAATAAAATTGTAATCTTAGCCAAAAATGCATTACATTAAATTGTACATCACATGGTCACAGTGACCATGCCTATTACAACTAATATTCGTAAATAACCTATGAAATTGCCAATGTATCCGGCCGGATGTTTACCCCAAAAACAAAATTTCATTTCTAACAAAATCCCTTGTAACTACTAAATTAAATTACCGTGTGCATTCTTAATTACCCTACATTAAGAAAGAACCGAAAAAATAGAAGGAAAATTTTAAAATGTTGTAAGAAAACCGGAAACAGAGAAACAAGTACTTTAATTACGTTGGGTTGCAACCACTTTCAATGAATTGAGGTTAGTAAGTCACTATTCATTTATCATGTCATGTACTCAAACGTTTAACACAGATATCTCACATTACGTATTACGTGTCACACCATTCAAATTAAGGCGCAAATAATCCAAGAACACCAAATCGAAATCAGAAAATCCCCAAACGAAACAATGAAAATAATTCAAGAGTGCGCACACAGAAATCCAACTCGCAGATATAAGAAATAAAAAGGCACAAGTACAACCTTCATACCAGAGATTACCAGATAACCGCACGACACACAAGACTACCAAGCTTATCTGTCCTCTGGCATGCACACAGACAACATCACCAAACCACCAAACACAAGTGCGACGATCCCTGAATCAGCATAACCAACCAATGGTAAAAGAGATGAACGACCTCAATACTGACTCTTCATCACACAACATCACAAGGACACAGTACACACACACACACACACACACACACACACACACACACACAAACACCCGTGCGATGACTCATCAAGAAGTACCCACAATAGAAAGAGGACTGTACATGACCTCAAGTACACTTGAACTTATCACACGACAATGAGACTCTTAGGGCAACTATCGTACTCCCAGGAGAGGAATGGCCTCCCAGCACCTTAAGTCCTAAGTCTCAGTACACACACACATGCCTTCCCAACGCACCCAAGACGAACACCCAGTTATTTACAAAAATGGTAGAACAGATGCGGCATGGCTACCCAAATTTTGAACCTTACTCAGTTTACAGAATTCCATACTTCCCCAAACTGAGTAAATAAATTTAGAAGATACGAAACCCGTAATACACGAAATCTTAACATCGAGTAAATCGAATAAAATAAAACAAGCACGATAATTAATTACATAACTCGTCCTAAATTGTAACACCTACCAAATTTCATACATGATGAATTTAAATAACAGAAACGAAAATCTTGACAACCTGCAGACCTACTATGAATTTAACAACAATTTATAGCTCAGCATAAGGACACCGACATGAACGTTTGCAGAAAATCTTCCTAGTGTTCATTCTACAATAACAAGGGACACTATTTTTCATCTAGGCACCTGATACCAAGAAAAAGATTATGAGGAATCTCATACCAGACGCACCAGATTTCAAACGTGTCACGAGCACAAGTGCAGATCCGTAACCCGTCAAATTTGCCCGAAATGGGCCTCAGCCTAGCTGGTCTATTAATATGGTGAGCACGTTTCACACTACGAGACTATCACAGTCAACGTAGTACCCTTCCTAGAAAATATAGGAACACACGGGTAAATTAATATACGTGACAAGGGAACAGACACTTACATGATGGAAAAGCACAAGACAAACTAGGAAACTGTCGAAATATAGCAGCTGGTCTGGAACCCGTCCCCCAAATAGTCCCATACCTACTCAGAAACGAACCCAAACACAGAAACAGACCAAAAACAACACCACATGACCGTAAATTTAAGTACATACCGAGCTAAATTACGACACCATAAATATTTTAAAAGATCACACACGTGTAGAGGCATGATTTTTTCGCATTAACGATAAACGCGACAAAAAATATTTTGAAGCGATTTTGCGATATATTTACGAATCATATGTTTCTGGTTAAGAAAATATGGATATTATGTTCGAGAATTAAAGCGAATTAAAGCGATAAGGCAATTTTAGAGCGAAATACAGTTATTTCGCGATAAGCGCGATATTACAGCGAAATCTGTAGTGAATAACGACCTTGACATTTTGTTCCAAGATTATGTATGAAAAGAAAAGGAAGTGCGAACAAAGCTTCATCAACAGGAAAAAAATATGTTATCGTTATCATTAATGTTCTGGAAAATCTCTTTAAGACGTGGCATTAAAGGAAAGGGGTTGGCTCCATGCTTCTTTTGCCAATCAAAATGTTTGGAATGTTGTTCTTGTGGTGGCTGGTAATCCCACCCCAGCCTGTCTCCTCACGGCAATGTGCAATCCTGGAATCCCTAATGACATCTACAATCAGCACAATTGACTGGTGTCTTTCGGCTTCGTGGTCAGGTAAAATTAAGAAAGTGATCATAGACAGTAGCGAAGATGGGTCGCTCGACAAGTGTTACGGTGCACAGCAGAGTAGAGCAGAGCAGATTGCGAGTGAAGGTTTATACGTTTCGGACAGCAATATTTTAATGTGTAGATTTTGTAATGTTCGCATCGAGTGGGAGAAAAAAGATACTATCTCAAAACATTGTTTTAAAAATAAGGAACATTCAGAACGTAAATTTAGCACTCCAACAGTGAAACGGCAGGCAACAATAGAACTCTCATTAGATACGCAAAATAAAGCTAAGAGTGAAAAAAATAGAATTTATTCACGAAACAACAGCGATGCTACTCAAAGCCAACATCCCGCTGGAGAAGGTAGACGACCCTGCAGTCCGGAAATGGCTCAAAAAGTATGTACCAGGTATGTACCGTCTATCAATTAAACCTCCACAATCAACGATCAGTGATAGTAATGACACATTTAATGATTAATTTGAGAACTTCATTAAAGCGAAATTAAAGCGATACGGCAATATCTATTTCACGAAATAATGCGAAAATTAGTATGCTTCTCGCGAAATCGTTCAAAAATTAATGCGAAAAAATCATGCCTCTACACACGTGGAATACTGCCAAATAAAATATAACAAGCATTAAGGGACAAAATTTTGAAAATAATTTACTATAACACCAAATTTACGAACAGAAAGACACTCAAAGAGATCGATGAAAAGTTACAAACTTTAATCTCAAAATTTGCGAACAGAAAAACACCCGAAGAAATAGACGAAAAATTACGAACATTAACCTCAAAATTTGCGAATAGAAAAACACCCGAAGAAATGGACGAAAATTTTACGAACATTAACCTCAAAATTGTTGCCGACAATTTACGGAAACAAAACTTTCAGAAAAACAAAAGGGACTCCATGCTAAAACTTGACCAAAACACACACTACAATATACGTATCTGGAAGAAGAAGAACAATATGACGACACGAGAAACTGTGTAAGATAGAATTGGGCGCTCATAATCTGGAAGTAAGTCAAGCAATCATCTGTCTTCAACATATAAGCAACTCAGCTGTTCGGGAGATAACATTAGGTCATGCAGTGAAGTAGAGCACTTAGCATAAATTAATGACACAGCCTAAAGCAACAAGTAATCTCACAAGTGTTACGATCAAAACACACGTAACGAGAAGAAAAAAATCTTGACATAATCAAACATGTTGAAATTTATCAAGGAATACTTTCGGAACGCGAACACAGCACACGAAATGTGAAGATATCAATCACTTCACTACAAAACACATGGTCAAACGAAACCTTGCCACACAAGAAAACTTATTAAAATTAACAAAACCCCCAAAAACTTGTTACAAATAGTGACACACCATTTCCTCCAAACGTTAATTACAAGACGAAACACAGCAACACAAGACTGCACATCGCGGAACGAAAAACACGTGGTGAGATGAACTCGCGCAAGAATTATGAAAAACAAGAACCGGGAATTAAGAATATGCACGTAACACTTACAACCTACGTTCAAACTTAAGATTTAAAATAAATTTTAGAAACGTTAGCCGAGAATGATCATTGTAAATCCTTTTTCCTTCCATAACCACGCTCTGCTACCATTTTGTAACCTCCAGGTATATAAACGGCTACAATTAATAATAGTAATGATATTTGCTACCATTGTGCAACCACCTTGTTACACACCAAAACAAATTAATGCAAAGAGACATGATAATAACGTGCGTGAAATTAAAACCATAAGCACTTTAAACACAGTAAACAAAACGAACAGGTTAACCAACATGACGACTAAGAAAGGATAATTGGGAAGCGACTGGGAACCATATCCAGGCGGTGAAAGGTATTGGCAATGCTGAAGAAGCGAAATCATAGGTGATTTTAAATTCATAAGTTTGCTTAACAATTTATATTCAAATTCGAGCGCAAATAATCAAACAAAATACCTTTAAAAACGAAAATGGTTATTAAAAATAATTACAATTTACCCCGAGTGTAAAATTTTACTTATTTAACTTTAGGTCTGAACATCTCACACAACGTTTCACTGTTCATGGGGAAACATTTAAATCACATAATACTGATGAAAGAAAAGGAAAGTATTATAATACAGTCATGAGTATGTACATGCAAGAAAGGGAAACAACATATAATATATATATATATCCGAGGCAACCCCCTCAAAAACATTTCTGAGAAAGGGTGCCCGTCCTAAATGGGAATACAGTAAGATGAAACGGGATAAGGGAGACAGTCCCAAGGGGAAATTTACATTTTACGATTACATCGAAGGCATTGAATATCTCATTTACAAAATCAAGAAAAGAAATGAGAACTGTCTCTTAACACAACTCTGATATGACTTACCGGTAGGCTAAGTCATTTTATTGAAATTTTGGCGATTGAAGGAAAAAACGGGTAGGCTCCGACAAAATAAATTAAACGGAACACTTCATATGAAGATAACCTGAAAGATGAAAAACAACTAAGTGCTTACCTGTTGGAGGGGCCAAGAAGATCCGTCACCTGAAGAAGGCAACCTTTCCCTTCACTGGTCAAACAGACAAGACGGCTCAGCAGAGCTTCGCGTTACCCACGAACTCTTCTCCGGGAATTAGGAAATAGTAAAACGACCAATGAGCGTCCGTATTTTCCTTCGTCCGCAAATCACAATTAATTTTATAATGACCAATAGGGGCCCAGGAATAAAATCTGATAAAGAACATCGAGTAGCATTCAGAAACTTCGAAATTGATGCAATATTGTGAAACCGGAAACATCCCATCCCGATCTGGCGCGTGTGGTATAGTGTATTTCCTAATAACTACATCTTACTTTAATTTTTCACAACAACCAAATCATCTTAAAGCCATATCAAAATTAAATATTTCCAAAATTCATACACAGAACACAAACCATAAATGAATACATGATATAAACCTCCCCAGTCTATCAATTCTAAATAATCACTACAAACAGTTCCAAGCAATAGGCATTAAGCAGGTTAAGAATATAGAAAGAGAATGGGTGGCACAGAGGGGTATTGTAGTAGAAACAGCAAGGGAATTCCTAGCGTCATTTGTATGAAAAGATGAAAAAAGGAACGAATAACGAATGACGAAGTGAGAGCAGCTTGTAAACGTAAAAAGGAGTGTTAGGAATGGTTCCAAACAAGGACTGATGCAGGCAGGAAAGTTTCGGTAGATGAAAGAAACAAAACATTGTTGAATCTAAGAAGATTTCTACCGAGCTCGATAGCTGCAGTCGCTTAAGTGCGGCCTGTATTCAGTATTCGGGAGATAGTAGGTTCGAACCCCACTGTCGGCAGCCCTGAAAATTGTTTTCCATGGTTTCCCATTTTCACACCAGGCAAATGCTGGGGCTGTACCTTAATTAAGGCCACGGCCGCTTCCTTCCCACTCCTAGCCCTTTCCTGTCCCATCGTCACCGTAAGACCTATCTGTGTCGGTGCGACGTAAAACAACTAGCAAAAAAAAGAAGATTTCTTTGGAAGATTTCAGTAATAACCTGGAAAGTATAGGTCAAGCGGCTGGGAAACCTTTCTGGACAGTTATAAAGACTCTTAGAGAGTTAGGAAAAATGAACTTAATAGTGTTTTGCGTAAATCAGGTGAACACCTAATATATCACGGGGAACTCACTGGAGAGGTGGAAAAAAATATTTTGAAAAATCTTCTCGATGAAAAAGGAAATCTTTTTGTTAACGTCGCGTACAACCGAGTTCACGAGGAGGAGTTCAATGATGTCAGTGAAATTACGCTTGAGGAAGCGGAAAGGATGGTAAATAAACTCCATTGTCATAAAGCGACAGGAATAAATGAAATTAGACGGGAAATAGTGAAATATAGTGGGATTACAGGGATGAACTAACTTCACAAAGTACTAAGATTAGCATGGAATGTTAGTAAAGTACCTTCTAATTGGACGAAAGCAGTAATTGCACCTATCTACAAGCAAGGGAACAGGAAGCATTGCAATAACTATCAAAGTATTTCATTGATCAGTATACCAGGCGAGGTGCTCACTGATTTTGGAAGGGAGAGTGTGATTAGTGGTTGAGAGTGATGAGGTGATGAAAAATCCGTGTGCTTTCAGACCTTAGTGAGGTTGTCAGGATCAGATTTTCAATATACTCCAGGTAATTGAAAATGCTAGGAGAGGAATAGACAGTTATGTTTATGTTTCGTAGATCTAGAGAAGGCATATGACAGAGTACCGACGGAAAAGTTGTGCGCCATACGATGGTACTATGGGACTACGGGCTGCGGAATTTTCTTTACAAGTTGCTTTACGTCACACCGATATAGATAGGCCTTATGGTGACGATGTGACAGGAGTGGGAAGGAAGCGCCCGTGGCATTAATTAAGGTACAGCTCCAGTATTTGCCCGGTGTGAAAATCGGAAACCACGGAAAACCTTCTTCAGGGCTGTCGACAGTGGTGTTCGAACCCGCTAACTCCCGAATACTGGTTATTGGCCGCACTTAAGCGACTGCAGCTACCGAACTCGGTGGGCTGCGGTGAGAATTGATGGTAGAATGAGTTCTTGGTTCAAGGTACTTACAGCTTTTATTCAAGGCTGTAATCATTTACTTTTCCCTGTTCATAATTTACTTGTCCATCTACTAAAAGGTATAAAGTGGCAGGTAGGTAGGCCTATTCAGTCAGGTGGAAATGTAGTAAGCATTTTGGCCTCTGCCGACGAATTAGTCCTAATGACAGATTGTGCTGAAAGCCTGCAGCTAACTTGAAAATAGGTGCAACGAGTATTACCGGTATATGAAAATTAGCATTTACAAGAATAAAGTGATGTCAGAAAGTAAGAAACCTAAGCGAACTGAATGCCAGATGAGGAATACAAAGCTGGAGCAATGGGCCGATGACCTTAGAAGTTAGACCCCTTTAAACAACAAGCACCATTATCGTCAAAGTTGGATCATGTAAATAATTTCAAGTATTTAGCATGCTTATTCTACCAAGATAATAGTATGGTAAGTGAGATTGTCTCAAGATGCAGCAAGCTAATGCAGGGAGTTCGCAGTTGCGATCAACAGTATTCACTTAGAAGGAAGTCAGCTCCCGGACGAAACTGTCTGTACACCGGTCTCTTTTTGACCTACTGTTCTTTATACGAATGAAAGCTAGGCGGGTTAATGTTAACTTATCCGTAAGTTGTAAGTAAGACTTTAAGTAGAGAGAATGATCGATGGTACAGACGGGTGGGAACAATGGCAGGAGGGAATGAGGAGATAAATACTAATTAAG
Source organism: Anabrus simplex (assembly GCF_040414725.1). NCBI lineage: Eukaryota > Metazoa > Arthropoda > Insecta > Orthoptera > Tettigoniidae > Anabrus > Anabrus simplex. The sequence goes on from NC_090266.1 coordinate 904,654,156, forward strand.
AATGAATTTTATTGATGGAATTGGACGCATAAACTGGCTTCAGTGGTGGGGTCATATGATGCGAATGGATGAGCGTATGCTACTTAAGAGAATAATGGACTCTGTTATGGTGGGTAAGAGAAGTAAAGGGAGGCAAAGACGATGATGGTTAGACTCAGTTTGTAATGATTTAAATATAAGAGGTGTAGAACTAAATAAGGCCAGAGAACTAGTTACAAACAGGGGATTGTGGCAGCGTTTAGTAAATTCTCACAGGCTTGTAGACTGAACGGTATATCTATAATGAAGATGTACAGTATGTATATGTTTCAAGTTCCATTCTTGTTTCAGTCACATATACTTCTTTTTTTGCTATTGGTTTTACATCGCACCGACACAGATAGGTCTTACGGCGACGATGTGATAGGAAAGGCATAGGAGTTGGAAGGAAGCGGCCGTGGCGTTAATTAAGGTACAGCCCCAGCATTTGCCTGGAGTGGAAATAGGAAGCCACGGAAAACCATCTGCACGTCTGCCGACAGTGGGATTCGAACCCACTATCTCCCGGATGCAAGCTCACAACCGCGCGCCTCTAACCGCACGGCCAACTCACCCGGTGCCACATATACCAGCCTTTGTTAAATGTTGTCTCTTTACTATTGTAAATGTTGAAGTCCTCTCATTTATTTTATATTATCCTCTAATATAAATGTTAATGAGGAAAGGAAATTATAATAACGGTATTGGGGAAGAGAAGGCAAGTGATCCGCAAAGTTTAATAAAAAGAGGTTGGGGTGTCATCGGCTGGATATTTCGTTCCATGATCAACAAGCTGGTCAGTCGAAAGAAAAATGAGATATCGTGGTGATAATGCAGTGTTATTGGCTTTAAGTGTTATTAGAGCTCAGTTTTCAACAAATACTCTATTTCAAACCAAGCAGGACCACATTAAATATTAAAACAATATTCGAAAGCCAAGTGGGCATTGAGGAACCACCGACATATAAAAACCTACCAGAGAGCTTTGTGTACTATTCATGAAATTGAACCGAACAAGAGAAGACCAGAAGAATTCTGGTGGGGTAGAAGATATGACGTAAGAGTTTAAGGAATCACGCAGGAACATACTATGTGTTAGGGTAGACGGTATGACGTACGAATAGTCAGTATTTTAGGGGAGATGTATAAAATAAGAATAAAGTAGAAATACAGATTGCTTTTGGAGAGAGTATGACGTAAGAATAGAGTAGATGGTGTCACCTAAGAAATGGATAGTCGGTACGAGACTGAGCTCTATCCGTCAGCAAGTGGAATGGAATTGGCTCTTAGTGGTCATCAGTCCTGTGTAATTACTGTCTAACAGAGAGAAATTTTTATGTTATTTTATTTATATTAGTACGTGTGTTCGTAACTACATTTTATATTACTACACATCATAACTACACTTTATTATTATTATTATTATTATTATTATTATTATTATTATTATTATTATTATTATTATTATTATTATTATTATTATTATTATTATTATTCAACTTGAGGACTCAGGAATCACGACTCCCCAGTCAAGGGTGTTCTTCACCAGTTGTCTATGCTCATAGGTAGACCTACTCTGTTGGTAAAGTGTTATCTTTCGAGATGAGAATTATTACCTCAGTTTCCCACCTACATGTTCCGATGGTTGTGACGAAATTGTTGTTGCAGCAAAGGGATTATACGCCCTTGAGAACAGTAATCGTTAGAGGAAGAGTTCCGATCCCTTGAAGAATGATTGTATCGCTCAAGGGAAGAGCAGGGGCCATGAATGAAGGAAAATTAATGTTCTTCTAGGTCTCTAAAAGGTGATACCATTGAAATCGGACAGAACAAGAA